>NW_016107402.1:1409226-1418722 GCF_001604975.1 Cebus imitator
TAGAGACGGGGTTTCACCATGTTGACCAGGATGGTCTCGATCTCTTGACCTTGTGATCCACCCGCCTCGGCCTCCCAAAGTGCTGGGATTACAGGCTTGAGCCACCGCGCCCGGCCCTCCTTTTTTGTTTCTTTAGACAGGATCTCGCTCTGTCATACAGGCTGGAATACAGTGGCATAATCATGTCTCACTACAGCCTCAACCTCTCAGACTCAAGTGACCCTCCTGCCTCAGCCTCCTGAGTAGCTAGGACTACAGGTGTGCACCATCATACCTGGCTAATTTTTGGATTTTTTGTAGCAACAGGGTTTAGCCATAGTGCCCAGGCTGGGCTCAAACTCCTGGACACAAGCAACCCATTCATCTTGGGCTCTCAAAAATGTTGAGATAACAGGTATGAGCCACTGTGCCTAGTCATCACTGTTGTTATTACTACTAATTCCTGAAAGAGACCCTCCTGATCAGGTGACCTCAGAATTCCTGCTGCTCAGCCTCTAACTCTCTCAGGATCAATTAATGTACCAGTTTCTTGTATACTGGTTGGTCTTGGGTGGGTAAACTTGCATGAGTCAGTGTCCCAGAGTCAGAACACCTGGGTTGGTTGGGCAAATAAGACCTTGATCTTGCAAGGTTCAGGATGAGGACTGGGGCATCAGGGCCTTGCTGAGGGCTGCTACTTGTGGAGCTCAGCTGGTACAGGCAGCTCTGCAAAGACTCTCCTCCCAGGCCTCTCCTTCCAACACCATACCTCTGGAGACGGTCCCCGAGACTGACCTAGGCTTTGGAGCATAGGGACCTTCTTTCTGCAGCTGCGGTGAGGGACAGAGAAAGCACCTTGATAAAAATAGGGAAACTGGGACTGGGCATGGTGGCTCACACCTGTAATCCCAGCACTTTGGGAGGCTGAGGCCTCACTTGAGCCCAGGAGTTCAAGACCAGCTGGGTAACCTGGTGACATGGTGAAACCCCATCTCTACCAAAAAAAAAAAAAGGGAAACTGCCTACTGGCTCCTTGTATCAGTCAAGGTTCCAGTTATCCAATAGGTGGTTCACTCAAAGGAGCATCTGGAGAGAGCTGAATGAAGGGACTTAATCTATAAAGGGAGGAGTAAGGGGGCACCCAGGGACTAGCAGCAGCAGGAAGTCCTGGCACCATTATCCTGAAGGCAGGACGGGAAGGAGTGGTGAAGGCTGTAGCTGCAAGATAGGAGCTGCGGTTTAGGGAGAGGGACTTGACGCAACCAACCAGCCCAGCAGGAAGGAGGGAGCCAGGACAATCCGCTCCCCGACCCCTTGCTCTTCCTTGAGACCCCAGTTTTTTGCCATTGCTTCCATTGGCCAAACCCAAGTGCAAGCCAGACCCAAGTGAAAGCCAGAGGCCAGGGAAGTCCAGGTAGAGAAGGAGGAGTGCTCTGGAGGGGCAAAAGGAGAACACATGGCATGCCTTGTTTTTGTTTAGCTTTGTGCCCTGGGGGGCTTTACATACACTATTGTTACATGTATATCATATATTCTGACAGTCCCACTGGGAGGCGAGGAAGCCAGAGAGGTAAAGTCACTTGCCCCAGATCACACAGACAGGTAGGTCCTTTGATCCCCAAATCCATGCTCTTTCTATGCAGTGTCCCCTTGACAGGGCTCACACCGACTTCCTGGCTGATCTGTTTTACTTTCCAGTGGAAATTTCTCTTGACCAGGTGATGCTAAGACTCAAATGGGAGGAAACTGGGGGAACAGGGTTGACTGGTGACGAGGAAAGTCTTTCACTGTAGGGCCTCTGACGTGCTTATCAGAGTGGAGGCCACCCCTGTGGCTGGCTCTAATTCGTTCTGTGATTCAAGGGGCATGAAGCTGACATGGCAAGGGGAGCAGAGGCTGGGCTTGGGAGGGGGCATTGCCCCCATAGAGATGAATAAATCATTAGGTAATTACCACCTTACAGCTCCTCCCCTAGGGAAATTGCACACATATGTATCAAGATGATGGCTACAGCTTTTCTATAATAGAAAAGTTCAAACCCTCTACATGCCCATCATTCAGGGTTTTAATTGTGGCTAGGATTTCATTTAGAGAGATAATGATACAATGAGGTCAAGGCCATTGAAAATGTTTTATTCCTTACAGTTCTCAAGGGGGATGGGGCAGGCACCCTGTGTCATGAAGGGCTATGTGGGGAATCTCTGGGGTCGATCAGAAGGCAGGAATGCAAAGAGTGCATGGCCCAGAGCCTTTTGTGTGGTTTTTTCGGAAAGGAATGGGCAAGGTAGGGTGGGCAAGTTTGAGCAAGTTTAGGATCGGACAGTTTGAGTACTGTTAGCAGGCTCTAGGCTCTAGGGGTGGTCTCTAGCTGTCTAGTACCCGGTCCTGGGGTGGTGTAGGGCAGGGGAGAGAGTGGCTTGGTGTGTGAGTGCTTAGTTAGTATATGAAAGGCATGTTCACAGGAAAGTTGTTTACCATCTCTAGGAATTAGCTAGCCTGGGAGGGGCCATCTCTCCAGGGTTAGCAAGGCCCCAGATGTCAAAGCATCGAAAAATACAGAAAATAAAAACCATGATTCATACATTCAGGGAATGACGGGAAAATGACATTATGTTCATACTTTGGAATACTATGAGATAGGTAAAAATAGTAAGGTAGGCCTACTTACTTACACAGATGACCTCCAAGACATTTAGGTTTTTTGTTGTTGTTTGCTTGTTCATTTGTTTTTGAGATGGGGTCTTGCTCTGTCACCCAGGCTGGAGTGCAGCAGTGCAGTCACAGCTCACTGCAGGCTTGACTGCCCAGGCTCAAGCGATCCTCCTGCTTCAGCTACCACGCCCATCAAATTTTCTTTTTTTGTAGAGACAAGGTCTTGCTATGTTGCCCAGGCGGGTCTCAAACTCCTGGGCTCAAGCGATCTGCCCACCTTGACCTCTCAAAGTGCAGGGATTACAGGCGTGAGCCACGGTGCCTGGCCAAGACATTAAGTAGAAAAACAAAGTTGTGGAACAATACTTACACATATGATTCCATTTACATGTGGAAAATATGAACAAATAAACCTTAAATTTTCTGTATATCTCTGTATATGTGTGCAATGCACCAAACAATGTATGAATGGATAGACACCAAACTAGCATCAATGGTTATTCTTAGAAAGCAGGGCAGTGGACTTGGAAAAGGATGAGAGGGAGGTCTTTTACTACATCTACATGTTTCAAGTTTTTATAATAAATATATGTTAATATATGATCTGTGTAATTTAATAGAAAATAATTAAATACTCAATTTTCCTCTAGATATTGTTAAACCCATTTGATGAACACTATGATGGGGAAGTACAGGGGCTGGCTGGTGTGGAAGCAGACAGGCAGGGTCCCTTGGGCAATCACGGAGGACTTCCTGAAGGAGGTAGATCCTGGGTTATATTTTGAAGGACGGGTTAAAATTAGACAGATGAAGAAGTAGAGAAAGAGTATCCTAGGTAAAGGGGATGGTGTGTCTGGAGAAGCGATGGAGCAGCTACATTTAGAAGTATAAGACTGTGAGAGAGAGGAGGGTGAGGGATGAAGTTGGAGATGTGAATGGAAGCAGATCTGGAGGCGCCTCATAAGCCCAGCTGAGAGGTTTCAATTTCACCCAGAAGGCAATGGGGAAGTCTCAGAAGGGCTTTAAGCTTTGCCTTGAGTGGGCCAGTATGGAGAGGCAGGGAGGAGGAGGCGGGGCTGTGAATGAGCTAGGCTAGAGTGACGCTAAGATCAGCTGCCATCAATCTCACCCACCCACACGAGCAACATGGCTTGCTTTCCGAGCTCTAACTCACTGACCCTAAACTTTCAGGTGCATCAGAACCACCTGGAAGGTTTGTTAAAAACTCAGCTTGCTGGGTCTCACCCTCAGAGTTTTAGCCAGTCTGGGGTGCATCCCAAGAATGGACATTTCTAGCAAGTCCCAGGTATGGTAGTGCTGCTGGTGGGGGGCCTACTATGAGAACCACTGCTCTAACATACCTTTCCCTTCCCACCTCAATACCTTTGTTTTGTTTTTGTTTGTTTTTGAGGTGGAGTTTTACTCTTGTCGCTCAGGCTGAAGTGCAATGGCACGATCTCGGCTCACTGCAACCTCTGCCTCCCGGGTTCAAGTGATTCTCCTGCCTCAGCCTTCCAAGTAGCTGGGATTACAGGCGCATGCCACCATGCCTGGCTAATTTTTATATTTTTAGTAGAGAGACAGGGTTTCAGCACGTTGGCCAAGTTGGTCTCGACCTCCTGACCTCAGGTGATTCACCTGCCCTGGCCTCCCAAAGTGCTGGGACTATAGGCGTGAGCCACTGTGCCTGGTCAACCTCAATGCCTTTGCACTTGCCTTCCCTTCGCCTTGAAATGTCTTCCCCACATCTTTCTTACCTCCTTAGAAAGTCTTTCTTGACCACTCACCCAATGAGCCACTTGGTCACTATCTTCTTGTCCTGTTCTATTTTCTTTAGGCAGTGGCCATCCCTAGAGATGATCTTAGTACAGTGCTGGTTGGCTTGATTGCTGTTTGCCTCTATTAAAATGTAAGCTCTAAGAAGGCAGGGATCTATCCCTGGGCGCCTAGGGCCGTGTCTGGTCCGCAGCAGATGTTCAAGAGTCTGTGAAGCCAACAGCTGCTAGGGTGGGTTTCTGCATCTTGGAAGAGCCTGATGGGGCTGGGGCTTTCTGATGGTGGAGGGCTGGTGGTGGGCACCAGGAGGGACAGCTGTTTGGATATTGAACTGAGCTGTTGACACAGGTTAGAAAAACTCATCCTCTTTTGGGGGGAAGGGCAGGGTGGGGTGAGAAAGAGTTTAAAATAGGTGACCTTTTCAAGCAGATGCGGGAGGAAGGAAGAGCCCGCTGACATCACAGCTGAGAGGCCCAGGGCTCGGTTGTGGCCCAGAGACCAGCACCACCAGAGCAGGCCGCCAGTCTGAGTCACTCCCACCTGTAAGTCAAGCGACCAGGCCAAGCCGGGGGTGGGAGCACTGTTCTGAGAGGCATGGGGTGGGCAGAGAGAGGTGGCAGCTGCTGACCACCCAGGGCTGCCTCCTTTCTTCTCTCAGGCCTCCTCCAGCCATTCACTGCCCTCTGCATTATGGAGGCCTGGGCAAGGCATAGGTCCTCAGTTTCCCCATCTGGAAAGTGGAGTGGAGAGGGAGAAAGGGTTTGGGCTCAAAAGTCTCCGAGGATCACGTCTAGGCGTCCCTGCTTGTTGTAGATGACCTCACCCCAGCTATTGCGCTCCACTCCCTTGCACACACATCTGCCTTGTGTTCCTGTCTCTGGGCCCCCATTCAAGCTCTTCATCCTCCTCTTCCCCTGCTCCCCAATATACCAGTACCTCCTCTCCTAAGCAAACACTCTCCATCCTCCAGACTTGGGGTGGCTGGGTGCAGGAGAAGAAGGAGCATGGGCTTTAGAGCCTGACAGAGCTGGTTCCAGATCTGACCTCGTCCCTCACACTTTTGGTCAATTGTCACCCTTTTGACCTCAGTTTTCCTTTCTATAGAGTGGGTATATCCACATTCTAGATGACGGTATTTTTTTTTAAAAAAACGCCCTGTTGGGAAAGTTGGTTTCCTTTGCCTTTTTTTCCCCCTAGTTCGTTACTGCTGCTCTGAAGCTTTTCAGCATTTCTTGAAGTAATGAATTCCAGTAACAATGATAGCTCTTGGCCAGCCCACCATGAAGCCCTTGACCCCAGCCTGGCTGAGAGCAGAGACTGTCTCACACGTCACTAACTCTGCCCCAGCCTCTGGCTCAGAGCTAGTAGCAGGACATGAAGGTTTACGGAATACCAAACAGAGGGTGAGTGCCATGCTGAGAACTTCACTTACATCTGCCCCTCCATCCTCCTCACTGTGAGGAAGTGTCATCGTCCCCACGAGAAAAACAAGGCCTGGAAGGTGTCCTGACTTGCCCAGGCACAGACTGGTGAGTGATGAGGCTGGAAAATGACAGGGCCCAATTCTTGAAGGGCCCTGAATACACTTTATCTTTTTAATTATTTTATTATTTTTGTAGAGACAGGGTCTCACTGTGAAACCCCTGGCCTCTAGTGATGCTCCTACCTCAGCCTCCCAAAGCGCTGAAATTACAGGCATCAGCCCCCATGCCCAGCTGAATATACTTTATCTCAAGGGCAATGGAGAGGTTTCAGAGAGGGAGGCAACATGATCAGACTTGGGCTGAAGGGTGGGTGTGGTTGAGATAGGTAGGGAGGAAAGAAAAGGGTAATAGCTTGATTTTTGCTTCCCAGAGTTGTAAGAAGGGAGAGCTTGCCTTGTCAAAGAGGGAAGGTGATTGATTGGGCAGGGCAGATGTGAACAAAGCTAACACGTGTGACTTGGAATGAGCCAGGTGAGCAGGGATTGGGTGAGAAGCTTGGGATGGGCCCATGTTGCCTAATACATGGTCTTAGGCAAGTTATTTGGCTTCTCTGAATCTCAAGTTTCTCATCTGTAAAATGGCCTTAATCACAGTACAACTTCCTGAGGATCTGTGAGACTTCAGCAAGATAATTAAGACATGCAAAGCACTGACTTGGGCCAGGGCCTGGCACAGAACAAGTGCTCAAGAACCTTTGAGCACTGTGGAAAGCGAGACATCGTGGTTTTTACTGTAATCCTCATGGTTTCTGGGACAGCCTTTCCAGTCAGTGGGGGGCTTCAACTCCCAGGAGCATTCCCAAGCCCAGCGATTTCAGGTGGTCTCTGTTAGCTGACGTTTCTCTGCTTCCTGGCAGGGAGGGAAGGAATGGCAGCCAAGAGTGCAGGTGCCACATCCCCTCCCTCCCTATTTCCAGCGTGGCTGCCTGAGGCCACTGCCAGGTGTGCGCAGTGAGTCAGAGCCCGGCTGAGAGGACAAGGCAGCCCTGGGGGCCTGAAGCTGTCCCAGCCTCCCTCCCTTGGCCTTTCCCATGGACATTTTGAAGGGGGAAGGCTGGGCCAGTGCCCAGAGTCCTCCATCAGTGTCACACAGAGGACACAGGGCAGAGCCCCAAGCGCCCCAATCTACCTCTTTACTGGCTGGAGGTGGGAGCAGAGCCCATGTTCTATTCATCTCTACCTCTAAGAATACCTAGGACAGGGCCTAACACATAGGAGGGATGCAAGCAATGCACATTGACTCAATGAAGCAATGTTTGTTCAGGACTTTAGAGGAGCAGGATTTGTTCATGAGAACAAACTATGAGCTCTGCAGACAGACAGACAGGGTTTATATGATCCTGGATGGGAATTTGCCTCTCTGAGCCTCAGTTTGCTCATCAGTGAAATGGGGATAACCATGTGTACCTTATATTAAGGACTATTGTGAGGTGTAAATAAGGCAACCTCAGGAAACTGTCTACTGTGCCCCAGACTATATAATAACATTGATCACATTTTGCTACAAGTATTTATTGCCCTCTCTGGATGATGAGCTCCTCCTGGGTCAGGACAACAGTAAGTAGAGGCTTCTGAGACAAGAAGGTATGAACTTGAATCCTGGACCTGTTTTTACTTTACTGTGTGACCTTGGACAAATCACCTACCCTCTCTGAGTCTCAGTTTCTTTATTTATGAAACAAAAATGATGACTGTAGAGGCCACAGTGAGGATTAAAAGAGGCATGTTGTGCAAAGCACCCAGCCCAGTACCTGGCACCTGAAGGCAACCATATTATGGAAGAGGAACAACATTGAAATGGATCAACAAGGACCAGCCCCATTGCCAGGTGAATGGAAAGATCTAGGGCTGGCAGTGAAGAGACCTGGGCTCTGGAACTGACTTTGAAGCCAACTGGCTGAGTGTCCTTGGACAACTCCTTCAGGCTCTCTGGGCTCAGCCTCACATCTGTAAAATGAAGGGCTCGGACCCCATGGCCTAAGGGTCCTTCTGGCTCAGCCTCCTCTGGCTGAGGCAGGTAGCCTTGGCAAGACCCTGTGAGCTGACTCCCCAGTAAGAAGCAGAACATGGAAGATCCTGGTGTGTCTCAGACGTGTCTTAAGTCCATGAAGGTAGTCAGTCAAGCGTACCCTGGCCCTGGCCTCAGCAAGCCACAGGGATGAACCTGGGGCCTCTGTAGGCAAAGAAGATGTGCCCGGTGCACACAGCTAATGAGCAAGCAGGCAGGTGAACCATGCAGGGCTGGCCCCACGGTCAAGGCTTGTCACACTGCTTCCCGTAGGCTGCCCTCCCCCAACCCTGCCTTCATGCACCTCTCATCCTGGTCTGTCCTCAGGGCACACTGCGAAGGAGGCCTGTTCCTCATTTTATTAAAGCAGAAACAGGCCCAGCAGCACTCAACTGCAAAGTCAAGGAGACAAAACTGGAACTTGGGGCCTCCTGCTCCTGCTCCCAGGCCTTTCCTGCTACACTTAGGGCCTTTCACTGGGAACTCTGTTTTTTTTTTGTTTGTTTTTTTTTTGAGACAGAGTCTCGCACTGTCGCCTGGAGTGCCATGGTGCTATCTCAGCTCACTGCAACCTTTACTTCCTAGGTTCACGCGATTCTCCTGCCTCAGCCTCTCGAGTAGCTGGGACTATAGGCACCCATCACCACATCCAGCTAATTTTTTATATTTTTAGTACAGATGGGGTTTCACCATGTTGGCCAGGCTGGTCTCGAACTCCTGACCTCGTGAGTCTCCCACCTCGGCCCAAAGTGCTAGGATTACAGGTATGAGCCACCGCACCCGGCTCACGGGGAACCTTCTTTACCTGAACATCACGGCCCCTGCTCTGACCCTCTCACCCACCCAGTGTCCTCTTCTTGTCCTCAGCTCATCTTCCTCCAGGCCGTCTTTCACCCTGGCTCTGACTGTGTTTCCTAAAGGGGCTCTAACCATCTTGCTCTCACCTAATGGCATTCATTCATTTATTCATTCATTCTCTCAACAAATATTTGTTGAATGGCTTCTATGGTGCCTGGCTTTTTTCCAAGCCACCAGGAACACAAAAAGATGAACAAAACAAAGTCCCTATCCTCATTTTACATGCTGGTGCTGGGGAGGAAATAGACCATAAATAAAAGAATAAAATACAAAGTGCTCTGAAGAAAGAGAAAGCAGGATAAGAGGGTGGTGTGATGGGTGCTATTTGAGATGGGGCAGGGGGATGTCAGGGGTATAAACATCTAATTACAATGTAAGGTGCTGGATGCTGATTCAGAGTTGGGTACAAAATGCACTTGGAGCTTGAGGAACACAGCTGGTCATTCCTCCTGGGAAGTAGGAAGGGAGCTTTTGAGAGGGTCATGATGGAAGATGTCTCAGAATTGCTGCCATCTGAGCTAAGCTACGAAGGATAAATGTACTAAGCCAAGAAACTGGGGAACATCAGCTAGGTGCATTGGCTCATGCCTATAATCCCAGTACTTTGGGAGGCTGAAGCGGGTGGATCACAAGTTCAGGAGTTCAAGACCAGTCTGGCTAACATGGTGAAACCCCATCTCTACTAAAGATACAAAAATTAGCCAGGCATGGTGGCACACACCTGTAATCCCAGCTACCAG
>NW_016107402.1:1418904-1427730 GCF_001604975.1 Cebus imitator
AAAGGAAAAAAAAGAAATTGGGAACATCACGTGCAAAGGCAGAGAGGTTTATGTTCAAGGGAGCAGAAGAATGGCGACAAGAGTAGAGAAATAGAGTGAAAACTGCAGCCAGAGGATAACAGCTGATGAATGTGGTGCTCAGAAGTTTGGACTTAATCCTGAGGATGATGGGGAGCCTTTGAAGGGTGTTGAGCATGAGAGTGAGCATTGCAGATGGGTTTTAGAGCACTCTCTGGGGCAGCAGTGCAAGGAACTCAAGGGCTTAGGTTAGAGAAGCCAGGTATAGAGAGGTCTGGTTTAGGCTGGCCCTGGGGATTGGAGCTTGGAAAGTTCTGCCCATGGAATCGTGGCCTATAAATACCCAGAACTGGATTCAGCAGGCTGAGAGGGCCTGATTTAATGCTGATGGCAGCTGAAGAGTGAGGGCTCCCAGATTTGAACTGAGAGAACCAAGCAGACCCAGGATTTGTGCTGTCCCAGCAGTGTGGGACCCAGTCAACAGAGAAGGTCAAAGGTTACTCATTCACTCAGGAAACTCATTTTTTTTTTTTTTTTTGAGACGGAGTTTCACTCTTGTTGCCCAAGCTGGAGTGCAATGGTGCGATCTTGGCTTACCACACCGCCACCTCCCGGGTTCAAGTGATTTTCCTGCCTCAGCCTCCTGAGTAGCTGGAATTACAGGGATGTGCCACCATGCCCGGCTAGTTTTGTATTTTTAGTAGAGAAGGGGTTTCTCCATGTTAATCAGGCTGGTCTGGAACTCCCGACCGCAGGTAATCCGCCCACCTTGGCCTCCCAAAGTGCTGGGATTACAGGCATGAGCCACTGCGCCCAGGAAACTCATATTAAGCACCTACTATTTGCTAAACCTGGTGCTTGGCACTGAAGTTACCATGGTGAAGGAGACACAGTCTCCTGTCTGTCACAGTCTGTTGGCATTTGAACCAGCATCTCCATCTTGAATAGGGACTGGGAAAAATAAGGCAGTTTCTGGGTACCGGTGCAACCCAGGCTGGATTATTCCTCCACCCCATGACAGCTGTCACATTTGGCCAGGCGCCATGGCTCATGCCTGTAATCCCAGCACTGTGGGAGGATTAGACTTGGGAAATTAGACTAAGGAATTCACTGGTGGCAACCCAACCTGTGACCAAGCTAAGCCTCCTGTCTGAGCCACACACAGCTCCTACTTTAAAGAGAAGGCGGCTTTTGGCTTATTAAAGAGCCTACTATATGCCGAGTGCTTTGTAGCACATTTCATCAAATTCCCAGAGCACTACAGGAGCAGGTCCTATTCTCAGCCCCATTCTACAGGTGAGAGAACTTACTTCCTGAAGGTCACGTGTTGACCTAGAGGAGGAGCTGGGCTCAGACTCCAGTCTGTGTGGCTCCATGACGTTCTCCATGGTCCCTGGTACTGCTGGTGTAGACAGAAGTGGGAGTCAGGGAGTGCTGGTGGATTTCCTTGCTGATCGATGCTGGCTTGAGATAGCCAGGATCTCGGGACTGTGGTGGCCTGTCATCTGTGCACCCTCACCAGTACTGAGGACTTTAAGAGATGGAACTACAAAAAAGAAAAAAGAAAAAAAAAAAAAAAAAAAAAAAGGGATGGAACTGTGCTTTGGTTTGGATGTTTGTCTCCCCTCCAAACTTTGTGTTGAAACTTAATCCTCAGTGCAACAGTATTAAGATGTGTGGCCTTAAGAAGGGGATTAGGCCATGAGAGCTGTCTTCATGGATGGGATTAGCAACCTTATATAAGGGCCAAGGGAACTAGTTAGACCCTTTTGCCCTTCCGTCCCTTGAACCACGTGAGTACACAGTGTTCCCGCCAGAGGTTGCGTGATTGGGCGCCATCTTGGAAGCAGACCGCAGCCCTTACCAGACCGCTGAATCTGCCAGCACCTTGATAGAGGGCAGCCCAGCCTCCGGAACTGTGAGAAATTGATTTCCGTTGTTGATACGTTCCCCAGTCTGGTATTTTGCTGCAGCAGTGATCCGGTTTGGATGTTGGGCCCCTTCAAATCTCCAGTCGGAATATGATTCCCAGGTTGGAGGTGGGGCCGGGTGATTGGATCACAGGGGCAGATCCTCATGAATGGTTTGGCACCATCCCCTTGGTGATGAATGTGTTCTCGCTCACTGAGCTCATGAGAGATCTGGTTGTTGGAAAGAGTCTGGGCCTTCCTCCTTCTCTCTCTTTTGATCCTGCTCTTGCCGGGTGACGTGCTGGCTCCCCTTCGCCTTCTGCCAGGAGTGGAAGCTTCCTGAGGCCCTTTCCAGAAGCAGATGATGGCAGTATGCCTTGTGTACAGCCTGCAGAACTGTGAGCCTATTAAACCTCTTTTCTTGGCTGGGTTCGGTGGCTCACGTCTATAATCCCAGCACTGTGGGAGGCCGAGGCAGGCAGATCACCTGAGATCAGGAGTTTTAGAGGAGCCTGGCCAACATGGCGAAACGCCGTCTGTACTAAAATTATAAAAATTAGCCGGGCATGCTGATGGGCGCCTGTAATCCCAGCTACTCAGGAGGCTGAGGGAGGAGAATTGCTTGAAACCAGGAGACGCAGGTGACAGTAAGCCAAAATGGCACCACTGCACTCCAGCCTTGGTGATAGAGCAAGACTCCGTCTCAAAAACAAAACAAAACAAAACAAAAATCTCTTTTCTTTATAAATTACCCAGTCGCTGGTATTCCTTTTTAGCAGTACAAGCATGTACTAAAAGGGGCTGGGCGTGGTGGTTCATGCCTGTAAACCCAGCACTTTGGGAGGCTGAATGGGAGGATCATTTGAGGCCAGGAGTTCAGGGCCAGCCTGGGCAACATAGGGAGACCCTCCCTCTACAAAAAAATAAAAATAAAAAAAATTAGGTGGGCGTGGTGTCACATGCCCGTAGTCCCAGCTACTCAGGAGGCTGAGGAGGGAGGATTGCTCCAGCCTAGGAGTTTGAAGTTGTAATGAGCTATGATCACACCACTGCACTCCAGCCTGGCTGACAGGAAGACCCTATCTCAAAAAAAAAACAACAAAATTAGACTAACACATGTAGCAGAAACTGACAAAGACAGACTGTGTCTCCTTCACCATGGTAACTTCAGTGCCAAGCACAGGGTCTTGCATATAGTAGGTGCTCAATATGAGTTTCCCAAGTGAATGAGTAGCCTTTGACTTACTCTGTTGACTGGGCCCCACACTGTTGGGACAGCACAAACAACTTCACTTGAAGGCAGTTTCTGGGTACTGATGCAGCCCAGGCTGGCGACAGCAGACATAGAAGCGGGGCTGAGCTGCCTTCTTAGTCATGACCAACACTTTCCTCCCTTTTGTGTTCTGTCTGTCCAGCCCCCAAGCTTAGCCTTTCCAAGATTAAATCTCCTTCTCTGCCTTCTGAGACTTTGGAACACTTCTTTCCCCACCCCATGGCAACTCTCACACATGGCAAAACAGAGAGTTGCTTTAGAAGTCACTGAAGTAGTTGTGTCAGGTAGGCTGGGCCTTTTACTTAGTTCCTTTCAGTCTCTGAGCCTCTTTGGCTATTGCTAGCACAATGGCAGGCCCATAATAGGTGCCCAGTATTTGTTAAATGAATGAATGAACATTCATTTAACAAATGAATCCTTGGGGAATCCAAATAAACAAATGATGGATGAATGAGTGAGTGAATCAGAACTCAGTGAATCTGCAGCTCTGCTGAGCTCTCTGCTGCTAATGCTCTGGATTGATGCATGTGTGACCTTGGCGCTTCTGGGCCCTGGTTTGCCCACCTTGGAAATGAATAGGTTTGATGGAACTGTCAGAGGCATTTGAACCAGCAACTCCATCATGAATAGGGGCAGGGTAAAATAAGGCTGAGACCTGCTGAGCTGCCTTCCCAGCAGGTTAAGGGATTCTTAGTCACAGAATGAGACAGGAGGTTGGCACAAAATACAGGCCATAAAGACCTTGCTGATAAAACAGTTTGCAGTAAAGAAGCAGACTAAAACCCACCAAAACCAAGATGACTACAAAAGTGACTTCTGGTTGTCCTCAGTGCTACACTCCCACTAGCGCCATCACAGTTTAAAAATGTCATGGCAACGTGACAGGAAGTTACCCTATATGGTCTAAAAAAGGGAGGTATCCTCAGTTCCAGGAATTACCCACCCCTTTCCCAGAAAACTCATGAATAATCCATCCCTTGTTTAGCATATAATCAAGAAATAACCTAAAAGTGGGCAACCAGCAGCCTCAGGGCTCCTCTGCCTATGGAGTAGCCATTCTTTAATTCCTTTACTTTCTTAATAAACTTGCTTTCACTTTACCATATGGATTCACCTCAAATTCTTTCTTGTGCAAGATCCTAGAACCCTCTCTTGGCTGGGCGCTGTGGCTCACACCTGTAATCCCAGCACTTTGGGAGGCTGAGGCGGGTGGATCACCTGAGGTCAGGTGTTCAAGACCAGCCTGGCCAATATGGTGAAACCCCATCTCTAAAAAATACAAAAATTAGCTGGGCGTGGTGGTATGTGCCTGTAGTTGCAGCTACTTGAGAGGTTGAAGCAGGAGAATCACTTGAATCCAGGAGGCAGAGGTTGCAGTGAGCCGAGATCATACCACTGCACTCCAGCCTGGGCGACAGAGTGAGACTTCGTCTTAAAAAAAAAAAAAAAGAGCCCTTTCTTGGCATCTGAATCGGAACCCCTTTCTGGTAACAGAACTAGCTGTGACCACCCATGTCCGTAGTGGCATGCTGGACAGACAGGGAACATTGCCATGCATGGCCTCCCTCTCAATGTGCACATCCAGATCTTGATGAAACTCAAAAATTGTTGTGAGGAAAGCAAAGCCCTGAAATAACTTGCAACCATCACAATAGTTGACCCAGGAAATAGCAGCTCACTGTGGGTTGGGCTTAACAATCCTCAGAGCAAGAGCAAGACTTTCTTTTGTTTTCCTCAAGGAAGCAGATGGCAGAGCCTAGGGTGTGAATGACATTATTACAGGGATTCAAGTGTTCGTCTCTTTATCTACTTAACAACTATTTATGGAGCATCTTCTAAGTCCTTGGTCCTGAGGATGCAATGAACAAGAAGCCCTTTTGGAGCTTACGTTCTGGTGGGAGAGACAGGAAATTAAAAAATAAACATACATATTAAATGAGAGAATCTCTGATAATGATAAGTGTCATGAAGGAAATCAATCCAGGGCTGGGTTAGAGGGGGCAAGAGAAAGGGGTTTACCTTAGCAGGCTCCCAGAGCTTCGCTGAAGAGCTTTATTTGAGCTGCAAGCAGAGGATGAGAAGGAGCTGACCTCGCAATAAAGCAGAGGGAAGAGCGCGCCAGGCAGAAGGAACAGCATATGCAGAAGCTCTGAGGGGGAAGCGGGATGGCCGGGGATCCTTTTTATTTCTTTTTAAACAACAAATCAATATAAAACTGTAATTCTTTAGTTATTAGTAGTGCCAGATTAATTTTTTCATTCAGCAAATCAAGCCCCTACTGTGTAGCTGGCCCTGGTTTAGGCCCTGGGGACAAACAATGATGAATGAAAGCGACATTCTTGTCGCACAGGTCCTGGGCCTGGCACCCCGTGGAGATGAGCTGGTCTGTTGTTTGCAAAGGGCTCCCCAGCTTGGATCCTTGGGGAATCCAAATAAACCCTGCGGGTTCTGGCATCCCAGGCCTCCCTCCAGCCGGCCTGCGGCTCCAGGGCTCCATAGGCAGGAGGCTTCTCTGTTTCCTGCCTTTCCCTCCCCCACCCACCTGGGTACAGAGGGTCTTTCATCCATTGTTACTGCTTCCTGCCCATCCATCTCCAGCTGCTGGTCTGAACCCTGCAGATTTACACTGACAAGCGGATGCTTTTACCAGGACCCTTGAGGGGGATAGGGAGGGGAGTGGCGTGGAGTGTGGGGGAAGATGGGGGAGGGAAGACCAGAGCTTTGTGACAAGGAAGAGTTTCCTGCTCTGAAGAGGTGTTAGACCCTGAGGGCTGAGAGGACGGGAAGCAGCCCTCTGTCCCCAAAGCCTCCCCATGCTGGGGGAGGGGGTGATTTATGACCCCTGACCTGGCAGGGCCTCCAGTCCCCTTGGACTGGGTTTGGGTTCAGCTATATCTTCCCTGGCTAAGGGTTACATAAAATGAGCACTGGGCTTGGAGTCATGAGACCTGGGTTTCTGTACGTCTCCACCAACTATCGGCTGGGTGACTTAGGAAAGTTTCTTAGCCTCTCTGGGCCTCAGTTTCCTCACTGGACAGGTGGGTCTGATAATCCATGCCCAGCAGAGGTTATAGTGACAATGAGTATGATCATGTAGGATAGATGATTGCAAAATACCATAAAATAAAGAGCATTTTCTCCCCTGGAGCGCTTTCTCCTTCTATCCAAAGAAGGTTATAAGCTGGTTTCTGTTAAGGCAGACTTGGTTGAGCACCTACTGTGTGCCAGCTGCCATTTGGGGTGTTGAGGATAAAAAGACACAAGTTCCTGTTCTTAAATGAGACAGACAAGTAGACATGCAGCATGTAATTGATTGTAGCATTTGGACACATAGGCCAAGAATGTGGCTCTGGAGCCAGCCTGCCTGGGTTCATTTCCCAGCTCTGCCACTTACTGGTTGTATGGTCCTAGGCAAATTACTTAACCTCTCGGTGCCTCAGTTTCCAAAGTCTGTACAGTGGGAGCAGTAATTACCCACTGCATAAGATCGTTGTGAGGATGAAAGGATTTAATACTTCTTTTTTTTTTTTTTTTTTGAGTCGGAGTTTCGCTCTTGTTACCCAGGCTGGAGTGCAATGGCACGGTCTCGGCCCACCGCAACCTCCGCCTCCTGGGCTCAGGCAATTCTCCTGCCTCAGCCTCCTGAGTAGCTGGGATTACAGGCACGCACCACCATGCCCAGCTAATTTTTTATATTTTTAGTAGAGATGGGGTTTCACCATGTTGACCAGGATGGTCTCGATCTCTTGACTTCATGATCCACCTGCCTCGGCCTCCCAAAGTGCTGGGATTACAGGCGTGAGCCACCACACTCGGCCGATTTAATACTTTTAAAGCATTTAGTATATGCCTGTCATACAGAAAGTGCTCAATAAATAAAGTTATTATTATAGGGGCTGATAAAGTCAACATGGAGTGGGGAGCGGGTGGCCAGCCAGTACTGGAGTTGAGGAAGACTTTATGAGTTGAGTTGAGTCTTAAATGATAAGTGTGAATGAAGCAGCAACAGGGAGGGTGGGGTGCCTCATGGCTGTAATCCCAGCACTTTGGGAGGCTGAGGCAGGTGGATCACCTGAGGTCACGAGTTCGAGACCAGCCTGGCTGGCCAACGTGATGAAACCCCATCACTACTAAAAATACAAAAATTAACCAGGTATGGTCCTCCCTAACCCTTCTTGCCCCACACTCCGTGTCACTCCCCTCCCTATCCACCTCGAGGGTCCTGGTAAAAGTCCCAGTCCTGTATAGTCCCAGCTACTCGAAAGGCTGAGGCAGGAGAATCACTTGAATCTGGGAGGCGGTGGTTGCAGTGAGTTGAGATTGTGCCACTGCACTCTAGCCTGGGCCACAGAGTGAGACTCCATCTCAAAAACAACAACCACCAGGGAGGGTGATTCTGGCGGGGGGTACCATGTGAGCCAAGGCATGAAAAGAAAAGAGCGCTAGCTACTCTAGATAGCTGAGAGAGGCTTCAGCTGAGATGCAGTGGAGATGAGGCTATGGCTGGGACTCAGAGTTCTTGTAAACTGTGTTAAGATGTTGGGTTGTGATCCCGTAGCTGATGGAGGGTTTCTCGTGAGGGAGAAACAGATCAGATTTTGATTTTTCTCAAACACCCTGGTGCAAGTGTGGAGGATGGAGTGGAAGGGTGGGACTGAAGGCAGTGCAATCACACAGCTGACGGTGTAGCAGTGTCTCAATGTCTCAGGGAGTAAAACGAGCGAAATGTTTCCCACCCCTTTGAATTGTTTTGAGGGTTGGCTGAGAATAATACCCACAAAGGGCATGGCACAGCTAATGGTAGCTCTAAGTACAGTTAAATGCTGAGGGTCTGAACTGTGGCAGTAACAGAAGGGATGGAGTAGGAGACCGATTTGAGAAACATTGAGAAAGTAAAATCTCCAGGAATCGTTGACTGATTGGGTCTGGGAGTGAGAGAAGAGGAGTCAAAGAATTCCTTAAATGTTTACGAAGGAATATGGTGTATGGAAGGCACTGTGATTTTTTAAATCACCATGTCGGGACTGGGTACAGTGGGACACGCCTGTGATCTCAGCATTTTTGGAGGCAGAGAGAGAGGATAGTTTGAGCCTAGGAGTTTGAGAACAGCCTGGGCAACATGGCAAAACTCATCTCTACAAAAAATACAAAAATTAGGCCAGGTGGTTCACATCTGTAATCCCAGCACTTTGGGAAGCCAAGGTGGGCAGATCACTTGAGGTCGGGAGTTTGAGACCAGCCTGGCCAACACAGTGAAGCCCTGTTTATACTAAAAATATAGACAGCACAGTGGCCTGCGCCTGTAATCCCAGCTACTCGGGAGGCTGAAGCAGGAGGTGGAGGTTGTGGTGAGCTGAGATGGCGCCACCGCACCCCACCCTGGGCAACAGAGCAATACTCCGTCTCAAAACAAAAAACAAAAAAATTGTCCGGTCATGGTGTCGTGCCTGTAGTCTCAGCTCCTTGGAAAGCTAAGGTGAGAGAATTAGTTGAGCCCGGGAGGCAGAGGTTGCAGTGAGCTGAGATGATGCCGCCACACTCCAGCCTGGGTGACGGAGGGAGACTTTGTCTCAAAAACAAACAAACAGGCCGGGCGCGGTGGCTCAAGCCTGTAATCCCAGCACT
>NW_016107402.1:1428020-1439384 GCF_001604975.1 Cebus imitator
AGCTACTCAGGAGGCTGAGGCAGGAGAATTGCCTGAGCCCAGGAGGCGGAGGTTGCGGTGAGCCGAGATCGCGCCATTGCACTCCAGCCTGGGTAACATGAGTGAAATTCCGTCTCAAAAAAAAAAAATAAAATAAAAAAAATAAAAAATAAAACAGACAACAACAACAACAAAAACATCACTATGTCTGTGAGCTGACTCATTCAGCTGGTGGTCTAGCTTCCAGCTTCATTCATCTACCAGCTCTTCCGTGAGCACCTACTACGTGCAAGGTACCTTTCTAGGTGCTGGGGCTATAAAACAAAGCAGAGCTGGTCCCTGGCCCCCTGGAGCTCACCATTCATACAGGGAGGACATTAGAAAATAACCTGTTTCATTAAATGACCAGAGACTGCTAGGGCCTCCGGAGCTGCCCCCAGGCAGATTCTCGGTGGTTTGTAGACTTCTCAAACGAACATGCCCAAAACCAGATTCCCACACTCACCCCCACTGCTTGCAGGTTCCCCTGCCCAGAGAATGGCACCATCACCCTGCAGGTGCTCAGGCCAGAAACCCACGTGTCCACGTTACCCCACCACTGATCCCATCCATCTGCAGCTCCTGTGACTTTTGTCTCAAGGACATATTTGTAATCCATCTTCTGTTCTCTCTGTTTTCCCATCTTAGTCCAGGCTGCCATCACTCCTTCCTGGATGTCACGTCTGATGCCTAACTTGCCTTCTTGCTGCCTGTCCCTCTAATCCTTATCCCACACAGCAGTCAAGAATAGGCTTCTGCAAAGGCAAACCACAACCCCCAATTCCACTGCTGAAAACCTTGCTTTAGTAGCTTCCCACCACTTTGGAGTGAAACCAGAAGCCTAGGCACGTCCTCAGAGTCAGCACACGTCTGGCCCTGCCCTCTTCCAACCTCCTTCTCCAAGTCTACACTCTTCCCATTGTGCACTGGCCTTTTAGTTCCTTAAGACACCAAACTCCCTCTCCTGGAGATATCCTTTCCTTCCTTCTTTGCTGGGCTTCTTCTCACCCTCCTGGTCTCAGCTTGTATCTTCCCTCCTTAAAGTAGTATCCCTGCCCATCCCGGCTAAAGTACATCTCGCCTGTCAGGTTGTTTTTTGTTGTTGCTGGTTTTTTTTTTGAGATGGAGTCTTGGTCTGTCACCCAGGCTGGAGTGCAATGGCGCAATCCCAGCTCATTGCACCCTCCGCCTCCCAGGTTCAAGAGATTCTCTTACCTCAGCCTCCTGAGTAGCTGGGATTACAGGCATGCACTACCATGCCTGGCTAATTTTTGTATTTTTAGTAGAGACGGAGTTTCACCATGTTGGTCAGGCTGGTCTCGAACTCCTGACCTCTGGTGATCTACCTGCCTCGGCCTCTCAAAGTGCTGGGATTACAGGTGTGAGCCATCATGCCTGGCCTCCTGTCAGTCTTTCTCAGCACTGTTTGTTTCCCTCATAGCACTTTGTAATTATTTTATTTGTTGATTTTTATGTCTGTCTACCTTCTCGAGAGATCAGGATCTCTTAAAGGCAGCATCCAGGCCTGTCTTGTTCCTTAGGATTCCTATAGCCTAGTAGGAACCCTATATCCTACAGCCTACAGTGCCTGCCGGAGCCAGCCCTCTGTTCATGTTGCGGAATACTGAGATTCAGTGGATTCAGATGGCTCTGCTCAGTCCATCACCTGCAGTGACTCCCAGTCCCCCTTTTGCTCACGCAAAATCACGCTCTCTCCTCTCCCCAGCCTCAGTGGAATAACTTGTGGGTTATCTTGTCATCTATCAATCTCTAATAAAAACCAGATTATTTTTAGAACAGGTGAAAGCAACGATCTAACATCTCTGAGAGGATTTTCCGCTCCCATCTGCCTTTCTACTACAATTTGGTTTCCTGTGGTGGTTGCAGAGGCTGCCAAACCAGCCAGCTTTGTTATTCTGGGGTGCGGAAAAGAACCTCAAAAGAAAGCCAAGCCCCTTCCACCTGCATAGAGAAAGAAATGAGGTGTCTAGTGTAAGTGCCTAGTGTACAGTGGGAAGCCTGGGATGAGGCCTTGTGCTCCTCACTTGCTGTGTGACCTTGGGCTCATTACTTTCCCTCTCTGAGCCTCAATTACCCACCTGTAAAAGGAAGGGTTTGAAGCATTAATCACTAAAGGTCTGTGACAGCTAAGATTTGAATGGCGCCATTAGCCAGCGGTTCTTTAACATTGCTGGACATTGGCTACATAGCAGTCCCAGTTCTTTCTATGAAATGAAATGTCATTTGTGCCTCTAAGATTTGGATGGCGCCATGAGCCAGCGGTTCTTTAACATTCCTGGACATTGGCTACATGGCAGTCCCAGTTCTTTCTATGAAATGAAATGTTGTGCCTCTTTTAGTGCATGTGCAGATGCATACAAATTAACACCAAATAAGAACCCAGAGGCTCTCGATCACAGGACCTGGGTCTGGCCAGACCTGGGATGAAAGAAGAAATGTAGCTCATGTTTTCAACACAGCTTGATATCTTTCCCAACATCCCACCCTACAGAGAGGAAACAGGAGGGAAAGTGACTTGCCTGAAGCCATGTGGCAAGACACTGACAAAGTACAATTAGCAGCCAGGTCTCCACTCTGGCACTTTCCTTACCTCATCTTCCTGCCTTTTAACCATAGGCCTGGGGCCAGAACCTAGCTCTAAGGAAAATTTACCCATCAGTTGATACAAAGTGGACTGAGATAAGCTTCTTAAAGAAGTTCAAACAAAATACTCTTTTTATTGTTGTTGAAATAGGGTCTCACTCTATTTTCAAGCCAGAGTGTCATGGTGTGATGATAGCTCAATACAGCCTCCATCTCCCTGGCTCAAGCAATCCTCCCACCTCAGCCTCCTGAGTAGCTGGGACTACAGGTTCATGACACCACACCCAGCTATTTTTTAAAAACTTTTGTAGAGATGAGGTCTCGCTGTGTTACCCAGGCTGGTCTCAAACTCCTGGGCTCAAGCAATCTTCCCAAAGACCTAGGGTTACAGGTGTGAGCCACCACACCCAGCCCCCAAATACTCTGTCTTTGGAGCAGGGAGAAGTGGATTATTTTGATTATGTGACTGGGGGGATGAATTGGAAAGAAGTTGTGGAGAGACCATTCCATCTAGGGGGACCAGCTTGTGCTAAGACGCAGATGCAGAAAAAAGCACAGCCAAGCTCAGAAGTTGTTTATAAAGACAACTTCAAGACATGCTGGCCGGGCACAGTGGCTTATGTCTGTAATCCCAGCTCTTTGGGAGGCCGAGGAGGATGGATCACCTGAAGTCAAGAGTTCAAGACTAGCCTGGACAACATGGCAAAACTCCATCTCTATAAAAATACAAAAATTAGTTGGGTTGGTGGCACGCGCCTGCAATCCAAGCTACTCGGGATGCTGATGCACAAAGAATCACTTGAACCCAGTTGGCGGAGGTTGCAGTGAGCCGGATCGTGCCATTGCACTCCAGCCTGGGCAACAGAATGAGACTCCATCTCAAAAAAAAAAAGACATGCCTCCCCCCGTGCCCCTTTCTAACCAGAATGCACCCCCCTCCCCACCAAATCTCTTTTAGTTAGAAATTCTGGAACCTCCATTACCTGTAAGATAGAGCACAGGTAGAGAAAGCATGAAAAACAAGTCTGTATACATACCTGGGACCAACTTGTAAAGCCTGAAATGGCAGCTTAGGAATATGGACTTTATTCTGAAAGCAAGAGGGAGCCATTGAAGGTTTAATAGCAGTGAGAGAAGAGATCAGATTCATATTTAGGGTGACCTGATTGCCTGCTGTTGGCAAGAAAATCAGTCTAAGACTGAGGCAATAGTTCCAGAGGTAAAGGCAAAGGCGTGAACCAGGTCTAATAGCAGGGATGGAGATGGACATTTGTCTGAATGGAGCAGACTGAGTCTATTCGGATGGGGAAGTGAGGGAGAGGACCGACCACTGTGGGTTCTGTTGAATCCAGTGAGCAAGTGCGCTGAGGCCCCTCTGTCCTTTTTATAACTGGCTATTTCCCCAAGCTAGTGCCCATGCAGAAGGTGAGGCTGGGGTCAGTGGAGCATGGAGCAACTGCCTGGTGGCAATACAGGACAGAGGGCTGCTTGACTTTGTTCCCTGGAGACTTTTATTCTATTCTTCGGGCTTATTAAGGAAAGACCTGGGGACCTTGGGGGCCCACAAGTCAAGTATTTCTTAAACATTCATTTAGAACCACTAGGGCAAAGTTCTAGTGTAGTAGACAGATATATTGAGGCCATATTTTCTGAATATCAAACTGGGACACATGAACTGCATAGGAGTTTTTCAGATTTGACATTTATTTATATGAAAAGTCATTTAATGACATATTTTATGGGTTGAATTGTGTCCCCCCCCAAAATATATGTTGAAGTTCTAACCCTTAGTACCTCAGAATGTGACCTTGGAAACAAGGTCATGGCAGATATAATTAGTTCAGATACGATCATACTGGAGCAGGTCCCATATGACTGGTGTCATTATATGAAGAGGAGAGACACACAGGGAAAATGCCACAGGGGGATGGAGGCAGAGACTGCAGCGAAAACCAAGGAATTCCAAGGACTGATGGCCACCACCAGAAGCTAGGAAGGGGCAAGGAAGGACTCTGCTCAGATTCTCAGAGACAGCACAGCCCCAAGTATGTCTTGATTTCAATGTCTGGTCTTCAGAACTGGGAGAGAAAACATTTTTGTTGGTTGAACCTCCCAGCTTGTAGTATTTTGTTATAGCAGCCTAGGAAACTAATAGCATCTAAATTAGGCTGGGCGCAGTGGTTCATGCCTGTAATTCCAGCACTTTGGGAGGCCAACGTGGGTGGATCGCCTGAGGTCAGGAGTTCGAGACCAGCCTAGCCAATATGGTGAAACCCCGTCTACTAAAAATACAAAAATTAGCCAGGCATGGTGGTACAGGCATGTAGTCCCAGCTACTTCGGAGGCTGATGCAGGAGAATCGCTTGAATCCAGGAGGCAGAGGTTGCAGTAAGCTGAGATTGTGCCACCAAACTTCAGCCTGGAGTACAGAGTGAGACCCTGTCTCAAAAAAAAAAAAAAAATTAAATCACATGTTATTGTCTGTTTGGGCCCCCACTGGTCACCACTTATAAGGGAGGGCTCTTCTCCAGTCCCAGGGCAATGCTTTGAGGGGCTTTTTGTCTGGGCCCTCGCTGCTCCCTGGCCCCGCCACTCAGCAACTTCCCTCCCCTCTCAGCTCCAGCACACCATCTTTGGTTTGGGCTTTTCCGCCTGTTGCTCCCTCCATATGTCCCCCCTTTTCTCCCAACACCGGCTCCCACCTCCCCTTCCTCAGTGGAGTAGATAAGAGCAGACTGCCTGGTTTCAAGTCCTGGCTGTGCCATTTCTTAGCACCTAGCAGTGAGAACTTGGGCAAGTCCTCATCTACTAAATGTTCAATTTCCTTTCCTGTAAAAGGGGAATGCTAGCAGTTCCTATCTCATGGGTTGTTTGAGAATGGGAAGGTATTAAAAAGCCTTATGTGGGCTTAGCTCTTTACTCTGTCTTGTAGTAAGCACACGAAAGTGGTTGTTGCTGTTATTATTATTATTATTATTTTAGAGATAGGAAGTGCAGTGGCATGATCATCCTGCACTGACACTTCAAACTCCTGGGCTTGGGTGATCCTCCCGCCTCAGTCTCCATAGCAGCTAGGACTACAGGCACCTGCCACCACACCTGGCTAATGTTTAAATTTGTTGTAGAGATGGGGTCTTGCTGTGTTGCTCAGGCTAGTCTCAGACTCCTGGCATCAAGCGTTCCTCCTGCCTTAGCCTCCAGATTAGTTAGGATTGCAGTTAAGTGTCACCATGCCCAATAAATTTTTTTTAATTTTTATTTTTGGAGAGACAGGGTCTCATTACGTTGCCCAGGCTGATCTCAAACTCCTGGCCTCAAGTGATCCTCCCACCTCAGCCTCCCAAAGTGCTGGGATAATAGGTGTGGGCCTCCACGCCTGGCCTAGAGTGGTTGTTATTACCTGCTTGCCTGTTGGCCTCCAGAATGCCTCCCTGACCGCTGGCTCAGCCTCTCGCTGGATTGTGTTACCCACATGGTATCGGAGCTGTCTGTTCTGCCTGCCTCTTCCAGATCGTGTTCCTCTCTGGGTAGGAAAGGGGCTATTCTTCACCCTCAGGTCCTAGCACATAGCAGGTGCTCAATGAATGCTTGTTGAATGACCCGTTAAGCAGAGAACTGACTGAGGCCAAGAAGGTCAGGGTTGTAGAGGTTGGGGACAGCTTTCATAGGATAGTGTGCCCATCCTTCTAGAAGTGAGAGTCTTACTCTAGGTTCTGAGAGCATGAGAAGGAAAATGTGAACCAGAGAAAACAAGACAGTGGGCAGAACCCCAAACCCTGCTCCAGCACCCCGACCTTGCCCCCAACCCCAGTACATCCTGCCCTCCTGTGATGCCCCCTCCACACTCTGTTGCCCACGCACACCTGCCCCGTCCCCAGGCAGCAGCTTCCCCTGACACACATTTTCCATTGCTGGGTGGGGCAGAGCAGGTTACAGGTGAAAACAAGGTTTCCTTTCCTGAGTCCTTCCCCCACCTTCCAGCCCCACTCCCTGGCTTGGTTTCTTCCCTGCAGAACATACTACCCACAGTCCCTGACTTCAGTGGCACAGGGTCCGTTGGGGGCCAGAACATTCGAGGCTAGGTGAGGTGTCACCTAGGGTCTTGGATCAGGTACAGAATGTAGTCAGGACCTTGTCTCTGCTGCATTTGCACTGTGTGACTCTGGGCAATCCCCTTTGGCCCTCTTTCCCCATCTGTAAAAAGGAATAGTAATTCCAGTCCCCTGGGACTGTTGTAGGGATTAAATGGGACAAGGGAGGGAGTGTGAAGGAGTTCTATCAATCAGTTATTTGTGGGGACAGGGCAGGAGCCCAGTGGAAGTAGGAGAGGTCCCCTTCTGCGGGTCCAGCACTGTGCCAGCTACTGAGGGGTTGTGAGTGTTTAGAATCTAGTGTGTGTTCAGGATGGGGGAGGGAGACTCCAGTGGACAGCACCCTAGCCTGGGAGTGAGAGAGCTGAGTTTGGATCCCCCAACTCTGTGTAACTTTGGCATGTCTCTTCTTCTGTTCAGGCCTCAGTTTCCCTGACTTGCAATAAGGGGACTAACTTGGATGCTCTCCAGGTCTGACATCCCAGAGCCTGCACTGTGCCAAGAGAAGGCAAGGCCAGGAAAGAATGGTGCAAACTTCCAAGTCAACACCCCTCCTAAGTCACTCTTGATTAGAACCTGGGGTGAAATCTTGGCTGGATTTCCTCCCATTAGCTTCTGTTGCAGGCTCTTTTTGGTCCCTGGCTGGTCTGAATCACTGCTCATCTCATCGGCCAGGCTTCCTTCTTCTGGCTTTACAAGCCCCTGCTCCTCTTTGAAGACCAGCTGCAGAGAAGGCTCCGGGAAGCCTTCTCTGACTCCCTCTGGCAGAATTAGGCATTTCCTCCTTGGAGCTCTCACTGCCCCTCCTAGAAGCCTTCATCACCGCACTTACTTCCCTTGCTTAGACTAAGTGTCTGAATACCTCACCAGGTTTAAAGGCAAGACCTGAGTCTTACTTGCGGTTGCCTGTCAAGCACCACACAGGACCATGTGCAGAGTCAGTGGTGATAATGGGAAGATGGATGGGAGAATGGGGATAAAATAAATGAATGGATGAATGAAGGAATTGAGGGATGGTTGACTGTGCAGGCTATGGACAAAAGATTTTATGAAGGGATGAATAACTGATGAAGTGAATAGCTCAGCGAATAATTAGCTACTGATAAATTTTTTTTTTAAGACAGAGTTTCACTCTTGTTGCCCAGGCTAGAGTGCAATGGCACGATCTCAGCTCAACACAACCTCCACCTCCCAGTTCAAGTAATTCTCCTGCCTCCGCCTCCACAGTAGCTGGGATCACAGGCATGGGCCACCAAGCCTGGCTAATTTTATATTTTTTATTAGAGATGGGGTTTCTTTATGTTGGTCAGGCTGGTCTCGAACTCCCAACCTCAGGTGATCCACTTACCTCGGCCTCCCAAAATGCTGGGATTACAGGCGTGAGCCACTGCGCCCAACCTGGTATTATTTTTAGCACCACACAACATCACTGGAGTCACCAAACACACGCCTGGACCTGCCAGTACATTCCCCTTGCTTCCGCGATTCTAGGGCTCTGGTTTCCCCTCCAATACATGGATGTTGGCCAGAGAATCCTCCTGTGACTCCACATGAGAGCCTGGGGTAAGCTGCCCTTTAGAATGTCCTACCTTTCTCAACCCACTTTAATTTCTCAAGCATCAGGGTGAAGGTGATGGTGACGAAGTCACTGTGAACTCCATACTACACGAGGCTTGGGAGTGGGTGTTTCTGGATGTTTTGGCTAGGAGGAAATTGCTGACCATGACACTAGCAAAGATGCCAAGATGACCCACTGGCTACTTTTCCTGTGCCTAGTCTCGCTTCCCCTATCCTCCCCACATCCAGTACAGCCTGTACCTTCACGCACAAACAACACTCTCCTCTGCAAAAAGAGAATTTTACAGTTGACCTTGAGTCCCCAGCTCTCTTCTGCCACCTACTCCATGCATGCCACCTCAGAGATCCCAGAAGAATAGGGGTCAGAACCCAGTTTGAGGCTCTGGGCATGGTGGCTCATGCCTATAATCACAGCACTTTGGGAGGCCAAGGCAGGCAGATCACCTGAGGTCGGGAGTTGAGACCAGCCTGGCCAATGTGGTAAAACCCCTAAAAATATAAAAATTAGCTGGGTGTGGTGGTAGGTGTCTGTAATCCCAGCTACTTGGGAGGCTGAGGCATAAAAATAACTTGAACCTGGGAGGTGGGGGTTGGAGTGAGCCAACGTCACGCCACTGCACTCCAGCCTGGGCGACAGAGCAAGACTCTTGTCTAGAAAAATAATAATAATAATAATAATAATAATGGAACCTAGTTTGGAGGGTTGCTGCCTAGAGTTAGTTGATAGTGGCAACACTATGGGACTTGGGGTCAGAAGGCCTCAGTTCAAGTTTTGACTTTTTAGCCCTTGTCAACTGCTTCACTCTGGGAGGAGGGGCCCAGAGGTAGACAGGGCAGCAAGGAGAGACAGGCTTTGGAATGATACAGATGCAGGTTCGAATCCTGCTCCACCAGGGAGTTACTGTGACCTCAGGCAAGTGATTCACTCTTCTGAGTCTCTGCCTTCTCATCCGTAAAATGGGAGAAGAGTACCATCACCTCCCACCTCCCAGATGCTGTTTATCCTCTAGCTATGTGTGATGATGGAAATGCCTAATTCTGCCCAAGAAAGTCAGAGAAAGCTTCCTGGACATCTTTTCTGTCTTTAAAATCTCAATAATTTTAAAAATTCATTATAATGGACATTACATATTGATAATATTTTGAGACATTAGGTTAAATATGTTACTAAAATAGAAAAAAAAAGATGCTGCTCAAAAGTCCTCTGCTGTGCAGCCATCCCAGCCTCTCCTACAATTTGGTGGCTTCTCTCCTGCCTTGCCACAGGGTTTGCATGTGCCTCTATTACAGCTTTTATTTATTTTTTTATATAGCTCTGTCACACAGGCTGGAGTGTAGTGGCACGATCTCAGCTCACTGCAGCCTCCACTCCCGGGTTCAAGTGATTCTCATGCCTCAGCCTCCCAGGTAGCTGGGATTACAGGCACACACCACCATGCCTGGCTAATTACTGTGTTTTTTGGTGGAGATGGGGTTTCACCATATTGGCCAGGCTGGTCTTGAACTCCTGACCTCAAGGAATCCACTTGTCTCGGCCTCCCAAAGTTCTGGGATTACAGGCATGAGCCACCACACCCAGCCTATTACAGCTTTTAGAAGTTATATTGTAGTTGTCTGTTTAGGCATCTGTCTCTCTGACTAGCCTAGGAGCTCCTTAAGGGCAGGGATTATATCTTGGTCATTTCTACTCCTAGTGCCTTGCATACAGCCTGGCACACAGCAGATGCTCAGCAGTAGTTAATAAAGTGGATGACTACATTTATGTGACAGCAGTGTGAATTGCAGTGAGAATGTTATTATTTACCATACCTGGAGTTCCAGGTGAAAACAACAGGATACATGCCACATAAATCGTGGTCAAGGCTCTTGAAGGAAACAGATTTGTAAAAAGTTTAATGAAGGGACTATTAACAAAGGTGTGGGCAGTGTTTAGGAAAACCAGGGGGAATGGTGCAGTACCCCAGGGCTGGCAATATGGGAAGCTGTTACCAACTGTGGCCTGAAGGGTGGGGAGGGAGAGGTCACCTGGACCCATGGCCAGAGATGTATGCCCAGGGCTGCCTGATCGGAGCTGTAGCCTTTGGTTGCGGCACACAGCCAAGGTGGCAATCCTGCAGGAAGGGGCTGGGGAATAAATACCAGTCCCTGTTTGCCTCACCCAGCCAGAAGCCAGAGGGCAATGGGGGCCATTTATGTCACCTACAAAGGTCACCTATCAAGGTACAGAACAGGTTGAGGAAGAGCAGAGGGGAGTTCTAAAGGAGCAAACAGAGAGATTCAGCATGAGAAAGAGCATAGTACCCTCAGGATCTTTAAGGACCTCTGGATATCCTTATAAAATACAATAAATGCTGGGCACGGTGGCTTACAACTGTAATCCCAGCAGTTTTCAAGGCCGAGGCGGGTGGATCACTTGAGGTCAGGAGTTCAAGACCACCCTGGATAATATGGTGAAACCCCGTCTCTACTAAAAATACAGAATTAGCAGCCAGGCACGGTGGTTCATGCCCGTAATCCCAGCACTTTGGGAGGCCAAAGTGGGTGGATCATGAGGTCAGGAGTTCGAGACCAGTCTGGCCAACATAGTAAAACCAGTCTCTACTAAAAATACAAAAAATTAGCTGGATGTGGTGGTATGCGCCTGTAATCCCAGCTACTTGGGTGGCTGACGCAGGAGAATCGCTTGAACCCGGGAGGCAGAGGTTGCAGTGAGTCGAGATGGTGCCACCGTACTCCAGCCTGGGTGACAGTACAAGATGCCGTCTTAAAAAAAAATTTAGCTGGGCATGGTGGCACACGCCTGTAATCCCAACTACTTGGGAAGCTGATGCAGGAGAATTGCTTGAACCCAGGAGGCGGAGGTTGCAGTGAGCAGAGATGGCGCCATTGCACTCCAGACTGGGTGACAGAGTGAGACTCAGTCTCAAAAAAAAGAAAAAGAGGCCAGGCGTGGTGGCTCAAGCCTGTAATCTCAGCACTTTGGGAGGCCGAGGCGGGTGGATCACGAGGTCAAGAGATCGAGACCATCCTGGTCAACATGGTGAAACCCCGTCTCTACTAAAAATACAAAACA
>NW_016107402.1:1439564-1445978 GCF_001604975.1 Cebus imitator
AAAAAAAAAAAAAAAAAAAAAAAACAATAAATGGCTATACCCAGCAACAATCATTAGCCCTTAAGTGCCTACTGTGTGTCAGGTGCTATGCTAATCCATTTTCCAGTTGTGGAAACTGAGGCTCAGAGAGGCCAAGCAACCTGCCCAGAGTCACACAACAGGAAGCAGCATAGCCAGGACTGGAACACGGGTGCGCCCCAAAGTGCAGGTTCACATTGCCTCTTAGCAACTACCTATTGCTAGGCACTATTTCCAATCCAAAAAAACTCTGCAAGGTCAGCGTATTTTCCCAGAAACAGAGAGGTCAGGTGATTTCTTCAGGCAACACAGCTCATAGGGGTTGGGGGCAGGGGAAGGGAAGCAGGGTTGGAGAGTTTGCCATTAGTTGGAGCAGGTGACTGGCAGATTGCACGGTGGCAGCCTCGGGGACTTTTTTAGCCTCAACGGGTGGAGCCACCTCTCACCAGGTGCCTCCTGGAGTCACTCCCCAGCTGCAACCACAGGATTTAGACTTTCAAAGCTGGGCAGGGCCCTCAGCATCCTCTAGGCTGCCTTTCGCCTGTGACTTTAATAATAATGACTGCAGTCAGCCATGGCTTCCTGAACCCCTGGTATGTTCATTCATTGTCTTTCTCTACATTGTTGCTAATCTGATCACAACGCTCCTTTAGGACTGTATAACATCTACAGGCAGGTATCATGGGCTGCTCATTTTGTAGATAAAATCTGAGGCTTAGAAGGCAAATGACTTGTCCCTTGTGACAAGGGAAGTCAGACTCTCAGAGCCAGACCCTGAACCCAGGGCAGTGTATGTAGCTTAGAGCACTGATCCATCCTGGACCCGGAAAGGCTGCATCCACATCCCCGATTGTACCTACCATCTGTGTTGACCTTGGACAGGTCATTTCTCTCCATCTTAGTTTGCTCCTCTATAAAATAGGAACAGCAATAGCATCTGCTTAATCTAGTTGTGGTAAGGATGAAATGAATGATAATATGTAAAGCACTCAAAGCAGTGATTAGAAACACGCCAAAGCAGTGATTAGAAACACGCTAAGGGTTTAAAAAAAAAAACAAAACACTAAGGGTTTTATAAGCATCGTATCCTGGAGTCTACTGAGCTTTCCAACCATGTCTGAGGTGGCTTTTAAAATTATTTCTGTGTGACCCTGGCTTTCACAGTATTCAACTGAGTGGTTGCCACCAGGGCCATGCACTATGCTTCACAAGCCATGCTTGCCCCATTCAGCACTAACCGTCACCCCATCCCCATTTTGCAGACAAGGAAACCGAGGCCCAGAGAGGAGTCATGAACTGCCCAGGCTTCCATATCTCAGAAACTGCAGAGCCAGGGCGGCTACTTGCCAAGTCCAAAGCTGGTAATTGCCCCTCTTCCAACTGCAGGAAACCCAGATTGTTATGATTATTGGTATTGTTGTCCAAAACAATACTAGAGACGGTGACAATACAACAATCATGGAGGGTGCTTATTTCCACTGGCTCAACAATTATCCCAACGCCCATGCGGAGGGGGCATGGGGCTTCAAGAAGAGGCTCCTCGAGGCAGGATGAACAAACAAGCAGTGAAAACCTTGCAGCTGGGCCCCAGGTGCTGGGAGAGAGAGTGGGGCAGGAAGCGGGCAGGCCATTTCTTTCCTCTTCTTTCTTATTTGTTTGAGAAGCAACTTTACTTTCTAAATCGGTCATTGTCACCCGTTAGCCCCTGCCCCACCTGGGCCAGGGCCTCTGGTGACAGGAGCGCAGGAGGAAGCTCTAGGGGGCAGGAGGAATGAGGGTGCAGAGTGGGGCAGGGCCTGGGCCCAGCTGGATGTGGGGGCTTCTTTCCTGCAGGGGCCTCATGGGCCACCTTAAGGTGACCCGGGTCTGGCAGACAGTACCTGCTGGAGGTATGACCTGAGTCCTCTAGGTTCAGCTGCCAGTGGGGAGGGAAGGGGACCCTCCTAAACAGGGAAGTAGCTGGCACAGTGGTTAGGGGCCTGGTTCTGGAGTCAGACCCATTTGGCTTCCAAAGGCTGTCACCTTGGGCAAGTTACTTCGCCTCTGTTTTCTCACTTGTAAAACAGAATGGTTTGTTGTGAAGGGTAAACGTAATCAAACAACATGACATGTAAGCATTTAACACAGTTACTAGCTGAAGCACATTTACTAGCTGGAGATTTACTTAAGAAGCTAACAGGTATTGGGCATTTACTATGCGCCAGGCAGTTTTAAAGCATTCCACACATATTAATTCATTTATTCAGCACAATTAACATTCTTCCCACTTAACAGATGAGAAAACTGAGGCACACAGAGAGGTTGAGTTCCTCACACAGGGGCAGATCCGGGCTTGGCAGGATGTCAGTAAAGGTTATACAATATGGGCGGGGGGGGGGCACTGTTTTAAAAATAATGATGTACAAAGCCACGCCAGTGAGGGACCCAAGGTTTAAACTTCACCATCCTCACCTTAAATCTCCCTCTAAGCTCTGCCACGCTGCTAGGAAGTGGTGGCAGAGGCCAGGTGGCTAGCTCCAGAACCCATAAGAATTATAAGCAGTATAGAGAGTACATGAGACAGTCACTGCAGAATGCCACATAAATAAGAGGCAGCACTTCCATTGCAGGTACCATGGGCCACACACTCATTTAACCCTTCCAGGAACCTAATGAGGGTGTCATGTTATTACCACGCACATTTTACAGATAAGGAAGTCAAGGCTCAGAGAGGACTAATGGTTTGCCTGAAGGCACAGAGCTAAGGAGCGGTTGAGCAGGATTCCAGCCCAGGCAGCCTGGCCTCAGAGGACACATGTTTAGCCCCTACAATCACTGTCACCTCCCTCATGACTGGGCTCAGCACCTTCCCTCACCTCCCTTTGCAGGCTCTCCCATCTCTTCCCCGACAGCAGCTTGGGGTGTGGACAAGACACCCCTGCTTCTGAGTCAGAGATGCCTGGATACTAACCTCTTCACCTTGTTGCTGGCTGTGTGTCCCTGAGACAGTTTTTTTCCATCTGTGAGCCTCAATTTTCTCCTCTGTATAATAAGGATTGTATAATTTCTAGGGTAGTCATAAAGTACAGATACATCAATTATTATTTTATGTGTTTTGTAATATACTACCAATAAGCCATGTATCACGTATGTACAGTTGCCTCTGCATAACACTACATAGGGTGGTTTGGAGGGTCAGAGTAAGGTGAAGTATCTGGCCCATGTTAAATGCTCAGGACTGGTAGAGATTGCCATCATGGGGACAAGGGGACAAGTCATTTGTCAGGAGTAGGGGGAATGGAGAAACAGACAAAACCAAATGTTGGGAGGCCTGCATTCTAGATGGATTTCTACCACCAGCTTGTGGTGTGACCTCGGACAATCACTCCCTCCTTTCTGGGCTCAGTTTCTCCATTTGCAAGTTGTATGCATCACTCCCCACTAATGCATGAATGAAATTATCTCTAAGGTCCTTAAGAAACTGAATTTCTGGGTAGGAACACAGGAGCATCTTCTCGGACTCTCTGAGGGCTGCTCTCATAAAGTTTCCCCCCTATCTTGGGGTACTCTTCATAGCTCCCACTCTTGAGACAAACAGGAAGGTTTGCAGGGAACTCATACATCTCCTCTGCTCCAGCAGAACCACAGTGCATGGCTCAGCTCCTGGGTTCTGCAACTGGATAGCCTTAATCTAATCTGTTTCTTACCTGTAAAATGGAGATGAAGATAATATAATAGATGTCCTTATCCTCATTTAACAGAAGAGGAGATGGAGGTTCCAGGAGGCACAGGATTTGCTGGGGGTCATGGCTCTCACCTTGCCCTTGTCCTACTGCCTCTGGCCCACCCTTCTAAGATGTGGGCTTTCCCTGTGGGAATCCCAGCTCCCTCTCTCTATCCTAGAGGATTGGATCACATTGTCCTTTGCCCTCTGCCTGACATCCTGTCTCTCCTCTCCCCTCATCTGGCAAACTCATCCAGTAGAGTTGGTCCAGCCCTGGTGTCCTCACTTATGATCATGGTGACCCTAACCAAGCTGCCCACACTCTCTGGGCCCCATCCCCTCATCTGCGTCACAGGAGCAATGTGAAAATGCTTGGCATTTCCGGTGCCTGATCCATTGTGAGTGCACATGAAATGTCATCTCAAATGTTGTCTCCTTAGGGGGCTGCCCTGGGGCCTCCATGTGGACCAAGTTTCTCTGGGCTTGCACAGCCCAGTCCCTACAGCACTTACCACCCTGCATTATAACCATCCACCATCAGGTCTGTACCCCACGCATCCTTGGACCCTGTTCTTCTTTGCATCTGCTGTGTTTGGCATAGGGACTGATACACAGCAGGCACTCAGTTAAAGACTGTTCAATGAGTGAATGAATGAAGGAATGGTGCCTGAGTGGTGCTAAATTTATTAGTTATCCTTTCTGCCCTGTCAAGATGGCAGGATTCTGAGTGCTACAACCACCACCACCAACTACTACTATTTCTTTGGCCAGCACTGTAAGTAGCTCCCATTTGTTGAACATTTGCTATGTGTCAGGCACTGGGGTAAGCATTTCTCCGTGTCTCTCACTCTCTGTCACCCTATGGGATGGGTGTTCTGTCATTACCCTCATTTAACAGATAAGCAAACAGCCTCTGCTGGGGAAGGTGGCAGAATCAGTATTGGTGAAACTGGGCCTCAGAGCCTTTCCATGTCAGGTGAGGGTGGGCGGTTGGAGCCTAGAACAGAGAGTGTGATTGACCCCTCCCAGAATTTGCCTTTGACCATTCTCTCCTTGTAGGACTTCTCTCCTCCCTTCAAGACCCTGCTTCTCCCAGAACCTCTCTCATATCCCTAGGGTGTGGTGGTCCCCTTCTCAAGTTCTACCCAACCCTGTTCCCCAGGGTTCTGCCCTCAAGCCTCATAGTGAACTGAGGCAGGGCTGGATTCTCTTTTGTCTGCCTGGCATATTTTTCCAATCTTCTCATTTCCTGTCCATGTGGGCTGGTTGGGTATCCATCACAGGCCCCCACCCACTGGGAAGGGCAAGTAGGCCAATCACAGTGCCTCATTTTCCGTGATACAGTGATTGGTTTGGGCCTGGGCATGTGATACAAGCTCAGCCAATCAGAGCACTCCCTGGAACTTTCAATGGAACCAGTGGGGAAGCATGGCTGTCTCCTGAAATGAGAGCTGAGAGCTGGTGGGATGTATACATTTGAGCATTTTTACTGGGATTGGAGAATGCCTATCTGCCATTGGAGAGAATGCCTTTTTTTTTTTTTTTTTTNATATTGCCTGTTCTTTTCTCATATTTTCCATTCCTTCTTTTTTTGTGTGACACAGGGTCTTACTTTGTCAACTCTGCCACCCAGGCTGGAGTGCAGTAGTGTGATGTTGGCTCACTGCAACCTCTGCCTCCCAGGTTCAAGCAATTCTCCTGCCTCAGTCTCCCAACTAGCTGGGATTACAGATGTGTCCCACCACACCTGGCTAATTTTTGTATTCTTAGTAGAGACAGTGTTTCATCATGTTGGCCAGGCTGCTCTTGAACTCTTGACCTCAAGTGATCCGCCTGCCTTGGCTTCCCAAAGTGCTGGGATTACAGGGGTGAGCTCCCATGCTCGACCGAGAAGGCCCATTCTTAAAGGCAGAGACAAACAGAACTGACTGATGGGGGTGATGGGAGCTAACCCAATGTCATCATTGGAAACACTGGATCCAGCAATGCCCAAAGTTAGACCCACCCTTGAAACTCCAAGATAAAGGAGCCACTATATTTATAGTATATTTTTTCTTTTTGTTTTGTTTTCCACAACCTAATTTGAACTGAGTTTCTGTCACTTACAACCAAAAGATTCCTAATATTCTCTCCCTCTTGCCTTTCCCTGGATGACCTTGGGCCTTATCTAGTCCTATATCTGGGTCTGTAGTGCAGTCAGTTCTTGAAGAAATGGACGTCTGGGAGGTACCTCAACGGTGACCCCACTCTGCCTGCCACCTTCCTGGGTAGTCTCCTTAGAGACATCCAGGAATGCTGTAATCATCTACCTCAGCTCCTGATAGAGGAAATTCTGTCACCTTTATTTTCTGTTTCTCCCTCTAATTGTTCTCCTGGATCTACTGCTGTTCAGTTTCAGAAAGTTCTTGCCCAACTTTCCCCCCCCTCCCTCCCCATTGCCATTACCTTGGTTCAGGCCTCCTTTAACTCGCTGCAACAACTCCAATCTGTCTTCCCTTTCCTCCTCCTTCCCTTTGTCTATCCTCCATACCTATTACCACAGGGATCTTTCTAGAGCCCACACCTGACCATGTCACTCCTGCTGTGAACACTGTGTGGCTCCCTATCAACCTCAGGATAAAGTCTGAGCTGCCTAGGGTGGTACTGGAGGCCATTCCCAATTCAACTTCATGTTTTTTTTTTTTTTTTTTTTT
>NW_016107402.1:1445988-1452644 GCF_001604975.1 Cebus imitator
CAGGTTCAAGAGATTCTCCTGCCTCAGCCTCCCAAGTAGCTGGGATTATAGGCATGTGCCACGATGCCTGGCTAATTTTTGTATTTTTGGTAGAGACGGGATTTCACCATGTTGGCCATGCTGGTCTAGAACTCCTGACCTCAGGTGATCCACCTGCCTCTGCCTCCCAAAGTGTTGGGGTTACAGGCATGAGCCATCGCACCCGCCTCCAATTTGACTTCATCTTGAACTCATTTCTTCTCCCCACCTTGCATTTCAGTCACATTTCACACCCTTTTCCTGAACATACTATACCCCCTTTCTTGTCTCTGGAGTTCTCTGTTGGAATCTGTGTCTGCCCAGCACGTGCATTGCCCCTCTCCCCATCTGAGCTACAACCATTCTTCAGAGTCTGGTCATGGCTGACTCCCCCCCGGGAAGTCCTCCCTGTAACCCCAACCTGAGCCTCTTTGCCCAGAGAGTCGGCTTTTCTCCTCTTCTGTACTGCCATCACACCTGGGCCTTTGCCTCCTGGGCTAACCTGGGACATGAGTCCCCAAGGGCAGGACCCAGCCTGACCCCCCTCTTCACCTTTGGGCCATCGCTGCACACTGCGGTGAGCTCCACGGGTGAAGCAGAATGCCCGGCCTTTCTCACAGTGATCCTCCTGGCTCATTTCCTTTGGTTCTCGACTAATCCTTGACTCTTTAGGGCAAAGAGGCGCCTGGAAGAAATAATTGTAGTCTTTGCATGCAGGTAGTACTTCCCAGTTTACCAGGTGTCTCCGAGTTTCTCATTGGTCTTATAGTCTGTGGGTTGTCAGGGAAGGTGTTGTCTACCCCGTTTTACAGATGGAAACCCTGGTTCAGAGAGTTAGGGATGGAATCAATCCCCACTCTTGGACAAGTCCCTGACCCTGAGAATCCTTTTGTCCTCCAAGCCGCCCATTTCCTAAACGTCTGCTGAGAACCAAGGAAAACCAGGGAACCCGAGTAAGAAGAGGGAATGCAGGTTTTAGACTGGACTAAGAGCAACAGTAATAAGGACCCCACGCAGCCACTGCCCTTTTCCTGTGCTGTGTTCCATCCACGCGATCAGCATCATCTGCTTATGAAGAAGCGTTACTCATTCCCATGTTACAAATAAGAAAACCGAGGCACGGCACAGCTAAGAGACTTGCCTCTCTCGGCCAGTTTCCTTCTGATGATTTGGTGATCGCTATAGCCCTTTACAGTTTGTAACTTTAGCACCCCTTCCCTGCTCTCACCAGTCTAACACTGGTAGGTGAACGTGCTCTCATTTGACAGAAGCAGCAACTGAGGCTCAGAAGTCAAGGGCGGACCTGGGAGACGGCACCCAGCCTTCGGATCAGGGGAGCGCGTTCAGAGCCTGGTGGCGCAGCTCTGGCGGGGAGGCGGGGAGCAGGCGGGTAGCAGGCGGCAGGGCCACGAGTGGGCGACCGCGTCTCTTCCCCACCAGCCGCCGGAGCCCGGCTTCCCCGCAGCGAGCGCCGCAGGTGCACAGCGGGTGGTGGCGTCGTCGCCGCGGGTGCGTCCGCGTGGGCGTGGGTGAGGGACCCGGGCGGGCGGGGCCCCACGCCCATCCTCCCTCCCGCCCGCCCTCTCTCCCGTGGCTGGTGGCAGGTGAGTGGGTGTCGAGGAACCGCCAGGCAGCGGAGAAAACAGGACGCCGCAGAAATCAGATTACTCACCTGCAGCTGCTACTACCCAGGGCTAATAAAAGCAGAACTTCCTGTTGATTCTTTATTACCGCCCTCTGCCTCCCTGCGCCCCAGCTGCAGCCAGAGCCCCAACTGATCGCCAGAAACCGGTTACTTGGGGTCCAGAGCAGTCCAATGCCTGAAATCCCCTCCTCTGTACAGCACAGGGTTGGGCTCATGCTGCCTTAAGGGTGGACTCCGGTCACCTGCATGTGAACAACCTGGGGTGCTGGTTAACAACAGGCATCCCCAAACAGGGCTTCGCGCCTGCTCCATCAGAATTCCTGCAGTTTGGGGCCCAAGAGCAGGAATTCATAGGAATCGCAGGTGATTTGTGGGCAGGCCAAACTTCTGAGAACCACAGAGTCTGGATGTTGTAGGTTCAGATGATGTGGTTTCTTTTTCTCAAATGCAACCCATAAATTAGGGATGGAACCTATCCCCTGTCTTGGGCATGTCAGCCAGAGCCTCAGTCTGCTCATTTGTAAAATGGGGGTGAAAATAATACAGATCTCTTGGGAGGACTGAAACAAGGCTCAAATGGAGAATACACTTAACGTGATTCCTAGTGGTTGCTGCTGGAGTTTACAGACCAGCCGGGACTAGGCACGGAGCACCATCCATGGAGTGTGAGGAGCCGGATGACAAAGCGGCAGGATGGACCTGGGCTGGAAAGGGGCCGTGATTCACCCTGGGTACCCCGAGAAAGACCTTTCACTATCCAGCTTATCCAAAGTTCAGTCCCCCTCACACCAGGAAAATGTTCTTGCCCAGGCTATTGACAACCCTGATGGCTAGATCCTGTGGCCTCTTCTCAGCCCTTCTGTGGCACCTGACTTTGGGGTGGGCCTCACCTTTCTCCTCCAAGCTGTCATCTCTCTTAACTTCAGGGCAAGTGTAAATCCCCGTCTTCATCTTCCTTCTATCTAGCTAGCAGCTCCCTTGCAGGCCCCCTTCTCCTAGCCCTTCCTCCTGCCCCTGCAGTCTTGGGCACCTTTTCCTACTATGCAGCCGGGACAACCTCATCCATTCCCAGTTATGTTCCTTAATCTGAGCTCTGCCCTTCCTGAGCCCCTGATTCATAAACACAGCACCTCCTAGACATCTCTGCTTGATGACTCCCTTGCACCCAACTCAACTCGACCAGCTCCAAGCTCATGATTTCACGCTCACCTGCCACCTGCCTCTTCCTGCGTCTGCATCTCAGCAACACACCTGGGTGTTGTCCCAGCTGATTTCTGCTCTCAGGTCCCACATCAGTTTTCCAATCCAGTCCATTTTATCTCCCCAGTTTTGCTCCAGAATCTGTCCCTTTCTTCCCAGTCTTCCTGTCCCTCTGCACTCCAGGCCCCCTAGTTCAGGACTCCATAATCTCTCACCTGGATGACTCTAAAAGCCTCTTAGACGGACTTCCTGGCTCTAGTCTCACTCTTACTTTAGATAGGGGGCTCATTCTGAGACACAAATCTTGTACTTGCTTTGTTTCAACCCATCAGTGGCTCCAGTACAACTCAAAGTCCTTCTCCCTTTCAAAGCTCACCTGGACAGAGCAACACTCTCCTGTCCACCCCACCCTCTCAGCACTTGGCACAGTGGCATTTACTGCGCTCTTAATGCTGAGTACCATGGCAAGCCAGTTATCTTTGTAGCTTTATCTCAGCCTCATGCCATTTCCATGATGATTATTCCTGACTTACAGATGAAAAAGCTGAGGAAGAGGGAGGCTAGGTAGTTTGCCCAAGGTCACAAAGCTAGTAAGTAGCAGAGTTGGGATTTGTATCCAGGTCTCTCTGGATCCAAAGCTGGTACCATTAGCTGTTCTAATCTTGAGCCACCTCGTCCCAGTTGCATAGTCTTCTCCTTTTTTATATCTTGCCTGGCATCTCAGAGGATGCCTGGCATATGACAGATGTTTGTTGAATGAACAAATCTATCTGCACTCCCATTTAATTCTTTTTTTTTTTTTGAGATGGAGTTTCACTCTTGTCACCCAGGCTGGAATGCAGTGGCACAATCTCGGCTCACGGCAACCTCTGCCTCCTTGGTTCAAGTGATTCTCTTGCCTCAGCCTCCCTAGTAGCTTGGATTATAGGCATGGGCCACTACACCTAGCTAATTTTTGTATTTTTAGTAAAGCCGAGGTTTCACCATGTTGACCAGGCTGGTCTCGAACTCCTGACCTCAGGTGATCCACCCACCTCCACCTCCCAAAGTGCTGGGATAACAGGTGTGAGCCTCTGCACCTGGCCCCATTTAGTTCTTACAACAACCCTAGGAACTACAAAAGTTTTAAAAACAAAATCATACTATGTAATATTTGATGACTATAAAAAAAAGTGTGTTGAATATCTGGTGTATTAAGACAAACACTTGTGAACCCATGACCCCAGCTTAGGATGTGTGTGCCTACTGAGTCCTACTCGCTGCCTTCCTCCAGACGTAAACAGTATCCTGAATTTTGTGGTCATCATTCCCTCATTTTGAAAAAAACTAATTTTACCAAATGGAGAAGATGCTAGGCAATACATTATTTTGTTTGTTTGTTGACCTTTATATAAACAGCACAATGCATGTGCATTCTTCTTTGGCTTAATTGTTTTTCATGCATCACTATGTTTCTAAAATACGTACATGATTTTGCATTTTTGGCTGGCCTTCATTCCTTTTTCCAGCTGTCTAGTACTCTATTGTCAAATAGAATTCAGTGACTTTGGGCCAGGCATGGTGGCTCACACTTGCAATCCCAGCACTTTGGGAGGCCAAGGCGTGTGGATCAGCTGAGGTTGGAAGTTTGAGACCAGCCTCACCAACATGGAGAAACTCCATCTCTACTAAAAAGACAAAATTAGCCAAGTGTAGTGGCATGTGCCTGTAATCCCAGCTACTCAGGAGGCTGGGGCACTCCCTTGAACCCGGGAGGTGGAGGTTGCAGTGAGCTGAGATCATGCCATTGCACTCCAGCCTGGGCAACAAAAGTGAAACTCCATCTAAAAAAAAAAAAAAGAGAGAGAGAATTCAGTGACTTGATCCATTCTCCAATCAATGAGTATATGGATTGTTTCCAGTTTTTCGTTATCACCAATAAGGCTGCCATGATCATTCTTACACCTATGTCTTGGTGTACACATGTAGAAGTTTCTCTAAGCTACATACCTAAGACTGTAATTGTGGGTCATTGGGTATGCACATAATTAGCTTTACAAGATGTTTCCAAGTGATTTTCTGAAGTGTTTGTATGGACTAACATTCTTCCCTTCCTTCTCCACAGTAGATGAGAGTTCTAGTACCTCCACATCCTCCCCAACATAGTATGACCAGATTCCTACACTGTTCTTCACATGGTCTTCATTTGCACCTCCCTAATAAGGTGAAACATCTTTTCATGTGTTTATTTTGCATTCTCGTTTCTTTTCCTTAACTTGGCTGTCCAGTCCTTTTGCCCACTTTTCTATTAGGTGGTTTAGCTTTTGCTTATTGGTTGGAGGCATTCTTGGAGAAGTTTTTTTAAATTTTTAATTTTTTAGTAGAATTGGAATCTGAGATCCAAGTTCATGGAGGACAGAACCAGCCCCAAACCTACATATGGCTGATTGCAGGGCCCGTAATATCCACCGCTTGTCTCTCATTCATTCATTTCTTTTTCTTTCTTTCTTTCTTTCTTTTTTTTTTTTTTTTGATATGGAGTCTCACTCTGTCCCCCAGGCTGGAGTACAGTGGCGTGATCTTGGCTCACTGCAACCTCTGCCTCCCAGGCTCAAGTGACTCTCCTGCCTCAGCTTCCCCGGTAGTGGAGACTACAGGTGTGTGCCACCATACCCGGCTAATTTTTTTTTTTTTTTTAAGAGAGTCAGGGTTTCGCCATGTTGACTAGGCTGGTCTTGAGCTCCTGACCTCAAGAGATCTGCCTGCCTCAGCCTCCCAAAGTCCTAGGATTACAGGTGTAAGCCGCTGCACCTGGTTCATTTATTCATTTCTCAAATGTCTGCTGATGACTTTCTCAGTAAATACTGGAGAGGGAGTAGATGGTTGTGGTTAACAGTGTAGATTCTGGAGCCCCCTACCTAGATTTTCATCTCTGCCTCTTACCAGCTGTGACCTTAGATACATTTCTAAACTACCCGTGCCTTAGTTTCCTTTCTATAAAATATGGATGATAATAAAGTTTCTCCCTCACAGAGTTGATGTATGAGGACTGATGAATAAGTTCATTCAAATAAAAGGGCTTAGGAGGCCAGGTGGTGCACAGTCAGAATAAATAAATAGCACATGCCAGGCACTGGGCCTGCAGCACACTGTTCTGGGGACACAGGAATGAAAAGACAGATAGTGACATGGATCATGCAGCTCACTGTCCAACAGAAAGAGACAAACACAAAACAAGTAAATAAACAAAATAACATAGCTGTGATAAAGGCAAGGAAGAAAACCACAAGGTGACAAGACAGAGGGTGACGAGGCAGAGAGAGTGACCAGGCAGTGACTCAGCTGAGGGGTCATGCAGGGACAGCCCCCTGTAGGAGTTGACATTTAGTATGAGACGTGGAGGAGGAGAAAGAGCCACCCAGGCAAAGAGCAGAATAAGATGGCTTAGCAAAGAAAAGGGAAGGTGCAAAGGCCCTGAGGCAGGAAGAGCTTGGCATTTCAAGAACTGCAAGGAGAGTAGTGTGGCCGTAGCTGTGGCCATGGCTGCAGCCAAGTGAACACGGAGATGACAGCAGGAAGAAGGTGGGGAAGCAACAGGACAAAGGGTCTGGATTTTATTCCAAGTGCAGTGGGTGGTTTTGGACAACAGAGTGTTGTGATCTGATTTATGTCTTTATTGTATTTTATTGAAACAGAGTCTTGCTCTGTCACCCAGGCTGGAGTGCAGTGGCGCTATCTCGGCTCACTGCAACCTCCATCTCCCAGTTGCAAGTGATTCTCGTGCCTCAGCCTCCAGAGTAGCTGGGATTACAAG
>NW_016107402.1:1453824-1457774 GCF_001604975.1 Cebus imitator
TACAGATGTGCACCACCATGCCTGGCTAATTTTTGTAGTTTTAGTAGAGACAGGGTTTCACCATGTTGCCTAGGCTGGTCTCGAGCTCCCAGCCTCAAGTGATCTGCCCAAAGTGTTGGGATTACAGGCGTGAGCCACTGCACCCGGCCTAATTTGCACACATTTAAACATGCGTGTAAAGAGAGGGGAGAGAGCATGTTGTGCATGAATCACTGCTACAGAATCACACTCCCATTCCACTTGGTGAGCACCCACCCCTTGTGGGGGAATGTGACCTGCCACAATGTGACCTGTCCCCCAGCTGGCCCAAGTTCCTACACATGCAGCCTCACGTGGGCTCTCATCATGCTGAGTGTGATCCTGGCGTTCAAAGGGTTTTTATGTGGTGTGGCCCCAGCTACAAGCCAACCATTTCACCTGTGGTAAGCGGAAGGCGAAGCTTTCCATAACAACACCTGAGAAAAAAAGAACCTGCTGTATTAGCTGTCAGCTGTTGAAGGACCTTGCTTTCTGGTTCACTGAGAAACAGAAGTAATCAGAAGGAAAATTCCTCAGATTCCACCTCCCCCTTCACTTCCACCTGTCCAGCGCTTGTAACCTAGAGGCCTTGTGTGCATTCAAATTTGATGCCCTCCATGGGACACTGCCCTTTGTCCTCTCTCACCTCCTCCAGGACAACAATGAGCAATTCCTTGTGTCTCTCCCTCAGTGCCAGGGGTCCCCCTTTTGTACTGGCTCATTCACATCAGCACACAATCGGCTGCAGTTATCTTCATCTTACACACACACACGCACAAACCCATGCACACACACCCACACCGCCATATTTCTTTGCTCCCCCTCCCAGGAAAACATCTCACAGAGTTTTCTGAGTTGACCGTCTCCATTCCTCCTTCCTTTTCTCTCTCCAGCTGTCTCTGGGGCTTTCACCCCCACTGCTCCACTGAAACTGCTCTTGTCAAGGTCAACGATGACCTCCTGCTGACAAACTCAACCATCCCATCTGTCCTCAACATCGGCCTTGGGCCAGCGACTGCGCCCTCCTCCCTGCTGGACGTCCTGCCAATTTCTTCCCAGGCCCCCTCTCTCCTGGTCCTCCCACCTCACAGGATCCCTTGTCAGTTTCCTTTGCTGGTTCTCCCTCATGTCCCCAACTTCCACAGGCCAGGGTGCCCCAGAAGTCAGCCCTGGGACCTCTTCTCTTCTCTGGCTCACTTTCGGGTGCTCTCACTCAGTCCCGAGGCGTTCATACATTCTCTCTGCAGATGGCTGTAGATGAGTATCTCCAGCCCAGCCCCTCCAGCTCGACCCCAGGCTCACATGTCTCCAGTCAGATATCCAACAGGAACCCAAACTGGATATATCCACAGCTGAATTCTTCATTTCACCCCGAAACGTAATCGTCCCTGAGTCTTCCCATCCCAGCAAAAGGCAACTCCATCCTTCCATTGTTCAGGTCACAACGTGGGCTGTCCTTGACTCTGCTTTCTTACACCTGCATCTGACTCATCAAGAATAGCATGAGCTCCACCTTCCAAAGCTTCCACAATTTCACCATCTCCACTGTCCTACCTGTATCCAAGGCACCACCATTTCTTGCCTGGGGTTGTGTAAGAGCCTCCCATTGAGGGTCCCTGCTTCCAGCCTAATGTTCCCTGCAGCCTTTATACCATAGAGTAGCCAATGTGATTTATTTATTTATTTATTTATTTATTTATTATTTGGAGACAGAGTCTCTCTCTATCCCCCAGGTTGGAGTGCAGCGGTGTGACCTTGGCTCACTGCAACCTCCGCCTCCCAGGTTCAAGCGATTCTCATGCCTCAGCCTCCTGAGTAGCTGGGATTACAGGCACCAGCCACCATGCCTGGCTAATTTTTGTATTTTTAGTAGAGACAGGGTTTTGCCATGTTAGCCAGGCTGGTCTCAAACTCCCTGACCTCAGATGATCTGCCTGCCTCGGCCTCCCAAAGTGCTGGGATTACAAGAATGAGCCACCACGCCTGGCCAATGTGATCTTTTTAAAACATGAGTCAAATTACTTCCTTCCTCTGTTCAAATCCCCCAGGGGTTCCCTTCTTACTCAAGAGAAAATCTTAACACCGTTCCATGGCCTAGAAAGTCCAACCTGAGCTGTGCACACCCTTCCCCACCTTACCTCCTGTTGCGTTTCACTCTCTTGCCCCGCCACACTGACCTCCCTGCTGTTCTTTGAGCAGCCAAGCACAATCACACCTCCAGGCCTTCACCCTTGTATTGTCTGCCTAGAGAAGATAACTGCCCCTGCCCATTTATCCATGGCAGGGTTCACTTCTGCTCATTACTAGGCTAGCTTCTCTCTGGCCATCCTGCTGTACCTACTATAGCACCCAGTCCTCTCCCACTTCTGCCACTGTCCGGCCCCTCTCCTGCTTTACTTCATGGCATTCATCACCTTCGAACTGACGTTTCTTTACTGTTTGTCTCCCCCACTGGAATGTTCTAGTCCTCATCAGCAGCAGAGACTTGATTTCTTCCTCTGCTGTATTATCCTGAAGAGTGTCTGGCTCATGGTGGCTGCTGAATAAATATATATAAAGTGCATGAAAGAATTTGCATAACTGGGAAGCTATTTGTTGGTATCCACTGCACTCCAGCCTGGGCAACAGAGTGAGACCCTGCCTCAAATAATAATAATAATAATACTGGTGAGGGTTGGGTGTTAATCTCAGTACTTTGGGAGGCTGAGGTGGGTGGATTGCTGGAAACCAGGAGCTCAAGACCAACCTGGGCAACATAGTGAGACCTTGTCTCTCAAAAAATTTTAGAAAGTAGCCATGCATGGTGGCACATGCCTGTGGTCCCAGCTATTCAGGGGGCTGAAGTGGGAGGATCACTTGAGCCCAGGAGATCAAGGCTACAGTGAACCGTGATCATGCCACTGCACTCCAGCCTGGGAGTCTGAGGGAGACTGTTTCTATATTGGCGAGGATGTGGGTAGCTGGAGAGTGTCAGGCATTATCAGTGAAAGTGTGATTTGCTATTACCCTAGTGTGAGGCAAGTCCTTTGACTCCTGAATCCTCAGTCTAGGAATTTACCGTTAGGAAATTCTTACCCAGTGGCAAAAAGATGCAGAGATGTTCACAGAACTATTTTATTCGTAATAGTAAAAAATTGGAAATGACACCAATGTCTAACCATGCCAGCGTTGGTTGTTAAAATTATGATAGCACCATATAATGAACGCTAAGAGGTCATCAAACATGACGTTGTGAAAGGATACTTCATGAAACTTGAGAATATGTTTATAATCTATTATAAAGTGAACATTTTTTTTAAACCAACAGGCCAGGCATGGTGGCTCACGCCTGTAATCCGAACACTTTGGGAGGCCGAGGTGGGTGGATCACCTGAGGTCAGGAGTTTGAGATCAGCCTGGCCAACATGGTGAAACCCCATCTCTACTACAAATACAAAAATAAGCCAGGCATGATGGCACATGATTATAATCCCAGCTACCCAGGAGGCTGAGGCAGGAGACTCTCTGGAACCCGGGAGGTGGAGGTTCCAGTGAGCCGAGATGGCACCAGTGTACTCCAGCCTGGGCAACAGAGCGAGACCCCATCTCAAAGAAAAAAAAAAAAAACCCAATAAATTTCAGAGCAACATGTAAAGTGTTATGTCATTCTTGTATACACATATTTATGTGTATTCAGACCCAGGAAGCTATTTAGAAAGAGACACCAACATGTTTAAAATATGGTGGTTTCCATTGTTGAATCAAGGTGATGGGGTGTGTAGAGGGGTTCACTGTGTTATTCTTTCAACCTTTCTGGATGTTTAAAAAATCTGGGCCAAGGCCGGGCGCGGTGGCTCAAGCCTGTAATCCCAGCACTGTGGGAGGCCGAGGCGGGTGGATCACGAGGTCAAGAGATCGAGACCATCCTGGCCAACATGGTGAAACCCCGTCTC
>NW_016107402.1:1457835-1460817 GCF_001604975.1 Cebus imitator
AAAAAAAAAAAAAAAAATCTGGGCCAGGCATAGTGGCTCACGCCTGTAATCCCAGCACTTTGGGAAGCCAAGGCAGGCCTTGGCAGGATCGCTTGAGCCAGGAGTTTGAGACCAGCCTGGGCAACATGGTAAAATCCCATCTCTACAAAAAAATATAAAAAGTAGCCAGGTGCGGTGGTGTGCACCTGTAGTCCTCGACTCGGGAGGCTGAGGTGAGAGGATTGCTTAAGGCTGGGAGGTTGAGGCTGCACTAAGCCAAGATTGCACCATTGCACTCCAGCCTGGGTGAAAGAGTGAGACACAGTCTAAAAAAAAAAAAAAAAAAGAAAAGTCTGTTTAGGTGTGGTGGCTCATGCCTGTGGTCTCAGCACTTTGGGAGGCTGAGGCAGCAGAACCACTTGAGGCCAAGAGTTTGAGACCAACCTGCGCAATGTAGTGAGATCCAGCCTCTAAAAAAAATTTTTTTTAATTAGCTGGATGTGGTAGCAAATGCCTGTGATCCCAACAGCTCTGGAGGCTGAGGTGGGAGGATTGCTTTGAGCCCAGGAGGTCCAGGCTGCAGTGAGCCCTGATTGTGCCACTGCACTCCAGCCTAGGTGACAGAATGAGATCCTGTTTTGAAAAGAAAAGAAAGGAAAAGAAAAGACAAGAAAAGAAAGAGGGAGGGAGGGGAAGGAAGGAAGGAAAGAAGGAAGGAAGAAAGGAATGGAGGCAGGCAGAAAGAGAGAGAAAGAAAAAGAAAGAAAGAAAGATCTTACAAAAAAAAATTGAAAGACCTGTAATCCCAGCATTTTGGGAGGCTGAGGTGGGTGGATCACTTGAAGTCAAGAGTTTGAGACCAGCCTGGCCAACAGGGTGAAACCCCGTCTCTGCAAAAAATACAAAAAGTAGCTGGGCGTGGTGGCATGTGCCTGTAATCCCAGGTAATTGGACAGCTGAGGCAGGAGAATCGCTTGAACCCAGGAGGCAGAGGTTGCAGTGAACCAAGATCCTGCCACTGTACTCTAGCCTGGGTGACAGAGTGAAACTCCATCTCAAAAAAAAATTTTTTTTTTGAAAGAAAATATGGTTATTTGGGGATAGAGGGATGTGGGGAGATTGCTTTTCTTCTTTGCACTTCATGTATTTTATTTGCTTTCCTTGAATGAGCATCTACCACTTTTACACAACTAATGAATTGATATCAAAATGAAATACAACTCTCAACACAAAATGTTTAAATTTTAAAAATAAACAACAGTTGTCTTGATAGTTTAAAAAGATGGGCCAGGCATGGTGGCTCACACCTGTAATCCCAGAACTTTGGGAGGATGAGGTGGGTGGATTACAAAGTCAAGAGATCAAGACCATCTTAGCCAACATGGTGAAACCCTGTCTCTATTAAAAATACAAAAATTAGCTGGGCGTGGTGGCACGTACTTGTAGTCACAGCTACTTGGGAGGCTGAGGCAGGAGAATTGCTTGAATCTGGGATGCAGAGGTTGCAACTGTAAGCTGAGATCACACCATTACACTCCAACCTAGTGACAGAGTGAGACTCTCTCAAAAAAAAAAAGATAGAAGACAACAAAAATACCTGTTAATAGAGAACTGAGTAAGTAAATTATAGTAGTCATACAAACATTCCACCCCTGTTTAAAAATATGTTATAGAAAAGATATTTACAGTAATTTCGTAAGTGAAAAAACAGGCCATAAAACAGATGGTAGAGTCTTACTCCAATTTTGAAAAAAAAGAGTATATATTGCCCACCCATAGAAAAAACTGGAAATATCCATGCCAAAATGTTAGTAGTGGTTTTCTTTGGGAAATGAAATGACAGGTGTTTTTCCTCCCTTCCTTTTGCTTATTTATATGTCGTAAATTGGTTTTATCCAGTAGAACTTTCTGTGATGATGGAAATGTTCTCTATCTGCCTTGTTCAGTATTATCATAGCCACTAACCACATGTAGAGTACTTCAAATGTGGCTAGTTGGCTGGGCCCAGTGGCTCATGCCTGTAATCCCAGCACTTTGGGAGGTCCAGATAGGCAGATCACTTGAGCCCAGGGGTTTGAGACCAGCCACGGCAACATAGCAGAACCCTGTCTCTGCAAAACAAAAATACAAAAATGAGCTGGGTGTGGTGGCGTGTGCCTGTAGTCCCAGCTACTTGGGAGGCTGAGCTGGGAGGATTGCCTGATCCCAGGAGGTCCAGGCTGCAGTGAGCCATGATTGCACCACTGCACTCCAGCCTGAGCAGCAGAGCAAGACCCTGCCTCAAAATAAAATAAATAAATGTGGCTAGTGAGACTGAAAAATGAAATTTTTGTTGTATTTAATTCTAATTAATTTAAACTTAAGTGGCCACGTGTAGCTAGAGGCTACTGCATTGGGCAGCATAGTTCTCAAATATTTACCAAGAACACACATATTGGCTTAGCCAAGAGGGAAAAAAGCTTTTCCTCCTTTTTTTCCCTTGTGTGTTTATTTGTTCTTCCCTGGCTTCTTGCAGAGCTCCTTTGAGATCCCAGGGAGAGGCAGTGAATGCAAGGGCTTTGCAAACTGTAAAGTGCTGTTCTCAGGAGGTGCTGCCGTAGGAGATTCTTTTTCCCCTTGCCTGGAACCCTTTTCCTCCTCTCCTTATGGGCTCCCAGCTAACATAGAGCCCTGACCAGAGAAAGCATCTTCGGGTGGTCTCTCAAGGGGGAAGAGGGTGTTCTGGGGTCTGGCCCCTGCAGCTTAGGCTCTCTCCTGAAAAGACTTTCCAGGAGGCATTCATTCACTCATGCATTCATTCAACAACCATTACTGGCCCTCCTTCTTCTCATGAGTCCAGTGGGGTGGCTTAAAGTACAGTGGGGTGAGGCCGGGCGCGGTGGTTCAAGCCTGTAATCCCAGCACTTTGGGAGGCCGAGGCGGGTGGATCACGAGGTCAGGAGATCGAGACCATCCTGGTCAACATGGTGAAACCCCGTCTCTACTAAAAATACAAAAAATTAG
>NW_016107402.1:1460939-1483170 GCF_001604975.1 Cebus imitator
AACAAGAGCGAAACTCCGCCTCAAAAAAAAAAAAAAAAAAAAAAAAGTACAGTGGGGTGGCTTAAAGTCTAGGCTTTGGGAGGTGAGTGGTAAGTTACAGGGCTGGGACACAGAAGTTCAGCTCAGCCACCCATGGACATGCCCCTTAATCTTCCTAAACTTCTATTTTTCTCTTCTGTAAAAGCAGGAAAATAGTGATTGTTTTGCCAATAGAGTCAATCAGGGCGGGAAAAGTGAATTACAGAGGCCTGCAGAGATATTCATGATCAAAGAATATGCTTTCCTGAGAGAATAAGTGGGTAGTGACAGCCAACTTCAATGCCCATGTAGATACTATTATTAATAATATTTTATTAGAACACATCAGAGTTTCTTTTTTTTTTTTAAGATGGAGTTTCACCACATTGGTCAGGCTGGTCTCAAACTCCTGACCTCAGGTGATCCGCCCACCTCAGACTCCCAAAGTGCTGGGATTACAGGTGTGAGCCACCACGCCCGGCTCAGAGTTTATTTAAGAATAGTTAAAATATCAGCCAGGCACGGTTGCTCACGCCTATAATCCCAGCACTTTGGGAGGCTAAGGTGGGTGGATCACCTGAGGTCAGGAATTCAAGATCAGCCTGGCCAACATGGTAAAACCCCATCTCTACTAATAATACAAAAAAATTAGCCAGGCATGGTGGTGGATGCCTATAGTCCCAGCTATTTGGGAGGCTGAGGCAGGAGAATTGCTTGAACCTGGGAGGCAGAGGTTGCAGTGAGCTGAGATCGCCCCATTGCACTCCAGCCTGGGCAACAAATGCAAAACTCCATCTGAAAAAAAAAAAAGAGCAGTTAAAATATCAAGCTTAAGGAAACTAGGAAAAAGGTGTTATCATTCATCTGTACAGCATTTGTTGATTCCCAATGAAGTTTCAAGCCAAGGTGGGGTAGGGGATCAGCCTGGGAATACAGACCTGGGCCATGGCCTTGCCCTTGGGGACCTGACATGGGAGAAGACATGTCAGGAAATAGTCCCTTTTTATTCATTCATTCCTCTGGCATATGCCAGCCCTCTAGGGACCTAATGAAAGACATCCACAGCCTCACTCTCAGGAAACTTTTAAAGGAAGTGGGAAGGCAGATATTCCTCAAATAGCCACTCAAATACATAATTATAAACAGTGATAAGGGTTAAGGAGAGGAAGTACAGAGTGCTATGAAGACATCACAGGGGACCTTGATGTACTACTGGTGATGAGAGGGTCAGAGATGGCATCTCTGGAGAGGTCAGCATCTGAAGGAGTTGAATAAGGACTGATAGGGTGGGGAAAGAGGGTCCAGGAGGCAGAAACAGCACGTGTGAAGGCCCTGAGCTGGGAGGGGGCAGGGCGCTTGTGAGGCCAGTGTGGCGGGAACCTAGCTGGCACAAGGGAGGGGTGCATTATGCAGCTGAGGCTCTAGTGGACCATAGTGAGGAGCCAGTGTAGGCTTTATAGGGAAGGACAGTGAGGACAGCTGTCCATTCTGGATGGAACACTGGAGGGGCAGAGTGGACGAGGCATGGGCACGTTGGCAGCCTGTGCCAGGGAGACAGCATGAGGCTGAGAGAAAGGGAGAAATTTGAGGGCTGCTTGGGAGGTAAGTGGAGCAAGACTTGGGGTTGGATTGGCCCTGGGAGAGGTGGCAGGAGGGGTCCCAGTGGGTAAGCTCTGTGGCCCAGGAAGAGCTAGCTAAAGCCTGACCTGGGGAAGACCGCCCAAATGGAGCAGATCTCTCCAGCTCTGTGAAATGGGTTGCAGCACCCCTGGTGGAGAGAAAGGGGAAAGACATCTATCCCTGGGGAGCAGAAATTCAGCTGGTTGTCAGTGAAATGAAACTAACATTGAGTATGGACCGTGTATCAAGCCCTTTCTAAGCGCTTTACCTTCATCATCTCGTTTAAACCTCCCAACAACTTTTCAAGGTCAGTGTTATTGTCACTCTCATTTTACAGTCGAGGAAGCTGAGGCTCAGAGAGGCGCTGCCACTGGGATGTGGTCTCCAAGCAGGCTGACCCCGTCCTGCCTTTTAATCATGGCATCATACGGCTCTTGTGGTTTAGGATGATTAGAGTCTGAGAGAGTTGGGGAGGGGAAGGAGAGAGTTGAGTCTGAGAGATGGGCTGGGACCAGATCCCGGGGGCTGCTGGTGTCAGACTTGAGGGTATTAACACCATTGCAGATGTGTGGGTAGCACATTCTTAGGGAGAGGTGGAATCATGTGTGCTTTTCTGAGAAGTCACTCCGGGATGGAGCAGAGAGGAAGGAAAAAAAAAAAAAAACAGAGGAGAGTGAGGCAGGGTGTGGGTGAGTATGAGGCCAGGGGAGCAGAACTGTGGGAAGGGTGAGCATCAGGCAGATAGTTCCAAGGTAGATCTAACAGGTGACTGGGTGGTGGGAGGTGAGGGGTGAACAATCAAACGTGGGTAAAGGGTCACATTGGTTTTATTCATTCACTCAGAAAACTATTTTTTTTTTTTGAGACAGTCTTGCTCTGTCGCCAAGGCTGGAGAGCAGTGGTGCCATCTCAGCTCACTGCAACTCTACCTCCTGGGTTTAAGTGATTTTCCTGCCTCCTCAGCCTCCCAAGTAGCTGGGATTACAGCTGACACCACCACGCCCAGTTAATTTTTGTAATTTTTAGTAGAGATGAGGTTTCACCATGTTGGCCAGGCTGGTCCCCAACACCTGACCTCAAGTGATCCGCCTGCCTCAGCTTCCCAAAGTGTTGGGATTACAGGTGTGAGCCACGTGTGCAGCCCACTCTCCAAACCTCTGTTGAGCACCTACTATGTACCAGGTCCTGAACAAAGTACTAAGAACACAGAGAAAAAGGATGGGATTCCTGGCCAAGAAGGGACATGGGAAACCTGGGAGAGGAGAAGGGAAGGGAGGACAGTGATGGATCTGGCTGGGGATGTACTGAGTTGGCAAGGCAGGGGCCAGCTAGGGGGCAACAGCCAAGGGGCAGCAGCACACATGGTCTGGGACTCAAGAAAGAGGTAGAATTTGAGATGCATGATTTTGAAAATCAAATCGTGAGCACAGCTTGGTAAACTTACCGAAAATCATTGACTTGTACCCTTAAAGTGAATGAATTGTATGATTTATAAATAATACCTGGATAAAGTTTTAAAAATACAATTAGAAAAAAACCCAAGAAGTCTCGAAGTTCCTAGGAAATCATGAAGAAAGGAGGGAGAGAACATTCCAGGCCGAGGGTGGAGGGTGCGAGTGAAACCTGGGGACCTGGCTGGAGTGGGAATGGGGGTGTGGCTGAAGCCAGGGCCGCTTGGCAGGAATGGATGGAGCTGCAGACTCGCTCCTGAGGGGGTTTTACCAGTCATGTCACTGAGCACTGGCGCTGCGCTCTGCACCCTGGAGCAAATCAATCCTCCAACAACCTCAGAAGAAGGGATGCCAGATGGGGAAACTGAGGTTCAGAGAGGTTAAGCAGCTTACCAAGTCACATTGTTATTAAGGAGGTATAATTTTTTTTTTTTTTTTTTTTTTTTTCACTTAAGCATTGTGCTTCAGTTTTGGGTTTGTGATGTGAGGTTTTTTTTGTTTGTTTGGCGCATATATATATAATTTTACTTATTTTTTTTGAGTTGGAGGCTCACTCTTTCGCCCAGGCTGGAGTGCAGTAGTGTGATCTCGGCTCAGTGCAACCTCTGTCTCCTGGGTTCAGGCAATTCTCATGCCTCAGATTCCTGAGTAGCTGAGATTACAGGCTCCTGCCCCCACCCCTGGCTAATTTTTGTATTTTTAGTAGAGACAGGTTTCATCATGTGGGCCAGGTTGGTCTCGAACTCTTGTGATCCACTCGCCTCGGCCTCCCAAAGTGCTGGGATTACAGGCATGAGCCGCTTAAGGGGGTAGAATCTGATATCCATCAGCTCCAGAGTTTGGACTCTTGAGTAAGACGGTTTCGCTACGTTTAACAAATGTCCTGGGCCTGGTGCTGAGACACTGGCGCTTCTATGGCGCCATCTGCTGGCCAAAACGTACAGTTTGGCCGGCGACGGAAAGGCATTGGTTCCCAGGCTTGACAGGATTCTCTTCTTCCCTCTTCTCAACTCTTGCTTCTCCCAACAGCCCTGAGTGGGCGGTTGGCAGGAATTGTCCAGCCTCATCTTACCAATGAGGAGACCAAGCCTCGGAGAGGTGAGGCGACTTCTCAAACATGACCCGGACAAGTAGAGGGTGCCGTGGGATTCCAACACCCCTCTGTGAGGTGCTCTCCACCTCCTGCTCTCCTGTGTGGACTTAGGTCCCAGAGCATGTGCACCCCCAGAGGGGGCGAGGCCAGTCCCCTCCCTGGTTGGCTTGCAGATGGCGGACAGGTTCAGGTAGCGGCCTGACCTACCTAGCTCTGTCTCTGGGGTGGGGTTTGACCTGACACAGGTTTGAGCCTGTGTCAAACCTGGGTAAGGGGTTAGGCCAAGGTTCTCAAGGCTGAGCAGAAAGCTCTCACTCAGCCCCTCCGCTGGGGACTACATGCAGGTGACATTTCTGTTTGGGGAGCTGGCTCCCCCTTCCTTATCCCCAGCCCTTCAGGAATTCTGGGTCTCAGACTCTGGAAGGAGGGAGAGGAGAAAGAGAGGAGACCCAGGCAGAAGTTGGGGGACAGTAGGCTGGTAGAAGGAGGGGCATGGGGGTAGGGCCAGAGCAAGGCCACAGCAGATGACAGTGACAGCAACCACACTAAGCAGATGCTGCAAAGGTGCTTTAGTGGAATTACGAGCCCTAACCACCTCTGTGGCCCTGAGAGGCGGGGAAGATCGTGACCCTCATTGGCAGTGGAGGCACAGTGTTTGGGAGCTTGAGTAATGTGCCCAGGGACACATGGCCAGTGAATATGAAGCCAGAGTCATAACCCAGTGACTCTGATGAGAAGCAGAGAGAAGGAGCAAAGGACTGACTATTGGGGTGGACATCAGGCTGGGAGTGGGGAGCAAAGGGGTCCAGCTGCTGGGCTGTCTCATGGCTGTCATCATGGGTACGAGTGTGTATGTGTGCCAGGGAGGGACAGTATCTGAGAGTCTTGGCTGTCAAATCTCAGTGACAGTCTGGTGGCGTGGGTTGTCTGACTGTGGCTGAGCAGTCTGGGTTGTTGAGGGGCCAGGAAGGCTTATTCTCTCCCCCAAGAGGTCTGGGTCAACTTTGAGTCATCCTTCACAGCACAGCTTAAAAGTCACCTTGTCTGGGAAGCCCTCCTGGATGGCTAAAATGGGGTTGAATTCCCATGTAACACACTTGCCATGCTTTTCCTGCCAACTAGTGGTCGTAGGTGTAAGTGGTTAAATATTTGTATTTACTTGGTAGAAGCCCTGTGCTCTGATTCAGTTGGAGCTGGTAGTGGGCAGGTACCAGGACTTTAGATAAAACCAGATGTGCAGGGCCAGGTTGCAGAGGGAAACCCTGGCCTTGAACATTCATGGTCTCCTGAGCGCCATGCTGTGGATTTTATTGAGAGAACCTAAACTGCTGGTCAATCCCCAAAAGGGTTCATTGGAGTTTTATCAAGCCAGCTTTCATTGTGTCTGCTTAATGTCCATCTCTCCAAGCTTCCCACCAGACTGCAAAGGCCCAGGTGACTGCCTTGGCCCTACTATGTCCCTAGAACTTAAAAGCCCCATGAGTGGTTCTGGCACTTAACAAACACATATTAAAGGAAAGAATGAATCAAGGAAGCATGGGTTTGGGTACTGGGCTAGGGAAGCCAGGTTTGTGAGTGAGGAGATGAGGGGACGGGACCCAAGCAGGGCTGGCGTGGGCAGCAGCGGAGACCCACAAGGCCACGAGTGGTCACCTATGTGATGGCGCCTCCAGTGCACAGCCCGTGGTAGTGGGCTGGCTTCCCTTAAACACTGTTTAGGGAAGTAGAGCCTGACAGTAGATTTTCGGGAACTGGGGAACGAGGAGGTGCCCTAAGATTCCCTTCCTCCCTGGTCTCCCCGGCACCAACTCCTTGCTCAGCCTCCTCGCTTCTCCAATTTCTTGCAGCTGCGGTGTTCTGAACAGCAGTCCAGCTGTGAGGGGAGGTGCCCATGGCAGGCCTCAGCTGACCCTGGAGAGGCTGTTAAGACCTGGCTGTCGCCTCCATAGCTGCTCAGAGGCAGGTGAGTCTGGTTCTCTGATTCTCCCTCCTGGAGGTGGGCACCGAAGTCAGGCCCAGGGGATGGCAAGGAAGGAGGCCAGGGCTGAAGAAGGCAGCCAGCATGTCCCACTTCCTCCCCAACTGCCACTCCAGGTCGTGACCCAGGTGACTGGGTCCCTCTTTTTCCTCCCTCCCAGACACCCCCTTGCCCTGGGTTCTCAGGAAAGAGGGGAGGCTAAGCAGCTCATCCCAGGCAGTTGGGCAAACCGACCCACCAGGTGCCTGGCCAGGTGCTGCCCCAGATACCTCCCTCCAGGCTGTCATCCTCTACATCACTGGGACAGTAGTAAGGGAAATAGAAAGATCCCCAACGCCCCCCACCTCCACCTCAGTCCTGATCATGAGACATGGCTGGCTCAGAGACAGTGACAGTGGGGTCAGAGGGTATGAGATAGATTCACCATCTACCAGGAACAGGCAAGTGAGCACCACCCTCCTCTTTGGGAATGAGGGACAACAATAGTACCTACTTCATAGTAAAATGTCTCAGGTGTTCAATAAATGACTACCATCATTGATTACCAATGTTACAAAACTGTAAACAGAGAAGGGTGGCTTTATAAGATGAAGAAAAGAGATCACTCTCTTTCCACCATTGAGGACCCAGCAAGAAGGTGGCTGTCTGCAAGCCGGGAAGAGAGCCCTCACCAGGAATCTGCTGGGATCTTAATCTTGGACTTTCCAGCCTCCACAACTGTGAGAAATAAAGGTATGTTGCTTAAGCCACCCAGTTTGTGGTATTTTGTTATGGCAGTCCTAGCTGACTAAAAAATACTGCCTCCTAGAACCTATGAGTTTTGTTTCAAAGCCACAGTCTAGAGTTATCCATCTACCTGTGCAATTTTTTTAAATTTTTAAAACTTTAATTTTTTATTATATTTTTGAGATGGAGTTTCACTCAGTTGCCCAGGCTGGAGTGTAGTGGCTTGATCTCGGCTCACTGTAACCTTTGCCTCCTGGGTTCAAGCAATTCTCCTGCAGCCTCCAAGTAGTTTAGGTAGGGAGCTAGTTATGTTCACTTCTTGACCTAGGGGCAGGTTATACAGATGGGTTCATTTTATGAAGGTGTATTGACCTGTACACAGGATTTGTGTATTTTTATGTATGTTATACTTCAGGAAAAACTTAAAAAGATAAATTGCACAGGCCAGGCACGGTGGCTTATGCTTGTAATCCCAGCACTTTGGGAGGCCAAGGCAGGCGGACACTTAAGGTTAGGAGTTTGAGAGCAACTGGCCAACATGGTGAAACCCCATCTCTACTAAAAATACAAAAATTAGCCGGGCATGGTGGTGCAGACCTATAATCCTGACACTTTGAGAGCCTGAGGCAAGAGGATTGCTTGAGCCAGGAGTTTGAGACCAGCCTGGGAAACATGGTGAAACACCAACTCTACAAAAAAAATACAAAAAGTAGCCGGCCTGTAGTCCCAGTTACTTGGGGGATTGAGGCAGGAGGGTCCCTTGAGTGTGTGAGGTGGAGGTTGCAATTCGCTGAGATCATGCCACTGCACGCCAGCCTGGGTGATGGAGGATTTATTCCATGCCTTTCTCCTAACTTTTGGTGGCTGCTGCGAAAATCCTTGGCATTCTGTGGAGTGCCCCTGCCCTCCAATCTCTGCTTCTGTCTTCACAAGGCCTTTTCCTGTGTGTCTCTGTGCACTCTTCTGTCTCTTACAAAGACACTCTCGTTGGATCTCAGGCCCACCCTAATCCAGCGTGATCTTATCTTGATCCTTACCTTAATTACATCGGCAAAGACCCTGTTTTCAAGTATGATCATATTCTGAAGTTCTACGTGAACATGCATTTTTGGGAGATACCCTTCCACCTGCGAAAGCCTACAAGATTGCCAGCCCCAGGAGGACATGTGGTGTCACTCACCTTTGGATCCCCAGAATGAGCCTAGCCTCAGAACCTAGCCTGGCATATATAAGCTCCTCACAAAATGTTGGCTGAATAGATGAATTATCAGTACATCTTCACATCAGGAGCACCAATGCTATGTGCCTGACACGTGGTGGGTAATGAGTAGTTGATTGACAAGTGAATGACATTTGGACACCAATTGAGAGTGACTGCAGAGTGTAGAAACAATGATAGGATGGCCAGGTGCAGTGGCTCATGCCTGTAATCCCAGCACTTTTGGGGGCCAAGGCAGGTAGATCACTTGAGGTCAGGAGTTCAAGACCAGCCTGGCCAACATGGTAAAACCCCATCTCTACTAAAAATATAAAAATTAGCTGGGCATAGTGGCGCATGCTTGTAATCCCAGCTACTCGGGAGGCTGAGGCAGGAGAATCGCTTGAACCCAGGAGGCAGAGGTTGCAGTGAGCTGAGATCATGCCATTGCACTCCAGCCTGGGCAACAAGAGCAAAACTCTAAATAAATAAATAAATAAATAAATAAATAAATAAATAAAAGATGGCCAGGGAGGTGGCTCATGCCTGTAATCCCATTACTTTGGGAGGCTGAGGCAGGTGGATTGCTTGAGGTCAGGAGTTCAAGACCAGCGTGGCCAACATGGTGAAACTCCATCTCTGTTAAAAACACAAAAATTAGCCCAGTGTGGCGGCAGGTGATTGTTTCCAGCTACTCAAGAGGCTGAGGCAAGAGAATCACTTGAACCTGGGAGGTTGAGGTTGCAGTGAGCCAAGATTGCACCACTGTACTCTAGCCTGGGTGACAGAGTGAGACTCTGTGTGAAAAAAAAATAAGAAGGCTGGATGCAGTGACTCATGCCTGTAATCTCAGCACTTTGGGAGGCTGAAACAGGTGGATCACCTGAGGTTAGGCGTTCAAGATCAGCCTGGGCAACATGGTGAAACCCTGTTTCTACTAAAAGTAAAAAAAATTAGCAGGCATGGTGGCATGAGCCTGTAGTCCCACCTACTTGGGAGGCTGAGACACAGGAATCGCTTGCAGTGAGCCAAGATCCCGCCACCACACTGCAGCCTGGGCAACAGAGTGAGACACCATCTCAAAAAAATAAAAATAAAAATAAATAATGATAGGTGCTACTCACTAAGCACTTACTTTGGGCATCCTGCTTTCTGTGCATGGTTCTATTTAATCTCATTTTACAGAAAAGTAGGGGACCATGTGTCCCAGTTTGCATGGGACAGGCCTGGTTGGCACCCGTTGTCCCAGCATAGTGAGTGTTTTATTCCCACTTTCCCCTCCTATTCTCAGAAGTGTACTGAGCTGCTCACTAAAGTATGTGGTCACCCCACAGATAAGGCAACAGAGTCTTAAAAATTCCTAAAGGCAATAAATTCAGCAACTGATTTGCTCTCTTCTCAGAGACTCTAAAGCCCTTGCCCTTAACTGCTAGTGGTGCTGAGGGTGTTAATTAGGAGAGGGTTTTTTTTGTTGTCCTTGTTTTGTTTTTGGCAGAAATAAGGCCAGTATCAAGTAACCATCTCAAGAGAAAGAGGTCACAGGGAGGCCAGCTCCCTCCCTGCTCCAGTCCGGTGATCTGTGGAGGAGAGAGGTCCACAGATCCCCATCCACGCAGACTCGCTCCAAAATTTGCAGGGCCCAGTGCAAAATGAAAATTCAGGGCCTTTTGTTAAAAAGTTATTAATAACTCAAGACAGCAACAACAGAGCATCAAACAAACGCTGGGCCTTTGGTGTGTGGGACCATGCAGGTCATATGCCCGTGAAACTGTTACCCAGCCTGGGAATCTGGCAGTCATCCTTGACCTCTCGCCCTCCCTAAGCCCTCCTTTCACATGGAGTCCTGCAGATCCAAGCTTATTAAGCAGCTCTCCCTACTCCCTCCCAAATGCCATTCCTCTGGTCCAGGGGCACGTCTCACCTCTGGACTACAGCAACCACTCAGACAGCTTCCAGTCCTGCCTTCTGTGGCCCATCCTCCTCTTTGCAGCCAGAAAGAGCTCCCCGAAGGCCAATCTGACCCTAGTGCCTCCCTGCTTAGAACCTTCCATGGCTCCTGCTGTGGACTGAATTCTGTCCTCCCCAGAATCACATGTTGCAGCTTTAAATCCCATTGCAACTGTATTTGGAAAAGGGGACTTTAGGAAGTAATTAAGGTTAAATGAGGTCATAAGAGTGGGACCCTGATCCCATGGAATTCGTGTCCTTGTAAGAGGAGACACTGTAAAGCTCACTCTCCTCTTCCCCTTGTGCACGCACACACGAAGAAAAGGCCATGTGAGGACACAGTGAGAAGGCAACTGTCTACAGGCCAAGAAGAGAGCCCTCACGGGAAACTGAATCTGCCGGCACCTTGATCTTGGACTTCTGGCCTCCAGATCTGTGAGACATCAATGTCTGTTGTTTAGCTACTAAACCTGTGGTATTTTGTCATCCCGAGCAGACAAAGGCAGCTCCCCGCTGTCTGAGATCTGGGCATGATCTCTGTGGCTGCCACCTCTCCAGCCCTTGCCAGACCTTCTTTCGTGTCTCTGGGTGTTCCACATGATCTCCTTCCTCTGGATCTCCCAACTTATTCTTCCTCTCCCCCTTTCTTACCTCTTTATCTGGCCAACTCCTGCTCGGCTCTCAGTCCCCAGCTTAGAAATTAAGCTTCCCTGACCTCCCCATCATTCACAGTCCACAGAGGGCTCCTCCCTGCCCCCAAAGCCTCTTCATGCTCCCTCCCTTATAGGGAATTCTTGTCACTTGTGTCACTACACGTTTGGGGCCTCTCTTGCCCAGTAGTTCAGGAGCTCCCTAAGAACAGGGACTTTATTCTGCTCCACCCCTGGTCCTGAGCATCTACAGGCCTGGGAGCATCTCATCCCTGGTGTCCTTGACCTTTGAGAAGGATACCAGGGTCAGACTGTGAGATCCAGAGCCCCTCTGGGAAGCTGGGGGCTGAGGAACAGAGTTGGAAGCCAGACTGTGGGTAGAGGAGCAGGGCTGAGGGTGCAGGAAGAGAGTTCAACAGCCTCTGTGGGTTCACTTTTCATCCACTTCCTTTGCAGGGGGAACTTGCAACTGGCTCTGCTTGGAATGTGTCATTCATTTATTTAGTCAACAAACATTCACTGTGCTTCCAGTTAGGGCCAGGCCCCAGGCCAGGTACTAGGATACTGCAGGGGAGGTTCCTGGGTCCCCACCAGGAGACACATGACACAAGCCATAACTTTGTGTTAAATAAGGGACTTCCCCCAGAGTAGTGGGAAAGAGAACTTGGAGGTCAGATAAGCCTAGTGCAACTCCAGGCTCTGCCCCTCATTAGCTGGTAACATGGGACAATCCATTGCATGTGCCCCACTTTTTAAATCTTGAAAATGGCTCTGACAGCAGAACCTCTGGAGGCCTGGGGTGGGATGAGGTCCTGGAACATGACCTCCGTTCCAGGGCTCTGCTTCCTCCCATTCAGCCTGGTAGGCCTCATACACGTCTTCCTCACAGTCACCTACCCCCCACACCATGGCCATGGTCAGGGTCATGTCCATGTGTGGGGAGTACCTGACCATGAAGAAGACGTAGCAGCAACCTGCAGTAGCAACCTGCAGCCAACATCCCCAGTGAGACCTGTCCTGAGACTCAGACAAAGAACCCCAATATGACACGTTCACCCCCAAACCAAGGTACTATGTTCTGCAGAAGCCACCTTAGCCTCTCTCTTCCCTGGGTTCAGGTTTCTACTCTGACTGGGGATCTTAAGCTGCCTGACCTGGAGAGAAAGCCCAGTGGATGAAACCTGTTACCAAGGAGGAGGAAATTCCTGTTTAGGGGTCCCATTCAGGCAGACATCACTTGGACAGCAAATACTAGTTACCATCCAGTTAAATGCTTTCCTTGTGTTAGGTCATTGAATGCATAAGATATCTTCATCTCATTTAATCATTGCAAAAAGCCCTGAAGTGAGTACTATTTCACCCTATTTTATAGATGGGAGACTGAGGTTCAGAGAGGTGAAGTTACTTGCCTAAGGTCACACAGCTTATAAGTGCTGCAGCTGGTTGAACCCAAAGTCCAACCACTTAACTACTATTCTAATTGCCTCCTCTAAGCCTCAGTTTCCTTATCTGTAAAAGGGGAAAATAGTGCCTCTAACCTACTTCAAAAGTTGTTGACTATTAAATTACAAAGTTAAGGCCTGGTGAAAGGTGAGAAGTTCTCTGGACTCAGACAGACTTGGCTTTAATCCCAGCTCGGTAACTTACTAATTGGGTGATCTTAGTTACATGACTTCCCCTTCCAGAGTGTATCTCTTCATTGTTAGAATGGGGAGATGTGGTCATACTTATCTGGAAGGGTTGTCACAAGGAGTAAACGTGGGCATCTATTGGCATATGAAGAGGGATTTGGACTGTGGAGGGGACAGTGCTGCCGGCAGAGGAAACAGCCTGAGCCAGGAGGTGTTGTTATGGGGAACATTGCATTGAATAAGATCCAGCTTGACTCAAACCTCATTTGCTGATGGCTTGACCCCCAGAGGACACCCCCAACCCCTCCGCCTCCCCAGTCTGGTGAAGATGTTAGCTCAGCTTGTCTCAATCCATCAATAAATATGGCTGGGAGTGGCGTAGTGGGAAAGACCTCAGAAAATGAAGAGCATGTATTGAAATCCCAGTCCCCTCACTTACCAGCAGTGTGACTTTGCATGAGTCATTTCACTTCTCTGAGTCTCAGTTTCCCTGTCTCCTATCTGGATTGAGATTTGTACTCTCAATCCAGAAAGACTTTTTTATAGGAGAAATCTGGAGAAGATGGAAAACAAGAGATAATGAAAGATTCTAAGTATTTTTTACTTTGGATGATTTTCTTCTTGAACCTACCCTTGTCACTTTAAACCCTGGAAAGATCACTGTGCTCTTCTGTAGCCAGAATGACTGGGTCGCGCCCTCATGGCAGGGTGGGGTCTTTCTGGCTTGCTGCACTCTTTGAGCCAAGTGGGTCTCCACCCAAGACATCTCCTTGCTCGGGAGCTGTGCTGATGTTAGGAAGACCCAGCTGACTGTCCTCTCGCCAAGCCCTGGCTCAAGTTGTCTCTGCAGCTGACCAGCTGTGTGTCCTTGCCCTATCCTTTAACCTCTCTGTGCCTCAGTTCCCTTGTCTCTGAAATGGAGAAAACTGCCCACCTTTCAAGGGTTGTTGGGAAGATTAGACAAGGCCATGCATCTAAGGCTTTAGGCACAATGCCTGGCATGGTGTAGGTGCTCCAGAAACAAATCGGTAATGGATGGCTGTTTTCCTTTCCACTTGTTCTCGTTACTTTTGTGTGCATGATGTGTGTGTGTGTGTGTGTGTGTGTGTGTCCTTTTTTAACTTTTTTCCAACTGCAAATTTCCTCAACTTTTCAGAAAAGTGATAAAGCAAACCCCTTCACTTTAACCTGTGAGGGTTAGGAACCTTTGGTGACATGAAGCAGAAATAAGCTGGAACTTGTAGAAAAAACAGAAAGTGGGGAGAATGTATTAAAAAACACAAAGATGGCACAGATTCCAAGAGCCTGAAGCGGGGATTCTTCTCTCTCCTAATCCCTGGAGGTGGACTGTGTTTTTCCCTGTCCTCCTCTCTCTCTCCCTCTCCTGTCTTCTCTCCAGACTGGCTTTCTCTTCCACTCAGTCACGCATAGCCTCATGACTGTAGCCACTTGCTTCTCCCAGGGACAGTCTCAACTACCTGCAGAGGCTCACTAACTGATCCTAAGTCCCTAAACCAGGTTCCGGTTAGGGAGATTCTGATTGGCTCACACTGGGCCAGGTCCAATCAGATGTTGTCCCTTGAGAAACACACAGTGCGTCACAGCCCGAGGGCAAGTGAGTTCATCAGATCTTCTCTCGGTAGGCAGGAAAGGTCTGGGCCAGCTGAGAGCCTCCGGAGGGACTGGGGTGGAGGTAACTGGAAACTGAATTCCGAGCTCATGGAATTCTCCCCAGAAGGCCAGAGCTTGAAGGACACTCACATATTGCCTGGTCCCACCTCTGCCCACAGAGAGGAATGAGGCACAGAGGTACGTGGTTTGTCCAAGACTGCCCAGCCAGTCAGTGATGGGACTGGACAGAAACTCAGGTTTCCTAGCACCATGGCTCAGGCTCACATTATCAGACAGACGATTTCTCCAAGAGCAGCGCTATTCAATAGAACTTTCTATTTTTGCCGGTTGCAGTGACTCACGCCTATAATCCCAACTCTAGGGAGGCAGAGGCGGAAGCATAACTTGAGCCCACAAGTTTGAGACCCACCTGGGCAACATAGCAAGACCCCATTCTCCACAAAAAGGGGGAAAAAGGGTCAAAAAAAACCTCTCATTTTTGTGATAAGAAAAATATTTTATATCCATACTGTTTAATCTAGTGATTACAAGCCATATGTGGCTCTTAGCACTTGAAATTTAGCTATCGGGGCTGAAGAATCAAATTTTTTTATTTTATCTCATTTTATTTTATTGAGACAGGGTCTTGTTCTGCTGCCCAGGCTAGAATGCAGTGGCACCATCATGGCTCACTGCAGCCCCAACCTGCTGGCCTCAAGCCATCCTCCCACTTCAGCCTCTTGAATGGCTGGGATTACTCAAGAGGTGTAGGCACATACCACAACACTGGGTTGATTTCTTAATTTTGTAGAGAGGAGATCTCCCTATGTTGCCCAGGCTGGTCTTAAACTCCTGGTCTCAAGCAGTGCTCCCACCTGGACCTCCCAAAGTGCTGGGATTATAGGCGAGAGCCACCACGCTCCACTTATTTTATTTTATTTTAATTAATTTTAAATTAAGTAGCCACATGTGGTTACTAGCTACCATATTGGACAGGGCAATCCTAGAGCTTGAAACTTCCGATTCTTTTTGAAAAGTAGACACCAAATCCCCACCAGATAAAGAATCAAAAGACAGAACAGGTACTTAATGCAAGAGGCCATATATAGAAAATTATTGCTCTGTAAAAGCATTTAGTTTTGATGGTATTTGTGGAAATATGTCTCAAAAAAAAAAAAAAAAAGATTCACCTCATTTGTTTCCTCTCTCTCAGGAATCACTGTCCTGCACTGACAAGGTCCAATGTTGGAAAACCATTGTTTCATAGATTTTTGACCAGTTTTTTGTTGTATTGTTTCAGTTGGGAGAATACATCTGGTCTGTTATCTCATCTTGGTCAGAAACAGAAGTGTTCTGTATCTTTAATGCACTATTTTAAAGTGTTTAAAAAGGTTATCTTAGTTTGTTCAGGCCATTGAAACAAAATACCATAAATTGGGTGGCTTATAAACAACAGACAGTTGTTTTTCTTACAGTTCTGGAGGCTGGGAAGCCCAACAACAAAGTGCTTGCAGATCTGGTGTCTGGTGAGGGCCCTCTTCCCTATTCATAGAGGGTGCCTTCTTGCTGTGTCCTGATGTGGTGCAAGGGGCTAGCTAGCTCTTTGAGGTCTCTTTGATAAAGGTACTAATCCCTATCATGAGGGCTTCACTCTCATGACCTAATCACCTCCCAGCCACGCCACCTCCTAATACCGTCACCTTTGGGATAAGGATTATAATATGTGAATTTGGAAGGACATAAACGTTCATTGTAAAATAAGGATCAACTAAAGAGAAGGGTTCTAGGACTGTGCAGTCTTCAAAATCTCCCCGAAGCATAATCAGAGAAAGACTTGGAAAACCACATAGTTCAATAAAAGGAGAGGTCTTTGTCTTAGGAGTCAGAAACCCAAGTTTCTCCTATTCAATTTGGCATATGGGCTGATTTTCAGGCATGTTCAGGGTGGTCCTTGGTGCCATACCTGACTCATCTGTCTACAATTGCTGCATCTTTTCTCTCTCCTTCCATCCATTCATCAGGTATTCCTGCTCCCACCATCCTCCACAGGTACCTGAAAAGTCCACATGCACACCAACCCCTTCTCTAAGCTGTAGGAGGTAGGATGTTGGAAACGTGGCATCCCACCCTGGAGAGGAGAATCTTTGGAATAAACACACTGAACAGTGGTGAAGAGGTCTTACCTAGGTACTTCCCCTGCCCAAATTTTAAGCTGTTTATTTTGGAATAACTACACACTCAAAGGCAAGTGTAGGAACAGCACATAGGGATTCACATACCAGTCACCCAGCTTTCACATACCAGTCACCCAGCTTTCACAGTGGTGAAATTCTTGTTTATTTTTTTGAGACAGAGTCTCACTCTGTTGCCTGGGCTGGAGCACAGTGGCATGATCTTGGCTCACTGCAACCTCTGCCTCCCAGGTTCAAGTGATTCTCCTGCCTCAGCCTCCAAGTAGCCGGGACTACAAGCATGGCCGCAACACCCAGCTAATTTTTTTCTTTTCTTTCTTTCTTTTTTTTTTTTTTTGAGATGGATTTTTACTCTGTCACCCAGGCTGGAGTGCAGTGGCATGATCTCGGCTCACCACAACCTCCGCCTCTTGGGTCTAAGTCATTCTCCTGCCTCAGCCTCCCGAGTAGCTGGGACTAAGGTGGCTGCCACCACGCCTGGCTAATTTTTTGTATTTTGAGTAGAGATGGGGTTTCACCATGTTAGCCAGGATGGTCTCGATCTCCCGACCTTGTGATCCACCCTCCTCGGCCTCCCAAAGTGCTGGGATTACAGGCGTGAGCCACCACACCTGGTCCTCTCTGCAGGTTTTTGTGTGAACTTAAACTTTAATTTATCTGTGATAAATGCACAAGAATACAACTGCTGGGTTATATATGATAAGTGCATGTTTAGTCTCATAAGAAATTGCAGGCCAGGCACGGTGGCTCATGCCTGTAATCCCAGCACTTAGGGAGGCCGAGGTGGGCAGATCACTTAAGGTCAGGAGCTCAAGACCAGCCTGGCCAACAAAGTGAAACCATGTCTCTACTAAAAATACAAAAAATTAGCCAGGCATGGTGGTGTACCCCTGTAATCCCAGCTACTTGGGAGGCTGAGACAGGAGAATCGCTTGAATCTGGGAGGTGGAGGTTGCAGTGAATTGAGATTGCACCACTGTACTCCAGCCTGGGTGACAGAGAGACTCATCTCAAAAAAAAAAGAGAGAAATTGCCAAACTATTTTCCAAAATGTCTATACCCTGTTACATTTCCATATGTATATATATATTACTTTTATAATCATGGGAAAAAATAAGATTTTCTTTAAAGAAGAAAAAACCTAGGTGTACTGGCTTACACCTGTCATTCTATCACTTCAGGAGGCTGAGGTAGGAGGATGACTTGAGCCTGAGAGGTATAGGCTACAGTGAGTTGTGATTGCACTACGACTCCAGCCTGGGCAACAGAGCAGGAACCTGCCTCAAAAAAAAAAGAATAAAGAAAAAGAGCCGGGCATAGTGGCTCAGGCCTGTAATTCTAGCACTTTGGGAGGCTGAGGCGGGCGGATCACCTGAGGTCAGGAGTTCAAGACCAGCCTGGCCATAATGGTGAAACCCCATCTTAAAAAAAAAAAAAGAAAGAAAGAAAGAAAGAAAAAGAAAAAAATAATCTGATGAAAATACACTAACTTAACTGTGATTAGTCTGTGGTGGTTGTAGGATCATGAATAATTTGGTTTTCTTCTTTCTGTAACCTTTATATTAAGCATATATTTCTTTAAAAAAGTTTTTTAAGCCTATTGATTTGCAGTAGCTTCAAAAAGAAAAAGAGAAAAGAAGAAAAAAGAAAAAAAATTTTAAGCCCGATTATTAATGTCAAAGGAAAAAAGACCTACAAAGAGCTGATATAAGGTCAAACTCAATGAAGGAGTGAGGTCAGCCCTCTGTCTTATACTGTCTTACCTCATTCTCAGCTGCAAGGATGATGGAAAGATACTTTAGTCTGGTTCTAGACAAAACTTGCCAATTCTGGCCAGGTGCAGTGGCTCACACCAGTGGTCCCAGGACTTTGAGAGGCCAAAGTGGGAGGACTGCTTGAGCTCAGGAGTTCGAGACCAGCCTGGGCAATATGGTTAAACCTTGTCTCTAAAATACAAAACAAAAAAACTTGCCAGTTCCATGAACATGCATTGAAAGAACATGCATTGAAATATGCACCAGGCTCTTTGCTAGGCCCTGAAGGATGGAAGGGTAACTGACACACGGTCGTTGCCCTGTAAGACCCCCAATCTAATAAAGTGTCCAGTACTAGCTTTTCTGTTGGTTTGTTTGTTGTGTGTTTGTTTTTAGAAACAGGAACTTCCTCTGTTGCCCAAGCTGCAGTGGTGTGACCACAGCTTACTATAGCCTTGACCTCCTGGCCTCAAGTCATCCTCCTGCCTCAGCCTCCCAAGTAGCTGGGACTACAACTGTGAGTTACTGCCCTGGGCCCCAGTATTGGCTTTGTTTGTTTGTTTGTAGAAGGTGATTTATTTAGAGAGAGAGAGAGAGAGAGAGAGAGAGAGAGAAACAGGAGGAGAAAGAAACAGCTAACTCTCACACTGAATGAGGGAATCCAGCCAGATGGAATCCAGGAGAGGAAAGCAGCTTCCACTCTGAGTGGAAGGGAATAAAGAGAAAGATGGAGTTTAGGAGGGGAAGACAGACTTCCATGAGAGAGTGTGGAAGGGGACTCCAGAGGGAAATCCAGGAGAGATAAAGATGGCTTCCACGAAGGGAGTGTTCGTGGAAGGGGACCCAAACATGGAGTCCCCAGTATTGGCTTTCCTTAGAGCTAGAAGCAGTTTTAGCTGGGAGCTAAGATCTTAGACCAAATCAAAGTATCTGAAAGTAGGCTGGGCACAGTGGCTCAAGCCTGTGATCCTAGCACTTTGGGAGGCTGAGGTGGGCAGATCACTTGAGGTCAGGAGTTTGAAACCATCCTGGCCAACATGGTGAAACCCTATCTCTACTAAAAATACAAAATAAAAAATTAGCCGGGCATGGTGGTGTGCACCTGTAATCTCAGCTATTTGGGAGACTGAGGCAGGAGGATTGCTTGAACCCGGGAGGTGAAGGTTGCAGTGAGCCAAGATTGTGCCACTGCACTCCAGACTGGGTGACAAGAGCAAGACTCCATCTAAAAAAAAAAAAAAAAAAAGATTCACCTCATTTGTTTCCTCTCTCTCAGGAATCACTGTCCTGCACTGACAAGGTCCAATGTTGGAAAACCATTGTTNAAAAAAAAAAAAAAAAGTGTCTGAAAGTAAAATTTAAAGAATCAGCAAGCCAGTGGAAAAGCCTTTTGGAATGAGGGAAAAAAGAAAAGAAGAGGAGGAGTTGGTGATATTTTTTGAGAAGAACCTAAAGCAGCAGGTTGCCAATGGTGGATTTCTGGCACTGTGATTGGTGCACAGAAAGACTTTCCAGATAATTAGGTCACTGCCAACTTCACCCTGGCCAAAAGCTCAGCCCTGTATTTTTTTAAAAAACCAGATACCAGAAAAATCTCTTGACAGGCAAAATGAAATTTCTGACACAGTAGGGAATTAGGTCAGCAAAGAATCAGCATCTTCAAAAACCACATATTAGACACTTATTTACATATTTCCACAGGCCAGTTTCATAATAAATATAGACCTTCCTACAGTACTTTACAGTTTATAAAGCCACTTCACTGCTCATCTGATCTTCACAATAATTCTGTAAGGGCAGCTATCACCATCCTTCTCTTAGTGATGAGATCATGAGACTCAGAGAGGTGAAGTAACTTGCCCAAGGTCACACAGCCAGGAAGTGTTAAAGCTAAGACTTGGTGCCTGGTCTTTGGATGCTAAAGCCAGTTTCCTTCCCAACATTCCGCAGATGCTCTCAGATCCATGGCCTGAAATGCCAGCGATGGGTGTCATAAGGGGCTCACTCTACCGTTTATGAACTTGTGGGAGTGATAGCCAAGAAATTCCTTCAGTACACCGAGATGCAAAATAATTTGTGAAAACAAAGCTTACAGGAAGGTGAAATTGGCTACATTAGCCAACCATCCGCTCACTTATCATTTCTCTACCACCACGTTAACCTAAGGGGAAAGACAAGAATTGGTGTCAATGTGATCAGAAATGTGTTGTAATAGCAGGCATCCACGGCCCCTCCAATATCCTTGGTTAAGAACTTTGTTCTCTGCAGTTTGTGGCGAGAGCGCCCCCATGTGTTTCCACTTTGTCATGTCTTTTTTTTTTTCCATGGAGTCTCGTTCTGTTGTTCCGGCTGGAGTGCAGTGGCACGATCTCGGCTCACTGCAATCTGCGCCTCCTGGGTTCAAGCAATTCTCTTGCCTCAGCCTCCCGAGTAGCTGGGACTCCAGGCGTGCGCCACCACGCCCAACTAATTTTTTTTGGTTTGTATTTTTTTAGTAGAGACGGGGTTTCACCATGTTGGCCAGGATGGCCTCGATTTCCTGACCTCGTGATCTGCCCGCCTTGGCCTCCCAAAGTGCTGGGATTACAGGCGTGAGCAACAGCGTCCAGCGAAAACTACTTTATAAAAGTTCCTGAGGGGCGGGGCGGAGCCGGCAAGATGGCTGCGCCCGAGAAGACGACGTTGCCCGAGAAACCAAGCCACAAAAAGTACAGGGCCGCTCTGAAGAAGGAGAAACGAAAGAAACGTCGGCAGGAACTTGCTCGACTGAGAGACTCAGGAATCTCACAGGAGGAGGAGAAGGACACTGTTATTGAAGACCCACAACCAGAAGAAGAGAAGCTATTGGAAAGAGAGAGGCAAAGATTACATGAGGAGTGGTTGCTGAGAGAGCAGAAGGCACAAGAAGAATTCAGAATAAAGAAAGAAAAGACAGAGGCGGCTAGAAAACGGCAAGAAGAACAAGAGAGAAAGTTAAAGGAACAATGGGAAGAACAACAGAGGAAAGAGAGAGAAGAGGAGGAGCAGAAACGACAGGAGAAGAAAGAAAAAGAGGAAGCTGCGAAGAAGATGCTGGATCAGGCTGAAAATGAGTTGGAAAATAGTACCACATGGCAAAACCCAGAACCACCCGTGGATTTCAAAATGGAGAAGGATCGAGCTAATTGTCCCTTCTACAGTAAAACAGGAGCTTGCAGATTTGGAGATAGATGTTCACGGAAACATAATTTCCCAACATCCAGTCCTACCCTTCTTATTAAGAGCATGTTCACAACGTTTGGAATGGAGCAGTGCAGGAGGGATGACTATGACCCTGACGCCAGCCTGGAGGACAGCGAGGAAGAAACCTACCAGCAGTTCCTAGATTTCTATGAGGATGTGCTGCCCGAGTTCAAGAACGTGGGGAAAGTGATTCAGTTCAAGGTCAGCCGCAATTTGGAACCTCACCTAAGAGGCAACGTATACGTTCAGTACCAGTCGGAAGAAGAATGCCAAGCAGCCCTTTCTCTGTTTAACAGACGGTGGTATGCCGGACGACAGCTTCAGTGCGAATTCTGCCCGGTGACCCGGTGGAAAATGGCGATTTGTGGTTTATTTGAAATACAACAATGTCCAAGAGGAAAACACTGCAACTTTCTTCATGTGTTCAGAAATCCCAACAATGAATTCTGGGAAGCGAATAGAGACATCTACTTGTCTCCAGATCGGACTGGCTCCTCCCTGGGCAAGAACTCTGAGAGGAGGGAGAGGATGGGCGACCACGACGAATACTACAGCAGGCTTCGGGGAAGGAGAAACCCAAGCCTAGACCACTCCTACAGAAGAAATGTGCGATCCGAGAGGAAAAGGAGTAGTCACAGGGGGAAGAAACCTCACAAACGCACATCAAAGAGTCGGGAGAGGCACAGGCCACGAAGCAGAGGAAGAAACAGGGACCGCAGCCGGGGCCAGGGCAGCCAGAGCCACAGCCGCAGAAGCCGGAGCCAAAGTTCCTCTAGGTCCCGAAGTCGTGGGAGCAGGAGGTCAGGTAATAGACACAGAACTGTTTAGAGTCCCAAACCCAAATAAACTTGTTTTGTTCTAAAAAAAAAAAAAAATTCTCATAGTAGCAAAAGTCAGAACGCCTATATTCTCCTCCTGTCTCTGAATGACCTGATTAGTTTTCTTGAGGAAGCCAGCTGGTCTCTGATCTTTTTTGTCCTCCTCTATGCCTCAGGGCTTAGTACAGGACTCTAATTAAGTCTGGAATAAACAAATGTCCAGGATCTCCCAGCTGGTGTGACTGATATGGTAACCTATACATTTTATTGACTCTTAGTACCCTCTCCTTTTTTTTTTTTTTTTTTGAGATAGAGTCTCATT
>NW_016107402.1:1483931-1497733 GCF_001604975.1 Cebus imitator
AAAAAAAAAAAAAAAAAAGTCACCACAGTGTTTACAGAAAGAAAAAATAAAAAATACCCCTGGGCACAGTGGCCCACGTTTGTAATCCCAGCCCTGTGGGAGGCCGAGGTGGGTAGATTGCTTGAGGCCAGGAATTCAAGACCAGCCTGGGCAACTTGGTGAGACCCAGGTGCTACACACATACAAAAAAATTAGCTTGGCATGGTGGTGCATGTGCCTGTAATCCCAGCTACTCGAGAGGCGGGGCGGTGGGGGGAGGATTGCTTGAGCCCAGGAGGTCAAGGCTACAGTGAGCCCTGATAGTGCCACCACTGTACTCCAGCCTAGGAGTGCACTCTGTCGTACTCCTGAGTAACAGAGTGAGACCCTGTCTCAAAAACTAAAAATGAAAAAATCTTAAAAATTAGGCTGGGCGTGGTGGCACACTTCTGTAATCCCAGCTACTCAGGAGGCTAAGGTAGGAGAATCACTTGAACCTGGGAACCAGAGGTTGCAGTAAGCTGAGATGGTGCCAGTGCACTCCAGCCTAGGCAATAGAGTGAGACTCCGTCTCAAAAGTAAAATAACAAGAATTATTAAAAAATAAAACTTCATTGAGTTGTGAGCATTAAATGAGATAATCTGAGTTAAGTGCTTAAAATAGCACCAGGTACATGGTGAGCATTACATAAGTGTTTGCAGCTATTGCTAATTTAAAGTCTTGCCGACCATGTGGTAGACCCATGTGCCAGGCTAGGCACTTCATGAATGGCCCTGGGTCACTTTGACTCTAAAACTTGCTCTTAAAGAAAAATCAGGCTGGGCACGGTGACTCATGCCTATAATCCCAGCACTTTGGGAGGCCAAGGTGAGTGGATCCCTAGAGGTCAGGAGTTCGAGACCAGCCTGGCCAACATGCTGAAACCCTGTCCCTACTAAAAATGCAAAATTAGCCGGGCATGGTGACGCATGCCTGTAATCCCAGCTACTTAGGAGGCTGTGGCGAGAGAATCACTTAAACCCGGGAGGTGGAGGTTGCAGTGATCCAAGGTCATGCCATTGCACTGCAGCCTGGGCAGCAAGAGCAAAACTCCATCTCAAAAAACAAAAAACAAAGAAGTTGCCCAAATCCTTTATTGATAGATTGATTGAGAGAGGGCCAAGCAAGTGTGGTCTGGCTCTGTCACCCAAGCTGGAGTACAATGGTTAGATCATAGCTCATTGCAGCTTCAAACTCCTGGGCTCAAAGGATCCTCCTGCCTTAAAGCCTCTGGCACCGCTGGGATTATAGGTATGTGCCACCGTGCCCAGCTGATTCCCTAAAACATAACTTCACCATGTTCTGCAGTGAGAAGGTATATCCAAACCACCCCCAAAGTCCAAGGGAGCTGAGGGGCTGAAGAAAGAGGATGACAAGTCTAGTTTCTCAGAAAGAAACATGTAAGAGTCTTAGAACAAAAGTCATGTCTCAGGCAGCCAAGAGACAGTGGATCCCTGTACTGTTACCCACAAGACCCAGGACTCATATACCATAGGGAAAGGGTATACGTGCTTCTGAAGGAATGTGTAGGACACCTGAGGTCAACTCTCTGTGAAAGACAAAGTGTGACATAGCCTATAATTTATTTAAGAAGAGGATTTATGTGAAAAGTAAGAAGTTCCTCTTCAAAGTTTCTCTTCTTGTTAAAGAATAAAATATAAATGTTAATAATTTAAAGACTAACTTCCTTCAAAGCCTTCTTGCTTTTTGCTAATAACTCTTTGTTAAGCCCTTATCCTATGTAGCTGTTTGATATAAAGGAATAAGTACATTCTATGTCCTTGTACTTTAACCAAGATACTTATTTTAGACATGCTCAGGCAGGTCCCAGCTCGCAGCCTATGCCCCTTCCTTATTTAGAAATGTTATTACTTTTCTAAGTCCTTTTGCAAGCAACTTCCTCTTTTCCTTCATTCTCCATTTCTTTTAGCTATTTAGGAAAGTTTTAACTTGTTAGCCAATCAGGTTTAGTTTAGACTGTGAGGTCCAGCTCCAACCAATGGAGATAGGACACAGCAATAAGGACCCAAAGTGTAAGGGATAAATATTCCTGCCACTGTTTGTTCATTGTGCTCTCGGGCAAGATTGCTGATGGCCAGCACCCTTTCTGCAGAAAGTAAAATTGCCTTGCTAAGAAAATTCTTGTCTGAGTGCTAGTTCTTTTTGGCACCAAAGAATGAGCATTTCTAACAATTTGTGTAAGTGTTTAAAATCATAACATCAAGGAGTTGTTTTGACCTAAAGGGCAGAATTTACAGCTCTTAATAGTAGATAAAGTAGAAATCATAGAGGCATTCCTGGAACTCGGGTTAATCAGAAGTCAGGAGCAGTGGTTCATGCCTGTAATCCTAGCACTCTGAGAGGTCAAGGTGTCCAAGAGTTCAAGACCAGTCTGGGCAACATAGCAAGACCTGTCTCTAAAAATAAAAAAATTAAAAAAAAAAACAACCAAAAACAGAAATCAATATGGCAGATTAAAATCCAAGACAAACTTGCCTTAGCCCCCACATACTACATTTGCTTTATTGTTTCCCTGTTAAATTTGTTTCATTCTGAACCATTTGAGAGTAAGCTGCAGATACAATTCCCCTTTTCTCCAAATACTGAATGTGCTTTTGTTTAAACACAAGAACATTTTCTTATGTAACCAAGATCCAGTAATCAGAATCAGGACATCAACATGATACGTTTCTGAAATCTATAGACCTTACTCAGATTTTGCCAATTGTCCCAATAACATGGTTTATAGCAAAAGAAAATCCAGGACCATGTGTTACATTTTTTGTTTTTTTTTTTGAGACAGAGTTTCGCTCTTACTGCCCAGGCTAGAATGCAATTGCATCATCTCAGCTCACCAAAACCTCGCATCCTGAGTTCAAGTGATTCACCTGCCTCAGCCTCCCAAGTAGCTGGGATTACAGGTGTGTGCCATCACACCCAGCTAATTTTTGTATGTTTAGTAGAGATAGGGCTTCACCATGTTGACCAGGATGGTCTCAATCTCTTAACTTCATGATCTGCCCACCTCGGCCTCCCAAAGTGCTGGGATTACAGGCGTGAGCCACCACACACAGCTTTTGATTTTGTTTTTGTTTTTTTTTTGAGACAGAGTCTCATTCTATTGCCCAGGCCGGAGTGCAATGGTGTGATCTCGTCTCACTGCAACCTCTGCCTCCCAGGTTCAAGTGATTCTTTTGCCTCAGCCTCCTGAGTAGCTGAGATTACAGGTACCTGCCACCACACCTGGCTAATTTTTGTGCTTTTAGTAGAGACGGGGGTTTCACCATGTTGGCCAGGCTGGTCTCGAACTCCTGACCTCAGGTGATCCACCCGCCTCAGCTTCCCAAAGTGCTGGGATTACAGGCATGAGCCACTGCGCCTGGCCCATTCAGTTGTTTTTTTATTTCAAGTTTGGAAGCAGCCCCTCCTGGGGGTCTGGCTAAAACACCAGCTCTGAGCTAGCCAGAGGGTGCTTGAGGGTAGAGGCTCAAATTTGCCCTCCTCCATCAGCTCAATTTCCCGGAAGTGCCCTCTGGTCCCTCTGGGTGAAACCAGGGGAGTTGGGCTTCTATCTTGCTTATGGGGATGAGAGAAGGGAATTGTGGCAGCAGAAGGAAGAGGCTTGGTTTCTTCTCTACCAAGACCTGCTGTGTTCTTCTCTTTCCATCCCTTTGTTCCTGTTAAAGGAACTGGCTGACTCAAAGCCAGCTACAGCCTGGAATGTTGGCCCTGCTGCTGAGGATTCAGTGCCAGCCAGGGGGGCCTCTTACTGTCCGAGGTTGACGTCCTTGTGTATCAGAGGCTAACCTGCAAGCCAGTTTTGTGCCTGCAGGATGACCTTCTCTTGATTACATACCATATCTAACACTTTTTAGAGGAGAGTGTTTCTTGGATATAGTAGGTTTATATTAATAACAAGAGTCACAATTTATTTCAGGTTTATGATGTACTTTACATAATTACCTCATTTAATTTTTTGTTTTTTTTTTTTGAGATGGAGTTTTGCTCTTGTTACCCAGGCTGCAGTGCAATGGCGTGATCTCAGCTCTGCCTCCCGGGTTCAAGTGATTCTCTTGCCTCAGCCTCCCGAGTAGCTGAGATTACAGGTATGTGCCACCACACCCGGCTAATTTTGTATTTTTAGTAGAGATCGGGTTTCTTCATGTTGGTCAGGCTGGTCTTGAACTCCCAACCTCAGGTGATCTGCCTGCCTCAGCCTCCCAAAGTGCTGGGATTACAGGTGTGAGCCACTGTGCCCGGTCTACCTTATTTATTTTTTACAAAACCTCATGAGATAGAGGTACTAGTTTTACAGATGAGGAAAACTGAGACTGAAAGGGTTCTAATTAAGGATTGAGCCGGGCCGGGCGCGGTGGCTCACNAAGATTCCATCTAAAAAAAAAAAGAGGTAACATAATGGCACATTTGCAGGCTAGACATGCCAACTGCAGGTTGTTCCCCACCTGCCTCAAAGAGGACGGAGATCTATGCACATCACTCACTTTGGTGATTTTTTTTTTGGTGGGGGGATGGAGTTTTGCTCTTGTTACCCAGGCTGCAGTGCAATGGCGCTATCTTGGCTCATCGCAACCTCTGCCTCAGCCTCCTGAGTAGCTGGGATTACAGGCACGAGCCACCATGCGCAGCTGATTTTTTGTATTTTTAGTAGCGACGGGGTTTCACCATGTTGACCAGGATGGTCTCGATCTCTGGACCTCGTGATCCACCCACCTCGGCCTCCCAAAGTGCTGAGATTACAGGATGAGCCACCGCGCCCGGCCCCACTTTGGTTTTTTAACTATTATTTTCTGTTCTGTGGTGTAAAGGTATTGTTCAAAGTGTAAAGAAAGCCCTGCAGATACCCCTATGAGTAACAGTGATGAGAAAAAGAGGAAGCAGGCCAGGCGAGGTGGCTCACACCTGTAATCATAACACTTTGGGAGGCCAAGGCAGGCAGATCACTTGAGGTCAGGAGTTCGAGACCAGCCTGGCCAACATGGCGAAACCCTGTCTCTACCAAAAATACAAAAATTAGCTGGGCGTGGTGGCAGGCACCTATAATCTCAGCTACTTGGAAGGCGGAGGCAGGAGAGTTGCTTGAACCCAGGAGGCAGAGGTTGCAGTAACCCTAGATGGCACTGCTGCATTCCAGTCTGGGTGACAGAGTGAGACTGTCTGATAAAAGAAAACGAGAAAGCAGCTATGTTTATCACACAGAAAGTCAAGTTGCTGAAGAAACTGGACAGCAGCATAGTTGTGAAATGTCCTACAGAAGAGTATGGTGTTGGCATGAACACCGCTGATGACCTAAGGAAACAGAAGGATAAACTGGTGAAGTTCGATACTGAATATGATGAACAGAAGTTAATGAAAAACAGAAAATGCATAAAGCATGAAAAATGAAGATCTCGACTATGTATTGAAAGAATAGATCCAGAGGCTGGGCACGGTGGCTCACGCCTATAATCCCAGCACTTTGGGATGCCAAGGTGGGCGGATCACGAGGTCAGAAGTTCCAGACCAGCCTGGCCAACATGGCGAAACCCCATCTCTACTAAAGATGTAAAAATTAGCCGGGCGAGGTGGCACACACCAGTAATCCCAGCTACTTGGGGGACTGAGGCAGGAGAATCGCTTGAACCTGGGAGGCGGATGTTGTAGTGAGCAGAAATTGTGCCACTGCACTCTAGCCTGGGCAACAGAGTGAGACTCCATCTCAAAAAAAAAAAAAAAAAAAAAGATTGAGCATCCCTAATCTGAAACCCCCAAATCTGGAATGCTCTAAACTCTGAAACACTTTGAGCACTGACATGAAGCCACAGTGGAAAATTCCACACTTGACCTCTTGTGACAGGTGGCAGTCATAATGCAGGTACACAGTACACAGTTTATTCAGCATTCCCAAGAGAAAAAAGACGCTCCCAGCCCCCTTCAGCTGTGATACCTATTTTCCGCTCACACTCAGATTCTCCCACAAAAGCATGCCCATAAGAGGTAACATGAGGCCAGGCACAGTGGCTCACACCTGTAATCCCAGCACTTTGGAAGGCTGAGGCTGGTGGATTACCTGAGGTCAGGAGTTCAAGACCAGCCTGACCAACATGGCAAAACCCCATCTCTACTAAAAATAAAAAATTAGCCAGGTGTGGTGGCACATGTCTATAATCCTAGCTACTTGGGAGGCTTAGGCCGGAGAATTGCTTGAACCTGGGAGGCAGAGGTTGCAGGAAGCCAAGATTGTGCCACTGCACTCCAGGCGGGGTGACAGAGCAAGATTCCATCTAAAGGCCGGGCGCGGTGGCTCAAGCCTGTAATCCCAGCACTTTGGGAGGCCGAGGCGGGTGGATCACAAGGTCAAGAGATCGAGACCATCCTGGTCAACATGGTGAAACCCCGTCTCTACTAAAAATACAAAAAATTAGCTGGGCATGGTGGCGCGTGCCTGTAATCCCAGCTACTCAGGAGGCTGAGGCAGGAGAATTGCCTGAACCCAGGAGGCGGAGGTTGCGGTGAGCCGAGATCGCGCCATTGTACTCCAGCCTGGGCAACAAGAGTGAAACTCCGTCTCAAAAAAAAAAAAAAGACTTATGGGCCAGGCACGGTGGCTCATGCCTGTAATCCCAGCACTTTGGGGGGTCAAGGTGGGTGGATTACTTGAGGTCAGGAGTTCGAGACCAGCCTGGCCAACATGGCAAAACCCCGTCTCTACTTAAAAAAAAAAATACAAAAATTAGCCAGGCAGGGTGGTGGACGCCTTTACAGGGAGTCCACCTTGGACTTTGGGAAGCCAAGGCAAGTGGATCACTTGATGTCAGGAGTCGGAGACCAGCCTGACCGACAGGGTGAAACCCTGTCTCTACTAAAAATACAAAAATTAGCTGGACCTGGTGGTGCATGCCTGTAATCCCAGCTACTCAGGAGGCTGAGGCAGGATAATTGCTTGAACCTGGGAGGAAGAGGTTTTAGTGAGTTGCGATCATGCCACTGCCCTCGAGCCTGGGTGATGGAGAGAGACTTTGTCTCAAAAAATAAAAAAATAAAAAAAGAAAATGCATGATGGGCTTATTGAAGGACAAGAAAAGTATGCATTCATAACAAAATGAGAAACCATGTCTAAGGTAAAAACCATTGGTAATGAGGCAGATGAGGCCTGGCATGGCTGTTCATGCCAGTAATCCCAGTACTGAAAGGCTAAGGTGGGAAGATCGCTTGAGTCCAGGAGTTGGAGACCAGCCTGGGCAACATGGAAAGATCCCATCTCTACACAAAATTTTAAAAATTAGCCAGGCATGGTGTGCACCTGTGGTCCCAGTTATGTGGGAGGCTGAGGTGGGAGGATCATGTGACCCCAGGAGGTGGTAGCTGCAGTGAGCCACGATCACACCACTGCAGTTCTGCTTAGGCAACAGAGCAAGAACCTGCTTCAATAAAAAAGGGCGGATGACTCGAGGAAACATTTTAAAAAGCCATCTAAGAGAATGCCTCCTTTTCCCTAGGGGACCCACTTCCTGCTCCCTCAACTGCTTCTGATGTTTCTTCTCATCCTAAAAAAAATACAGTGTACAGTAACCTTTTAATTAAAACACTGCATCATGAGTGGAGACTGAAAGCCTGCCATTTGCTGTTTTTTGTTTTTATTTTTTGAGACAGGGTCTCAGTCACCCAGGCTGGAGTGCAGTGGTGTGATCTCGGCTTACTGCAAGCTTCCAAGGCCAAGGCGAGTACATCATTTGCGGCCAGGAGCTCGAGACCAGCCTGACCAACATGGTGAAACCCCACCTCTACTAAAAATACAAAAAAAAAATTAGACGGGTGTGGTGGTGCACACCTGTAGTCCCAGCTACTTGGGAGGCTGAGGCAGGAGAATCGCTTGAACCCGGGAGGCAGAGGTCGCAGTGAGTCGAGATCACCCCACTGCACTCCAGCCAGGGCGGCAGAGGGAGACTCTGTCTCAATCAATCAATTCTATGTGTTTACATTGTTACAGAATAAATTTGCATCATTATTTGCATGATTGATTTAACGTAGTTTTGGCAGTCTCAAGACACAAGGACCACCAGCTCCTGACACTGGGAAGAGAGAACGTCCTCGAGGTCCGGAAACTCAAGGAGTTGCTGATTCAGGGAGCTTTCAAAAACTATTTTTGGAAAACCCAGATCCAGGTCTTCAGCCGGCTTCACCTGCAGTTCTAGCACTACCCACAAGGGGGAAGCCGGCGCTGCACTGCGCTGCCGAATGCGCCTCTCTTCCTCTTCTTCATCTCTGTGGTTAGCCTGGGAAAAGAACCCGCCTCCTAGCCCATGAGGCTCTGGGCCGGAAGCTCTACTTTCTCTTCCTATTCTCCATCATGGCGGTGAGTAGCTGGGACTTGGATTTGCTTTTCTTTATCCGCCGCCATCCCTGGCAGGCCGAGTCTGCGGGGGCTGTCTCGCCCGCAGCCCGAAGAGTATGGAGCCTGCAATGCTTGCCAGCCCAAGACTGGCAGAGTCGTTAGGGCCGAGGATGCAGGGTTGAAGCCTATCAAGTCCCCTGCCGTAGTTCTAGGAGCTACTCTGGGCAGTTATCCGGAGAGCTCAGAAGCACAGCTAGGAGGCTGCGGCGAAGGCATATGGGGTGAATGGCGGGTTCTAAGGCAGGGCGTTCGGGGCTTTTCCTGGTCTCAGGCACTTGAGATTTGCTCGGTGCTAGGAAACTTTAACCGGTTCCTCCGCTTAGGGAAGGCGCCAACCTTTCGACAGGTTCCGAATGGGATGCAGGACGTCGCATAACCACGTGCTTCCTGTTAACTCCGCAGTTATGTTCTGTTCCCTCACTCCCCTTAGTTGGCCTTATAGTGGAGGCACTCTGTTACGCTGAGCCTCTTAGGGTTCGATCTCACGTATCCTGAGTTTCTCTTCACCCGTGCCGTTCGTGGAGGAAGAATAGGTCCGGAGCTGACTTCTTCCATGATGCCTCCCAAACACGTTGATACTCTTTAAACATTTAGGATTTTCGTTACGATTTGGGATGAGCAGAAATTAAAATGCTGTGCCGATAGAAGTAAAAACTTAGGGCTGTCAGCTGTGAGTGTATTGACTGCTGCTCTTCCCTGTTGCAGCAGGATCAAGGTGAAAAGGAGAACCCCATGCGGGAACTTCGCATCCGCAAGCTCTGTCTCAACATCTGTGTTGGGGAGAGTGGAGACAGACTGACCCGAGCTGCCAAGGTGTTAGAGCAGCTCACAGGGCAGACCCCTGTGTTTTCCAAAGGTGAGTAGTGACAAGGACATACAGGGCTGGCCACTCGGTCACCTGGTTGTTTCTTAATTTACTTGCTTTAGAGTGCTTAGAAAGTGACAGTTGGTATCACTTACAGCATTAAATTCATGAGCCAACCAAGAAGTGTCTTTCAAGATTGGGTGTGGGATTGGAACATTCAGATCTTAAGCTAAGACTAGCCCAAGTAACCAGGATATGAGATAGAGTGGACATATCAGGAACGAAGTAAAGATCATTAGGTTTGATTAGCAGTTAGGGTTATATAGGCTGCAATAAGAACAGGGCATCTCAAAAGTTACGTAACTAGATTGCCTGGGTTTGAGTGATGGCTTCGCTCTCTGAGCTCTCTGGACCTCTGCCTTTTTATTTCCATGAAGAGGGTAATACTTTATAATTGTGGAAGGTAAAATGAATTGTATGTGTGCAATTGCCTTAGCGTAGTGAAATATGGAAAGCCTTTGGATTCAGCTCCTGCTTTTCATTACCAGCTGTGATGTTTGGCAAGTTAATAAACTTCTCAAAACTTAACCTATAAAATACGGATAACAGTACAGTAAGGCTTCAGCAAATACTAGATATTGTCAATAATGCTTTGTTTTCTTTGGAACATGGTAGTCTTAGTAGAGGCTTCTTTGGCATTATAACTGTGTTTTTAACTGCTGAAGGATGGCTGGATGTCTGGAAATTGGAAAATCTGTGCTGTGGATGAAATCTTATTAATAGATGTAGCCAGCACTAATTAGAACACCACAACTTAGAGTGTGGATGAATATGTAATGTTTCTTTGAGCCATGGAGATGGTGTTCTGGGAAAGGTGAGTGTAGTGGGGGTATGATGGCATCTGACTCCTTGTTACCCCCTTTCTGCAGCTAGATACACTGTCAGATCCTTTGGCATCCGGAGAAATGAAAAGATTGCTGTCCACTGCACAGTTCGAGGGGCCAAGGCAGAAGAAATCTTGGAGAAGGGCTTAAAGGTGAGGCTGATCCCCTAATGGAGTGATACTGATCAGCACCCCCTTAATAACACATGTAGATAAGTTACATTTAATGTTCTGTTCTTTGGTGCCTTGATATTTATTAACCTTCTAAAAGGGTTTTTCTGCAGTCGGCAGGGTTAACTATTCTTGGTGGTTTAAAAGATGCTTGGGGCCGGACACGGTGGCTCAGCTCTATAATCCCAGCACCAGCTGAGCCAGGTGGATCACCTGTGGCCAGGAGTTTGAGACCATCCTGGCCAACATGGTGAAACACCGTCTCTGTTAAAAATATAAAAATTAGCCAAGCTTGGTGATGGGTACCTATATAGTTCCAGCTACTTGGGAGGGTGGGGCATTAGGATTGCTTGAAACTGGGAGGCAGAGGCAGAGGTTGCATTGAGCTGAGATCATGCCACTGCATCCTAGCCTAGGCCACAGAATGAGACTCTTGTCTTAAAGAAAAAAAAAAAGATGTGCAGGGTGCAGTGGCTCAAGACTGCAATCCCAGCACTTTGGGAGGCCGAGGCGGGCAGATCATGAGGCCAAGAGATCGAGACCATCCTGGCCAACATGGTGAAACGCTGTCTCTACTAAAAATACAAAAATTAGCTGGGCATGGTGGCGCGCGCTTGTAGTCCCCAGCTACTTGGGAGGCTAAGGCAGGAGAATTGCTTGAACCCAGGAGGCGGAGGTTGAAGTGAGCCGAGATTGCGCCACTGCCCTCCAGTCTGGCGCCTGGCAACAGACCAAGACTCTGTCTCAAAAAAAAAAAAGATGCTTGGGAGTCATTTCATGCCTCTGCTTTCTCTCGGTTTTTCTCTGCCCTTTGGAAGCTTGGAGAGGTCATATTGGATAGTTGGAGTGTGAATCCATAGTCTGGGTGTAGTGAAGAAGTTGGATTATGCTCCCAGCCAAGTTTCATCAACCTCTGTTTTTGCTTTGGGGTGCATATTGCAGGTTGAGCTATTTGGGTATTTGGAGGTGGGAGGGAGTTGAAGATGACAAGAAATGTTGTTATTGCTGCATTTTTCTCCACAGGTGCGGGAGTATGAGTTAAGAAAAAACAACTTCTCCGATACTGGAAACTTTGGTTTTGGGATTCAGGAACACATCGATCTTGGTATCAAATATGACCCAAGCATTGGTATCTACGGCCTGGACTTCTATGTGGTATGAATATTTAATTTTTTCCCGTTCCGGGTCTGTGAGGAGAGGGGAATCTTTATTTTATTTCATATGTGGTATGTTGGTGTTGACAGGTTAGGTTGCAGCTTTGAATATTGTCTGCCTTTGTGTTCTCCCCCTTGGGAAAATGTGCCTCGTTTGTGGCAAATGTAGGGGTGCAGCACTGAAAAAGATGGACAAGATCCCTGCTGTTGGGGAGCTTGCAGTCGAGGATCCATAAAGCACTCATATGGCTTAAAGGTGGATGAAGGAAACTTCCATCCAGCCAGTGATTTGAAACTTTGGAGAGAGGCAGTATTGGTGCTACATTTGGCCTCTGGGTTGCCTGCACTGAGGCTGTTTTTTCCCCTGGTTCTTCCAATAGAAACAGCTTTGGGTGATGCAGTGGTTTGCTCAGGAAGGGGGTTTTAACATAGAAATAACCTTTTGTGTTACTGCAGTGTTACTGTCCAGCAATAAAACTGAATAGCCTAAATCAGAAGTTATGAGTAGCATGGAACCTGGAAAATGGTGGCACCCTCATTAGACTTGAATGCCCAAACAAGTAATAAAGTGTTGGATACTCACAGGAGGTTGGAGGAACAGCACACCTTTGGGAAGCACATTTGAGCTGAAGCAGAAGGAAGAAAATAGGGATATATATTTGTGCTTCTCGGAGTTTTATGTTTTCTATATTGCTGGTGTGGCAATAGATTTATAAATGTTATTTTTAAAAAGAAAAGTTTTGGAGATTTAGGGAGCAGTAATGAAGGTTCCTCAGCACCATTGGAAGATAGGTTGGGTTGGAGGGCGGTGCTGAAAGTTGCAGCCTCCAAAGCAAACCTATAGTATGGCCGTGTGTTGTGTGAGATGCTGGTGGCAGTTCTGTCAGACACTGAGATCGTGGGTCTTGCTCCAGAATTCATTGGGCTGCCAGTGACTCTTGAAGATCCATCTGCAATGTGTGAGTCTTGTCCATCTGCTCTTGACTCTGAGCTGGCTAGGTGACTGTTGGTTATTCCTGGGACAGGTGCTGGGTAGGCCAGGTTTCAGCATCGCAGACAAGAAGCGCAGGACAGGCTGCATTGGGGCCAAACACAGAATCAGCAAAGAGGAGGCCATGCGCTGGTTCCAGCAGAAGGTAAAGCTGATTTCTCTCAAGTGAAGTGGTGGAATGTGCTGTTGGTGAATGGAGTTGGGATTTGGGAATGCAAAATACAGTACTGTTCGGTGGGTATCTTCTTTAAAGTTAGAATATTGGGCACCTTGGCAAATCAGGGGCTTCCAGGGATGATGGTTTAAAAGAACATCCAGAACTAGACCTTCTCCCCACCTGAATGGGGGTAGCTGGAAGGGGAGGAATACAGCTTTAAAAAAGGAGCCCCCTTTCTCAGATGATAGGGCAGTTAAGCACAGTTTAAAAACCAGCCAGCTTCCTATTTAGTCCAGAAAAGGATGGGATTCAGACTCCAATTTCATGTATCAATCAGATTTGAATTCTCAAATGTTAGCCATTGCTGCAATCTCTGCTATTGCCTCCTGTTCTGAAAAAAATTAAATCTCTTCTCTTTCAGTATGATGGGATCATCCTTCCTGGCAAATAAATCCCCGTTTCTATCCAAAAGGCCAATCAATAAAAAGTTTTCAGTGAAATGTACAATTCTGTTGTGTGTTCTGTGAAAGGATCCTGGCCATATTCAAGTCCTTGGACCTCAAGCCACTTAAAGCTTCGATGGGAGTAGCTGGTAACAACTCTGTCGTCCTCTGGTTGGATGCCAGTACTTCCTGGCAGATCCAAGTCCAAGCTTCATAGCATTGCCTGTGCTCGCCACACCTTGGTTGATGCACTGTGGTACGGTAGTCCCATTTAGAGGGGAGGGTATGGTTGGTGTTGGGGGTTTGAATTTAGAGCCTTGATTAAAGGCAGGGTGCAGTGCTCCTGTGTTCAGGAGGGTCCTCCCATTCAGTGATTCTGTTGTGTACTAGAAATTTTGTCAGAATTGATGTTTTATGAAGAAATCACAGGCTTTGCTGTAATGGTTGAGATTAAATTTAGACTTAACTGTTCAGGCTCAGGTTTTTTTTTTTTTTTTTTTTTTTTATGAGAATATAAGGTTGGAAGGCAGTATATGTAGATAAGAGGGCAGTCTTTCCATTTCCAGACCTGCCCTTGGGTAAAATCTTAATCTGCCTCAGTTTCCTTATCTGTATCGTGGAGGCAATAATGGTGATATCTCTCAGGATTACATGATTTAATTAACAAAATGTTCAGATTAGTATCAGGCACGTAGTGCACAAAAGGAGTTTAGTTTTTGTGTTTGAGTATATGAGAAATGCTACTTTTGCTAGTTCACTTCCCTTTGGTGCAAAAATGGAAATATTT
>NW_016107402.1:1499342-1504115 GCF_001604975.1 Cebus imitator
CAAAAAAAAAAAAAAAATTCAGCTTCATTTTTATAGGGGGAACCATACTTGTTTTTTACTAACTTCTGAATTAAATAACTTGCAATAAACATCTTTAAGAGCAGACTTGGTAAATGGATAGGTAATTAGTGCTGGGTGCAGAGAACAAACGCTAGTTTCATGTAAATAAAGCATTTCAGAAATATATAATGTAGGCTGGGGATGGTGGCTCACACCTGTAATCCCAGCACTTTGAGTGGCCGAGGTGGGTGGATCACCTGAAGTCAGGAGTTCGAGACCGCCCTGACCAACATGGAGAAACATCATCTCTACTAACAATACAAAAATTAGCTGGGGGCGGTGGCGCATGCCTGTAATCCTGCACTTTGGGAGGCCTAGGTGGGTGGATCACCTGAAGTCAGGACTTTTGAGACCACCCTGACCAACATGGAGAAACCCCATCTCTACTAAAAAATTAGCTGGGTGTGGTGGCGCATGCCTGTAATCCCAGCTACTCGGGAAGCTGAGGTAGGAGAATTGCTTGAACCCAGGAGGCGGAGGTTGCAGTGAGCCAAGATCGCGCCATTGCACTCCAGCCTGGGCAACAAGAGTGAAACTGTCTCAAAAAAAAAGAAAACACAATGTAGAAAGTCTCTCAGTTTTAACAGTACAAACCTGCTGAGCCTTCATTTGGTCCTTGTGCATTGTCTGTGTGCTCAGTTGACTTAACCTTCCATTTAAAAAAACAACTGCTATGCTCCTGACCCAGTGGAAAAAGCATTGCTGGGAGTTAAAAGAGCTAACCAGATTTTAGTCCTAGCTCTAGCATTGAGATTTTGGGTAAGTCGTGAAACACCTGAAGGACTGAAACCACTACAGACAGACACTTACCTACCCAGTAGCTAGACAGCTTGCTCCTATTCTGGCTAGAAGCTTAGCTTGCAAACAAATGTCCCACTGGAATCTAAAGCACTGGCATTTGTGGTTGAGCTTGTACCAAGTGGGTAGATAGGATCACCTGGGAGTTTATTAAAACTCTTGGGCCCCACGACAGACCTACTGAATTTGAATCTGATTTAACAAGTTCTGCAGGTGATTTGTACCATACTAAAGTGTAGAGGCAGTGCCCACAACCTAGTGGCCAAAAAAAAAAGGAAGGGCATGATACCCAAGATTTCCTTAATAAATTTAGTTGTGATGAAGTTCTCACTGTGTGGTTATTTTTCTCATTTCTTTAGCTAGTAGCCATGAAAGTCTGGAAGTGGATCATTGTTAGGTGACCCTCTGTCCTAGTGTTGCATTCTGGATGCCTTTGGAATAAGGTGGTGTCCTTAGCTGGCATCTGTCTCTATCCCAATATTAAGCCCAGAAATGCTGTTGCTGCTTAGCTGAAATGAATGTTCTCTAGGGCAGAGTTCTCAAGCTGTGGCAATATTGCCCGACCTCCACCCCGAGGTATTTGGAAATTGTAGGGGTGGGTTTTTTATTACAGTAACTATTGGCTGCTGTTGGTGTCCGTGCGTAGTTGTCAGGAATGTCAAACATTGTACTGTTAGGGATAATCCCACACAAGCCAATAAATACATAAAGTGCTGTGAGGATGGATAAAGGGTGGTCACTGATACTTAGGCTAATATGTGATGGGACCAGCCATTTGTACCCACTAGGAGGTCCCAGTCTATTTGGTTGAGAAACAGCATGGAGAGTGAGCTAGGTGGGAGAGTAGATCAGCTCACAGTAAGCAGGAATCCTACACTTGAGGTGCTGGCTGGTGTGGAGAGAAGCCAGGAAGCAGTTTAGGTTAATGTATTTTGTACCACTGCACTGATCTTTCCATCCACATAGGGTAGGCAAAGGACCAAAGGGTAGAGATCAAAATTCAGGTAAGAACAGTCTAGGGGCCTTTTAAAAATGTGATCAAAACCTAAAAGTGCAATTATGTACATGCAGGTTACTGTTTTGAGCTTTTAGAAAATAATAAGTCCACAAGGATTGTCTTTATGCTAAGTAACTTTAATCAGGCTGAGCCCAGTAGCTCATAACCCATAATCCCAGTACTTGGGGAGGCCGAGGCAGGTGAATCACTTCAGGCGAGGAGTTCAAGACCAGCCTGGCCAACATGGTGAAACCCTATCTTTAGTAAAAATACGACAATTAGCCTGTGGGGTAGCACACACCTGTAATCCCAGCTAGGCAGGAGACTGAGGCATGAGAATCACTTGAACTCCAGAGGCAGAGATTGCAGCGAGCCAAGATCGCACTACTGCACTCCAGCCTGGGTGACAGAGTGAGACCCTGTCTCAGAAAAAGAATTAAAAATTTTACACAATAATTACAACACTGAGGGGACCGTAGGTTCTCCTTCACTGCCAGAAACACCATATAGTAAACACAGCTAAGGCTCTTTTCTTTTAAACATAGTTGAGGAGTGCTTTTTTTTCCCCTTTTAACAGTTGTGTTCTTAGTACATCACAGTGGCTATACAATATTTCATTTTGGAAATGTATAGGACATAATTATGTAGCTGGCACTAAATGTCAGGAATGTCAGTTTTTTAAAACTGTCCCAGTAGAGGCTCTTTTATCCTGCTGTCTTGGCCCTCTGTCCAGTGCGTACCTTTAAAGTCCTTGCAAGGTATCTTCAGCTGTTCGGCGGTGTGGTATTGTAGAAAGAACACTAAACAGGAAAAAGGTTATCCATCTTTGTTTTTGAGACAAAATCTTGCACTGTCACTGGAGTGCCGTGGCACCATCATGACCCACTCCAGCCTCAACCTACCATGCTCAAGTGATCCTTCTACTTTGATCTCCTGAGTAGCTCGGACTACAGTTGCATGCCAGCATGCCCAGCTCTTTTTTTTTTTTTTTTTTAAAGAGAAGTAGTCTCACTGTTGTCCAGGCTAGCTACCCATGTTCTGATTGTGGTTCTGCTTCCCCTGCTAGTGTTATGACCATGGGCAAGAAACCTGGCAAGTTACAGTCTGGCCTTCTAAAGTGGAACCCTTTGGATTTTACATATAACCCTTTATCTCCTAAATTGTGTGCTTAAACTTCCTTTTTTTGCAGTTTAACACTTGATAGTCCTAACCCGTCTAGTGGGTGAAGACCACAATGCGTAGGCTGCCAAAGGCGACTGAGTCCTAAAGTGTTAAAGCCCAAGCCTTCTAGGTACTCTGGCTAGGTCAGGGCCCAGAAACCACCCACATATAGTTTAAGCTGCCAGCCCCTGGGGACCAAGCTAGTGCTTGGGGGTACAGAACTACTCTTAGGCAGCTTGTTATGGAAACCAGTGTGGTTGTCAGAGGGGAATCCAGCCTCAGGCACCTGGGGGTGCCAGGAGAACTGAATGCCACGCTGCTCAAGGTGGCAAATGCTGGAAAGCTTAGGAAATAAGTGCAGATGGTTTGTTTCCACAAGTCACTGAACGAAACTGATGACTCGTGATTATACCAGTTGAAGACCTTTATGTAAGGATTTTAGGATGTTTTGTAATTATCTTTCGTCAGCGTTGATATTTTTAATGCAATAAGTATGTAAGTAGTTACCTGGAATCTAAAAGGAGCTTGAAAGGCAGAGGCATTCAGCAATAGGCACAAGTGAAATTCTAGACCCTCTCAGTTACTCTGCTGGATGTATTGCTTTGATAACGTGACTTAACTCTCTGAAATGCTCTGATGACTGCCTCTGGAACATAGTGCTTTGTTTTTTGCTTTAAACATTGGTTCTGCTCAGACATTTCATGGCATATCATAGTGGTTAAGAGCACAGAGTTTGGAATTTAAGGGTGGGGGATGAAGAGAGGTTGATTAATTGGTATTATATAAATATAGTTAAAGGGAATAACGCCTAGTATTTGACAGATCAATAGAGTAACTAATGATTTATATTTTAAAATAGAGAATCATTCTAATGTTACCACCATAGAGAGAAACGTTTAAGGTAGCAGATATCCCAGTTACCCTGATTTGATCATTACACATTGAATGTATCAGAATAACACATGTATTCCAAAATATGTATGTCATTTTTTATCAATAAAAAAATAAAATAGGACAGGCACGGTGGCTCATGCCACCCAGCACTTTGGGAGCTTGAGGCAGGCGGATCACATGTGGTTGGGAGTTCGAGACCAGCCCGACCAACATGAAGAAACCCCGTCTCTACTAAAAATACAAAATTAGCTGGGCATGGTGGCGCACACCTGTGATCCCAGCTACTTGTGGGGGCTGAGGCAGGAGAATCAGTTGAACCCGGGAGGCAGAGGTTGCGATGAGCCGAGATTGTGCCACTGCACTCCAGCCTGGACAACAAGAGTGAAACTCCATCTCAAAATAAATAAATTAATTAAATAGGCCAGGCACGGTGGCATATGCCTGCAATCCCAGCACTTTGGGAGGCCTAGGTGGGCAGATCACTTAAGTGCAGGAATTCAAGACCAGCCTGGACATCATGGAGAAACCCTGACGGGCATAGTGGTATGCCCCTGTAGTCCCAGCTACTCAGGAGGCTGAGGTGAGAGGATTACTTGAGCCCAAGAGATGAAGGCTGCAGTGAGCTGAGATCATGCCACTGCCTTTCTGCCTGGGCAACAAAGGGAGAACCTGTCTCAAAAAAATAAAATAGGGCATGGTGGCTCACACCTATAATCCCAGCACTTTGGGAGGCAGAGGCAGGAGGATTGCTTGAGGCCGGGAGTTTGAGACTAGCCAGTGAGACCCTGTCTCTACAAAAATAAGTTAGCCAGGTGTGGTGGCGTGCACCTGTAATCCTAGTTTTTTTTTTTTTTTTTTTTTTT
>NW_016107402.1:1504335-1506103 GCF_001604975.1 Cebus imitator
TGACCAGGATGGTCTCGATCTCTTGACCTCGTGATCCACCCGCCTCGGCCTCCCAAAGTGCTGGGATTATAGGCGTGAGCCACTGCGCCCGGCCACCTGTAATCCTAGTTACTTGAGTTTGAGGATGAGGCAGAAGGATCACTTGAGCCCAGGAATTTGAGACTGCAGTGAGCTATGATCGCACCACTGGTCAACCAAGCAAGACCCTGTCTCTAAATTAATTAAAATAAAAATTTAAAATTTAAGCATCTCAAATGCCTTGCACGAATGTGGGATAAAGTGCTCAGAACGGTCCCTGGCAGATGGTATAGGCTTGTTTTCTATGAAGAGCCTACTAACTGCCACCTGGTTCCCCTTCCAGCCCTGACATTAGGAAATAGTTACGCATTGGATGTTAGTCTCAGGGTGGTCATTCAGGCGAACTCCAGAGGAGGAGGTACTTTCACTGATTATACTTCTAGTCTCTTCCTCCAAATCCCTAGGGAAGGCTGGGAGTCACGAAAATGGAGTTGGCCTTTACTTGCCAATAATTGAGTAAATCCTAAATGGGGACAAATACCCAAGTAGCCCCTGAATTATAATTAAAGGAAAAACACTTCTTAAAATGGGAGGTGTATGTACTTTGTAGTGGACATTCTGTAATCTCAGTCACAGGGCTGTGTCTTACTCTATATTGCTAGTATCTGGCTCTTGAGACTAGCTTGTTGCTCAGATTGGACCCAGGCAGCAGCGCTGCCACTGAATACCTAGGTGGGAATGTGGGCAAGTCACCGGCCTTTCTAGGCCTCACATCTTGTGTAAAGTGTGCTTAACACCTACCTTACAGGGTTATTTTCAAGAATTAAAGATAGTATATGTAAATCACTCAGCATATAGTAGGAGCGGTTTAAAGTATTGTAAATATTGTGTAATAACTGAGTATATTCTTAGTATTCTGTGGTAAACCTAAATGTAAGAGATTTTATTCAGTGGCTTGAGCATCGTTCTTTACTGGTGAAGAAAAGAAGATGAGGAATTCATTTAATATTTTAGTTCTTCCCTACCTGAATCATAGCATTGACCCAAATGGATACATAGTCCCTGCTGCTAGGTGAGCAAAAATAAGTACTAATACTTGTGCCTCTTCTGCCTGCTTTTCAGGTAGAAAAAACCCAGTGCCCCTCTTTGGCCTTATTTAAGTAAGATTCCTCCTCAATATAACAGTGTAGTGATATTAACTATGCTTCTTCAAATCATTTCTTAACACCACAAAAAAAAAAAAAAAGTACTACCTGAGGCCATTCCAACCCCCTTCTCCCCAAGTATGGGGAAAACACGGGATGAGTTGGGTCCTGGCAACTGTAGTCTCAGCTACGCAAGAGGCCGAGGGGCAAGGATCACTTGAGCCCAAGAATTTGAGGTTGCAATGAGTCATGATCATATCACTACACTCCAGCCTGGGTGACAGAGTAAGACCCTCTCTAAAGAAAAAAAAAGAGTGGGCCGGGCGCGGTGGCTCAAGCCTGTAATCCCAGCACTTTGGGAGGCCGAGGTGGGTGGATCACGAGGTCAAGAGATCGAGACCATCCTGGTCAACGTGGTGAAACCCCGTCTCTACTAAAAATACAAAAACATTAGCTGGGCATGGTAGCGCTTGCCTGTAATCCCAGCTACTTAGGAGGTTGAGGCAGGAGAATTGCCTGAACCCAGGAGGTGGAGGTTGCGGTGAGCCGAGATCACGCCATTGCACTCCAGCCTGGGTAACAAGAGTGACACTCCGTCTCAAAAA
>NW_016107402.1:1507538-1513753 GCF_001604975.1 Cebus imitator
GTGTAGTGGCATGATCTTGGCTCACTGCAACCCCTGCCTCCCAGGTTCAAGCTATTCCCCTGCCTCAGCCTCCCAAGTACGGGGACTACAGGCGCATGCCACCACACCTGGCTAATTTTTTTTTTTATTTTAGTAGAGACGGGGTTTCACCATGTTGACCAGAATGGTCTTGAACTTCTGACCTTGTGATCCACCCCCTTGGCCTCCCAGAGTGCTGGGATTACAGGCGTGAGCCAACGCGCCTGGCCGAGTTTTTTGCGATAGGGACTTGTTCTGTCACCCAGGCAGCGATGTGATCACAGCTCACTGTAACCTCTAACTGGGCTCAGGTGATCCTGCCTTGGCTTCCCAAAGTGCTGGAATTACAGGCATGGGCCACTACGCCCAGCCCATTAAGCAGATTTTAATCTGCAATTTGAAAAACCTTGCTGTGTGTGATGTTGTTGATCAAGTTTCAACCATAGAGGCAGAAGTTCTGAATTAGAAGAGCCCTTAGAGGCCCTCTAATCCACAGTCCCCAAGCCTTACACAGTACTGGGCTGAATATAGGAGAATCGCCTGAGGTATTTGTTTAAAATGTACATTCTACCCTGCAGCTCCAGAAAGTTTAAAATGGAACAAAGGACTCTAAAGTTTAACAGCTTCCTCCGTGAATTGTATGCACAGCCAGGTTTGGGAGCTCTCTGACGCAACCCTTACTAATAAAGGCCTTCCAGAATGGTGAGGGTTTGAATTTGCCTCTGTTGTATGGAAGGAACACTTTCTCAATTTGAAGTAACACCTTCAGGTTACTTAGGCAATACTATCATTTACCTGATACTTTGTTTAAAGTTATAAAAGAACTCTGTCACTACTGAATTTATAGGTTTAATATGTTTATTGTATTACTTTCTAGTATATTAAAATAAAAATGTAACTGTCTAAAAAAATGTGTCTGGCCAGGTGTGGTGGCTCATGTGGAAGGATTGCTTGAAGCCAGAAGTCTGAGACCAGCCTGGGCAACATAGCAAGACCCCCATTGCTACAAAGACTTTTTTTATACTTGATCTTAGCCAAAAGGCTGAGAATCGATAATTTTTTTTTTTTTAGCCGGCTGGGCTTTGTGGCTCACGCCTGTAATCCCAGCACTTTGGGAGGCTGAGGCAGGTGGATCGCTTGAGCTCAGGAGTTCAAGACTAGCTTGGGCAACATGGTGAAACACTGTTTCTACTAAAAACACAAAAATTAGCTGGGCATGGTGGCAGGCACTGGTAGCCCCAGCTACCCAGAAGACTGAGGCAGGACAATTGCTTGAACCTGGGAGGCGGAGGTTGCAGTGAGCTGAGATCACACCACTGCACTTTAGCCTGGGAGACAGACTCTGTCTCAAAAAAAGAAAGAAAAAAACAAGAACCAAAAGAAAAAAAGAAAAGAAAAATTTAAAAATAAAATGTGTCCACTAAAGTCACTTATTCGGTAACTTTCTTTTGAGTGTCTACCATGCACTGGGCACTAAGGAGTGTGGGATACATCAGTGAACAAAGACAAAGATGCCTGCCTTCTTGGAGCTTACATTCTAGCAGAGGGACAGATGATAAGCAGTCCACAAGTAAATTATACAGAATGTTATAAGATGATATGTGTGTGGGGAAAAGCAAAAGTAGAGTGGGGTTAGGGGATAAGGAAAGGCTGGTCAGGGTAGGCCTCACTGAAAAGATGAGATTTGAAGTGGGTAAAGCTTGGGCACTGGGATCCGTGAGGAGGAGCTTTTGTAGAGATGGAACAGCTAGAGCAAAGGCCTTCAGGCAGAGGCGCATGACAGCACCGAGCCCACTACGGCTGGGAAGAGGAGGAGGGGTCAGAGGTGATGAGTAGCTGCTGTGTGGGCTGTGTAGGCTGTGAGACCGTGGACTTTACCGTGAGGGTAACGAATCACTCCTTGCTGAGTTAGCAGAGGCATTGCATGATCTGACTTCCATTTTAAAACGTAACTGTAGCTGGGCAAGGTGGCTCACGCCTGTAATCCTAGCACTTTGGGAGGCCGATCCCCTGAGGTCAGGAGTTTGAGACCAGCCTGACCAACATGGAGAAACCCTGTCTCTACTAAAAATGCAAAATTAGCCAGGTATGGTGGCGCATACCTTTAAGGCTGAGGCAGGAGAATCGCTTGAACCAGGGAGGCAGAGGTGCAGTGAGCCGAGATCGCACCCTTGCTTTCCCGCCTGAGCAGCAAGAGTGGAAACTCTGTCTAAAAAAAAAAAAGTAACTGCGTATTAAGAACAGAATATGGGGGCAAGGGTGGAAGCAGGGAAGACCTGTCAGAAAGTATTGTAAGCTGAGTGCCCTTGTGCAACTGTAGTGCCATCTGCTCAGGAGGCTGAGGCAGGAAGATGGCTTGAGCCCAGGAGGTCGAGGCCAGTCGTTCATTCATGCTGGTCCAGCCGTGGTAGCAGCATTGGAGGTGGAGAGACGTGGGCAGATGATAGATACATCTTGAAGGTAAACGGGCAAGATTTCCATGGACAACTGGAGGAAAGATATGAGAGAAAGTGAAGTTGAGAATGACTAAAGTTTCTGGCCCCTAGCAACAAGAAGTATGGAGTTGCTGTTAATTTAGCTGGAGAAGGTAGTATGGAACAGATTTGACAATTAGGAATTCCGTTTTGAACATGTGTAACTTAAAATCTATTAATCATCTGAAGGAAGATGTTGAGTAGGCATTCTGGAGGCTGGGCTGCAGATATATGTTTGGAGACCGTCAGCAGAGAGAGGTCCATATTTACAGTCTTGAGCCTGGATGAAGTCATAAGGGAATGAGGATGACAAAAGGAGAAAAGGACCTGGGACTGAGCCTTAGGGTACTTCAGCATTAAGAGGCTGGGCACAGGGCCTCATGCCTGTAATCCCAGCATTTTTGGAGGCCACAGTGTGAGGATTGCTTGAGGCCAGGTATTCGAGACTGCACCGGGCAACACAGCAAAGCCTCATAGTGAGTCTCTATTAGATTTAAAAAAAAAAAAACTAAAGGCCGGGTGCGGTGGCTCAAGCCTGTAATCCCAGCACTTTGGGAGGCTGAGGCGGGTGGATCACGAGGTCAAGAGATCGAGACCATCCTGGTCAACATGGTGGAACCCCGTCTCTACTAAAAATACAAAAAATTAGCTGGGCATGGTGGTGTGTGCCTGTAATCCCAGCTACTGAGGAGGCTGAGGCAGGAGAATTGCCTGAACCCAGGAGGCGGAGGTTGCGGTGAGCCGAGATCGCGCCATTGCACTCCAGCCTGGGTAACAAGAGTGAAACTCCGCCTCAAAAAAACAAAACAAAACAAAAAAACTAGCCAGGCATGGTGGTGCATGCCTATAGTCCTAGTTACTTGGGAGGCCAAGACAGCAGGATTGCTTGAGTCCAGCAGTATGAGACTGCACTGAGCCGAGATGACACCACTGCACTCCAGCCTTGGCAAAAGAGCAAGACTGTGTCTCAAAAAATAACAATAGTAATAAAAAGAGTTGTGGGAAAACAAGAGGAATTGGCAAAGGAAACTAAGAAGGAGGGACCAGTAAAGTAGGAGAGAAACCAAGAGCCTGGTACCTGGAAGTAAAGTGAGGGTGTGCGAAGGAGGAGGGCTGACGAACCGAGGTTAGTGCTCCCAAAGAGCCCAGTCAAACGAGGGCTTTCAATTACACATTGGACTTCACGGCACGAAGGCCTCTCGTGGCCTCCCTCGAGCAGTGCTGCCAGGGTGATAGGTCAGAAAGCCCGACTACAGTGGGCTGCAGAGAGAAGGTGAGGCGAGCAACTGGGGACGGCTGGTAGACAACGCTTCCAAGGAGTTCTGCTGTCAAGGAGAACAAAAGTGGGAAAAACAACTTTTTATGATTGAGAAAATCCAGTAGAGAAAAATACTGGTGTGGGAGAAGGGAGACCTGCGGTAGCAATATCCTTGAGTGGCTGAGAAGGGCTGGCTTGTAACACAGAGGGGGTTTAGACTTGGATAGAAACATGTCTGGGGTGTTGATAAGAAGTTGGGAGACTGAGTGTGCGAGTGTCCATGTTGGCTGGTGGGAGATATGGATGGGATGGAGTTCTCTGGATGTTCTCTTCCCATTGCTTTCGTTTTCTCGGTGAAGTAGAAATAAAGGGAGGGATGAGTCCCTGGGAGAGTCCTGCGCCACGTGTGGGGAACTCTACCTGAGGGCAGGACCCTCATTGCAGCCCCTAAAGGGTCATGTTCAAGATCATACAGCTGATTAGTAGCAGAGCCAAGCCTAACCCAGACGGCCTGATTTCCTGCCTGGCATCTGACAGATCCACAAGAAACCAATCATTTCACCGTCTTGACAAGATAGAACCCTCGTGCCGCCTCCTCATAGTGTCTCCACCTGCAGGTCTGTTCTGATACAGAGATGTCCTGCGAGCAGCTCTTTCCTCTCTGTGCTCTCTGGATTCTGCCTTGCCTGCCTTCCAGCTGCTCTGCATCTTTGTCCTGTGAGATCAGTGATGCTGAAACTTGCGCGTACATTAGAATCTCCTGTACAGCTTGTAAAAGCTGTATTGCTGGACCCCCACCCTCAGAATCTCAGATTCAGTAAATCTGGGGTGGTGTCTGAGAATCTGCATTTCTAACAAGTTCCCAGGTGATGCTGAGGCTGGGAACCAAGAACCAAGCTTTGAGAACCACTGTGTTAGACTATATGCATCTCTCTTGGATTCAAGTTCATGAACGCTCAAAGCATCTGTCTTCTGTCAAGCCTTAGGGAGTGCCTCCCATTGATTGTGTTCTAAGAATGTTTGCTGAACTCATTCATTCGGCAAATTTTTATTGTGTACCTGGCTGTGTGTTGGGATCTAGGGGATATAGCACAGAGAAGCCATTCAGCTGCTAAGTGGTATAGCAGAGATTGAACCCAGGCAGTCTGGCTCCAGAGGCCATGCTGTTAATCACCACCTTAATATATCAGCACCATACTGACCCTTCCTCACTGTTGTCGAGGGCTTGAAAGAGAACTGGAAAGAGAGTAAATTTCTCACTTTGTCATTCAGTGTTTATTAATGTGGTATTCATGTGCCATCTGAAATCATTTGTGCTGCCAGCAGTGCCACCCCTTACTGTAGGATACAGCAGATTAGAAGACAGGGTGACATACGGTGTGCCAGGATTTTGCTTAGTTGGTTGTGTGAGCACTGTGTGAGGGAGTGGCTGGCGGGAGGTGGGGATTACAAAAAACCCATTTGATTTAAATCTATCATGAGCAGACCAGGCAAAGAAAAGAGTTTGGAGAAACGTTATCTCAGGTAAGACAGTAGTGCTCACTAAGGTATGGAGGCACGAAGAGGGATGTTAAGTATTTGGTGTGTCTGGAGTTGAGAGAGTGTTGGGGGCCTGGCAGGAAATAGGGCTGAATTGACTAGATATTTGAAGGGCCTGGAACATCAACCTAGATAGCCTGAGCCTGATCTTGAAGTCGTCAGCTGCAGTGGGAAGGGCATGGGCTCTGGAGCCATGGAGATCTGGGATGGAATCCCAGTTCTGGCTCTTAATAACCCTGTGATCTTTGAAACTTTCTTAATTTCTCTGAATTCAGTTTCTTGGGTAAATAGAAATAAATATTCCCATCTGACTTGGTGATTATGAGGAGCAAAAATAATGTAAGCTCCTGACATATAACTATGACACAAGTGGTCGTAACTATTATCAGTTACCTTTGTGTTGAGAAGACTCATCCTAGCAACAGCATACAGGGGACAAGGACAGTGTACAGGGCAGAGGCAGAAGCAGCAGGAACATTTTGCCATATTCCTGATGAGAGATAATTTGGCCTAATTGAGGCAGTTGGAGAGGGGGTGGCAAGTAAAGATAGTTGAGTGACATCTGGTGTTAATTACTGCTGTTTACATGCAACCCTGAAAGTCCATAGCAAATGTTAATTTATAATTTTGCTGAGACACCCTAACGGGTGTCTGTTATGAAAGTCACCTGCTAGTGAAGGTGATGGAAGAGGACAGAAAATAAGGCAGTCTAAAGAAACTGGTTTCTGAGACAGAAACCAGCTGGAGATAGGGGTGAGATTCAGCAGAGACTTGGATGCGTGACGGGAGCCAGCCTCTGTATACACAGTACTGTTTATTCTGCAGCGGAGGAAAAGCCATTTGTTCTCAGCTTTTCATCCAGTATAAAAATTACTTATCAGAGAAGAAAAAGGCCAGGCAAAAGTTTTTTTCTTTTTTTTTTTTTT
>NW_016107402.1:1515624-1517544 GCF_001604975.1 Cebus imitator
TAATCAAAGAAGAAGCTTTTAGAGCTGAAATGAAAGGATCCTAAATTTAGACCTGCTAAGTATTGTTGAACTTGGGCTTATGTATTAACTTCTCTGAACTTCAGTTTCCTTATTTGCAAAACAGGGATAATAATATTGCACAGGATCACCGGGAACTAAGTGAGATCACAGTGGTAGTGTGTCTGCAATACGGGAGATCCACAGCAAGCACTGGCCCCAACATGCAGACTGGCAATTTCTAAACAGCCTTGTATCCATCATTCTAGTTATTCATCTAGCAAGTATTTATTCACAGCCACTGTATTCCAGGCACTGTTTAAGCTCCAAGTATACTTACTTATGGAGCTTACATTTATCAAGCAAATACAAATATAAGGCTGGGTGCAGTGGCTCGCCTATAATCCCTGCACTTTGGGAGGCTGAGAGGGGCAGATCACCTGAGGTCAGGAGTTCGAGACCAGCCTGGCCAACATGGCAAAACCCTGTCTCTACTAAAAATACAAAAAAATTAGCTGGATGTGGTGGTGGACGCCTGTAATCCCAGCTACTTGGGAGGCTGAGGCAGAACTGCTTGAACCCGGGAGGCAGAAGTTGCAATGAGCCAAGATCAAACCACTGCACTCCAGCCTGGGTGACAGAGTGAGACTCTGTTTCAAAAAAAAAAAAAAAAATTATATATATATACACACACACACATATATATTTGTATATAATGTCAAGCACTGATGAAGTAGGCTGAGAGGTGAATATGTAGAGAATGATGGAGGGTGTTAAAAGGGGTGGTTGGGGAGATCTTGGGAGGTTACATTTGAGCAGATCTGAAGGAAGTGAGGGAGACAGGCTTGCGAATATCCTAGGGAAGGGCATTACAGACAGAGGGAGCTTACAAATACCTTCATATGAAAAAGGACTTGGCCTCTTTCGGAAACAACGAGAGCAGTGTGACTGGAAGACAGCAAAAGAGTGGGAGGAGGGAAAGAAAAGAGGCTGGAGAGGTGCATGGCAGACCAGTTAGGGCCTCAAAGGCCATGGCAATAAAGACTTCAGTGTTTTGTTTTTGTTTTTGAGACACAGTCTCACTGTCGTCTGGGCCGGAGTGCAGTGGTGAAAGCTCGACTCACTGCAACCTCCACCTCCTGGTTCAAGCAATTCTTGTGCTTCAGCCTTCTGAGTAGCTGGGATGACAGGCATGTACCTGTTTGAAGACTGGATTGACAGCATTTGTTGATGGATTAGATTGGTTAAGGCTCCGCAGAATGACATCAAGATTGCCACCTAGATTCTTGGTCTGAACAGCTGTGTGAATGGCCATGCTAGTGCCTACTGGGGAAAGACCCAAAAAGAGCAAGTTCAAAGGCAGAAAATCAATAATCCGGTTCTAGACACATGTTCTTGAGATGCCTTTTAGCAACTAATTGGAGATGTCACATAAGCAGTCGAGTAAGTGGAAAAATTGATATAAACTTGGGAAGTTACCAGGGTATAGGATGAAACAGTTTATGCACGGTGTGTAGCAAAGTGCTTCTCAAACTTTAGCAGCCTCACAGATCTTCCAGAGAGGTTATTAGAGCATAGACTTGTGGGCCCCCTAGGGATTCTGGTTCAGTAGATCTTAGATGGAGATGAAAATTTGCATTTCTAGGCCTGGTACGGTGGCTCACTCCTGTAATCCTAGCACTTTGGGAGGCCAAGGCAGGTAGATCACCTGAGGTCAGGAGTTCAAGACCAGCCTGACCAATATGGTGAAACCTTGTCTCTACTAAAATTACAAAATTAGCTGGGTGTGGTGGCGCATGCTTATAATCCCAGCTATTCAGGAGACTGAGGCGGGAGAATTGCTTGTACCTGGGAGGCGGAGGTTGCAGTAAGCCAAGATCATGCCACTGCACTCCACAAGAGCAAAACTCTGTCTCATAAAAA
>NW_016107402.1:1518844-1521065 GCF_001604975.1 Cebus imitator
AGAGACGGGGTTTCACCATGTTGACCAGGATGGTCTCGATCTCTTGACCTCGTGATCCACCCGCCTCGGCCTCCCAAAGTGCTGGGATTACAGGCGTGAGCCACCGCGCCCAGCCCAAGATCTCTTATTTTAAAGGCAGTGACTCACACCTCTAATCCCAGCATTTTGGGAGACTGAAGCAGGCAGATCCCCTGAGGTCAGAAGTTCAAGACCAGCCTGGCCAACATGGCAAAATCCCATCTCTACTAAAAATACAAAAATTAACCAGACGTGGTGGTGGGCCCCTGTAATCCCAGCTACTCGGGAGGCTGAGGCAGGAAGAATCTCTTGAACCCCAGAAAGTGGAGGCTGCAGTGAGCTGAGATTGAGCCATTGCACTCCAGCCTGGGAGACAGAGAAAGACTGTCTCAAAAAAAAAAAAAAGTGGGGGTCTCTAGGTGCCATTCTGCCTGATGTCCTGCTCTTTTCCATAGAAGGCTCAGTCCCACAAGACTGCCTCCACTTCGGATGCCAATTGCAACTTGATTGTCACTTATACTTCTGACCGACCAGCTATAGTGTTCCCACTACTTGGGTTCAATTAATTTGCCTAGAATGGCTCACAGAACTCAGGGAGACACTTACATTTGTGAACAGCCAGAGGAAGAGATGTACAAGGCAAGGTATGGGGGAGGGGACTCAGATTCCGTGCCCTCCCTGGGGACATCACCCTCCCAGCATCTCTCCCCAAGCATCCTTTGAGTGGAACTTGATACTGGCCTTTCCCCCTCTGCATTCAGTTTGTCCTTTCTCTCTCTCAAAGAAGGTACAATATCATACTCTAGAGGACAGGTGTCTAAACATCATATGCTTCAAGTAATTATCTTTTTTTTTTTTTTTTTTTGAGACGCAGTCTGGCTCTGTTGCCCAGGCTGGAGTACGGTGGCACCATCTCAGCTCACTGCCACCTCTGCCTCCCGGGTTCAAGTGATTCTCCTGCGTCAGCCTCCTGAGTAGCTGGGATTACAGGTGCGTGCTGCCACACCCAGCTAATTTTTATATTTTTAGTAGAGACGGGGTTTCACCATGTTGGTTAGGCTGGTCTCAAACTCCTGACCTCGTGATCTGCCCGCCTAGGCCTCCCAAAGTGCTGGGTTTACTGGTGTGAGCCACCTTACCCAGCCTTCTTTTTTTAAACATATAACTGGAGTCTCATTTACTTTATATCACTTTAAGTCACAGAATGAGGGAATGACAGAGTCAGAATTTGAACTGAAATCTCCTGAATGCTTTGCATTACCCCCTACTGTCTTATGCAAGCAGTGTAAACTTAGGTAAATCTTTATGCTTTCTATCTGTTTCCTGCCTGGCTCAAGAGAGATCATGTATGTGAGAATGCCAGGCAAACCCCACCACAGTGTAGGCCTGTGAGTTGCTGCCATCATCCATGTGGTCAGTGTTTGCCAATGTGTCTAACATTTCTTATCTAGGAATAGTAAAGAATCTCTCAGCTTTGATTGTGGACTGAACCTCTCAGCTTTAATTGTGGAGAGAGTGTGTAAGGAATAGTAAAGAATCTCTCAGCTTTAATTGTGGAGAGAGTGTGTAAGGAATTCCTCTGTGCTCTACAATGTGTTTCTTTGGTCCTTGTTCTAGAAATTTCCCTCATGCTGATGTAAAAAAAAAAAAAAGATTATTATGTCTATCAGCTGAGCACACACAGGGAGATTAAGAGGAATTGGGAAAGATAGGAGGAGATAAGGGAGAACTAACACTTATGGCCAGTATGTATCTCCTCTGTTCTAGGTGTTTTGCATATTTGAGATAATCTTTACAGTTGTCCTATGAATTATATACAACATTCCTATTTTACAAGAGAAAAGAGAGCCTTGGAGTCACCACCAGGAAATGGTGGAACTTGAATTCTAACCCTGATCTTTCTGATTCACAGTGAGGACACACTGTGCTCTGTTGCCTCAAGAGGAGATATTAACCGTAGACCCTTGGTCTAAATTTTGTTTGCTTTTTGAGACGGGGTCTTGCTATGTTGCCCAGGCTGTTCTCAAACTCCTGGGCTCAAGCAGTCTTCCCAGCTCAGTCTCCCAAGTAGCTGGGATTACAGGCACGTGCCACAGTGCCTGGCTCAGTTTTATATGATTCTACCAAATAGTTTCAGATAAGAACATAGGGAGGATGAGACCCGTGTAAAGGCATGAATGTCAGAAAACTTTTTTTTTTTTTT
>NW_016107402.1:1521350-1523834 GCF_001604975.1 Cebus imitator
TTTTAGTAGAGACGGGGTTTCACCATGTTGACCAGGATGGTCTCGATCTCTTGACCTCGTGATCCACCCGCCTCGGCCTCCCAAAGTGCTGGGATTACAGGCTTGAGCCACCGCGCCCGGCCGAATGTCAGAAAACTTAAGGAAACAAAAACATAGCTTGTATCTGTAGTCCCAGCTACATGGGAGGCTGAGCCCAGGAGTTCAAGACCAATTGAGCCTGTGAATAGCCACTGCATTTCAGCCAGCCAACATGGTTTGAGCTCATCTCTAAACAAGAGAGAAAAAGAAAGGGAGAAAACCAGGTAAATCTATGGACAGTCTCCTTGGGACCTCTGGGAGTGAAAATCCGTTAGGAATTGCTGTCACTTTTCTTCTGTGACATCTGCTTTGGCTTCCACCCTTCACCCACATCAGCTAAATTGCCATTGTTTCATTAATTTAACAAATGTTGATTCAAGGACCAAGCCCACGCTGGACCCAGCAAAGTACCGCCTTTATTCTAGGAGCTTTATTCTAGTTCACTTACTTATGGGTTCACCAGCTATTTAGTGCCCCCACCAGGGATACAGAGATAGTTCAGTCACAATCTGTGCCTTCAGGGAGCTCACAGTCTAGTGAGGGTACCACACAATGAAACACAGAGGAAGACAGACGTGACTTCTTACCCTCATGGTGCTAGACTACAGTGGAGGAAGTGGGGAGGGAGCATAAACCAATAACAAGTAGACGAAAAGTAATAAATACCTATTAAGTATAGAATTACCATTTGTTCCAGCAATTCCACTTCTGGGTATATTCCCAAAAGAATGGAAGCCCAGGAACAAATATTTGTACACTGACGTGTGTATCGGCATTATTCATAATAGCCAAAGATGGAAACAACCCAAATATCCATCAACAAATGAAGAGATGAACAAAATGTGGTCTGTCCATACAATGAATTATTACTCAGCCTTAAAAAAAAAAAAAAGGGAATGAAATTCTGATACATGCTACCATTTGGGTGAACCTCGAAGACATTATGCTGAGTGAAATAAGCCAATCAGAACAGGACAGATATTGATGATTCCACTTACGTGACATACCTATAGTAGTCAAAGTCATAGAGACAGAGATAGAACTGTGGTTGCCAAAGGCTGGGGAGGAAAGAATAGGGAGTTATTGTTGAATGGGTGCAGAGTTAGAGCATGGGATGATAAAAAGTCCTGGAGATGGGTACTGGTGTGCTTGCAATGTGGATGTATATAACGCCGCTGAACGGTATACCTAAATGTTATAGACATGTTTATTTTACCCCAGTACAAAAAAGGTAATACATGTGAGATTTTCTCTTGAAGAAAATTAAAAATTATGAAGATAAATTCATTTTATACTTAACCAACACAAGGTAATACAAATAGTAGCCATGTCATAGCCATCGTGGTCAGTGCTACAGAAAGTCCTACCTGGCGCTGGGAGAGAGGATGGCAGGTAAACCTGCTCAGGTTAGTGGGGTTCTGAAGCCAAGAAGGGCTTCCTCAGGACAATGGCATTTCAACTAAGCCCTGAAAGAGAAAACTTGGTGAGAAGGGGTGGGCATTTGTGGAAGACAAGACATTCCAGGCAGCAGGAACAGCAAGGTAAAGGCCAGAAGCAGGAGCGCTCCTTTGGTGGAGCTGATTACAAGGTTTGTGTATGGAATACAGAGAGGGTATGGAGGTTGGGCTTGCAAAGGATTTTAGGCTCTTCCTAGGAGCAAATGGAATCCATCAAAGAGTTTAGGCAAGGGCTTTTTATTTTTAATTGGTAAGCCCCTTGATGTGGTTAAGTAGAAAGGGATGGAAAATGAAGTTCATTGAGGGTTTTCTATGTGTCAGTTGCTTTACCTACCATTCCCTTCTTGGGTAGGAGCCCTGTGAGGTCAGAATTACCAGGAGGTAAGTTCTTTGAGGAAAAGGACCCAGCATTCTCAAATCTCTGATATTAAGTAGAACACTCGGTGCAGATGATGTGCTCAATAATGATCCACATGGTTGATTTTACACATGAAGCTCAGGAAGGCAAAGCTATTTGACCCAAGTGAGCAGGTGAGGAGGCCATGCAGCCTAGGAGCTGTGCCAACCCTGAGCTCATACCCTCTTCTAGGCCATGCCACACATACCAAACCCATTTTCCCTGCTGTTTTCCAGAGCTTATTCCCTGGATTCCTCCTCCCCAGAACATGGTGTGTGTACCCCTAGGCCCAGGGGGTGGCCAAGGGGCATCTGTTTGTGAGTGTGACTTTGCACTTAGGAGCTGGTGTGACCCCTGGGCTGAATGTGAGGCCCTGTGGTGCAGGACAGAGACCAGGGTAGCGTATTCATTTCCTATTTCTGCTGTGAAAAATTACTACAAGGCCGGGCGCGGTGGCTCAAGCCTGTAATCCCAGCACTGTGGGAGGCCGAGGCGGGTGGATCACGAGGTCAAGAGATCAAGACCATCCTGGTCAACATGGTGAAACCCCGT
>NW_016107402.1:1525249-1527694 GCF_001604975.1 Cebus imitator
GCTCACCGCAACCTCCGCCTCCTGGGTTCAGGCAATTCTCCTGCCTCAGCCTCCTGAGTAGCTGGGATTACAAGCACGCACCACCATGCCCAGCTGATTTTTTGTAGTTTTAGTAGAGACGGGGTTTCACCATGTTGACCAGGATGGTCTCGATCTCTTGACCTCGTGATCCACCCGCCTCGGCCTCCCAAAGTGCTGGGATGACAGGCTTGAGCCACCGCGCCCGGCCTGGTAGTTTTTAACTTTTAAATATCAGGGAAAATAAATAGAAAAAATAAATAAATAAATAAAAAGCAAAAAAAGAAAAAAAGAAAGAACTTTTAAATATTTAGACAAATGGTATGTGGGCTTCTGTATGCACTTTTGCTGTCAGCCATGCAAATATTAGGGATCCACCCAACCCAAAGTCACATAGCTGGTGAGGATTCAAATTAGAACACAGATGTGTTACTTTCACCACACAAGGCCTCTCTTCAAGGAGAAATAAGGCACTGTCTTACTCAGCTTCTAGACTCTGTATCTCTGCCTGTTTCCTCGTGGTTACAGGCTGTGTGCTCCTGAAACTCCTGCTGAGCACCTGGCCTCCTAGCCCTTCTGAAGCTGCAGTTCTTCTCTCATACTGTGTATTGTCCTATGTGGATACCTCTCCTATAGACCCTCCACTGGGTCATTCAAGTCCACGTACTCACGGGTTCACTGGCTATTTAGCGTCCCCAGCAGGGATTCAGAGATGGTTTAGTCACAGTCCCCACTTGCAGAGAGCTCGCAGTATAGTGAGGACACCACACAAAGAAACGACAATGATGACTACGCAAGAGACTCTTCCAGTGATGGGCGCGTGATAATCTGGGGCAGTTCTGGGGTGGGGTTAGGTAGAGGCTGCTCAGAGGAAGTGATTCTCAGACTGAGTCTTAACTAAGCCAGGAGGCTGAGGGCTGGAATTTTGGGTTGGCATATTTATAGACTCTGAGGCTACAACGGGGCAAGTTTGGGAAATCCCAAATCTGTCATGATAACTAGAACAAAGAGTAAGAGGTGAGAGGGGCCAGAAATAAGGCTTAAAACACTAAGAGCCTCAGCCCAAGCACTGTGGCTCACGCCTGTAATCCCAACACTTTGGGAGGTCAAGGTGGGTGGATCACCTGAGGTCAGGAGTTCGAGACCAACCTGACCAATATGGTGAAACCCTGTCTCTACTAAAAATACAAAATGTTAGCTGGACGTGGTGGCAGGCACCTGTAATCCCAGCTACTCGGGAGGCTGAGGCAGGAGAATTGCTTGAACCTGGGATGCAGTGAGCTGAGATAGAGTGAGACTCTGTCTCAAAAAACAAAACAAAACCAAAAAAACCACTAACAGCCTTATTGACCCTAACAGGCTGTAGGCTTTGTGAGGGGCCTAAATGTTATTTTTGGCCATAGTCTCAGTGCAAGCGAGGCACCTCGTACATAGTAGGTGCTTAGTAAATTTTTGCTGAAAGCATGAATGACAGGGCCAGGCACTGTGGCTCACACCTGTAATCCAAGCTCTTTGGGAGGCCAAGGTGGGCAGATCACTTGAGCTCAGGAGTTCAAGACCATCCTGGCCAACATGGTGAAACTCTGTCTTTACTAAAAATACAAATATTAGCTGGGCATGGTGGCTTATGCCTGTAATCCCAGCTACTCAGGAGGCTGAGACAGGAGAATCACTTGAACCCAGGAGACAGAGGTTGTTGTGAGCTGAGATTGCACCACTGTATTCCAGCCTGGGTGATAGAGTAAGACTCCATCTCAAAAAAAAAAAAAAAGAAGAAGGATGAATGACAGGCGAGGTGCTGTGGCCATGCCTGTAATCTCAGCACTTTGGGAGGCTGAGGCAGGCAGATTGCTTGAGCCCAGGAGTTCGAGGCCAGCCTAAGCAACATAGCAAAACTCCATCTTTACAAAAAATCAAAAAATAAGGTGGGCATGGTGGCGTGCACCTGTAGTCGCGGCTACTTGGAAGGTAGGTGGGAGGTTGAGGCTGCAGTGATCTGTGATCACACCACTGCACTCCAGCCTGGGTGGCAGCAAGACCTTGTCCCAAAAAAAGGAATGACATGGAGTTCCTGAGCACAGTGCAGAGGAACGTGCACTCTGTATCTTGGAACCCAGTGGTTCTTGTCCCTGGCTGCATATTAGAATCGCCTGGGGAGCTTTAAGAACTAAAAACATTGGCCGGGCGTGGTGGTTTAAGCCTGTAATCCCAGCACTGTGGGAGGCCAAGGCGGGTGGATCATGAGGTCAAGAGATCGAGACCATCCTGGTCAACATGGTGAAACCCCGTCTCTACTAAAAATACAAAAAAAAAAAATTAGCTGGGCATGGTGGTGCGTGCCTGTAATCCCAGCTACTCAGGAGGCTGAGGCAGGAGAATTGCCTGAACCCAGGAGGCCAAGTTTGCGGTGAGCCGAGATCGCGCCAT
>NW_016107402.1:1527939-1531616 GCF_001604975.1 Cebus imitator
AAAAAAAAAAAAAAAAAAAAAAAAAAAGGAAAGAAAGAACTAAAAACATTTAGCCTGAGTCTTAAGATACGGGGACTTGGAGTCGGGATCAGTTTGGTGTTTTTTGTTTTTTGGTGTTGGGATCAGTTTTAAAGCTCCCCAGGTGACCCTAATGTGCAGCCAGAGTTGAGTACCAGGGCTGCAGGCCACAGGGGATCATTGAAGTGTTTTACTTGAAATCAGATTTGCATGTCAGACTCAATCTGAATTGACAACTCTGCAGGAGATGGGTGGGGGAGGGTGCAGAGGGCGGTTGTGGGAGGTAGTTGCAGCTTAATCCACTGAGAGAATGAGATGAGAGAAGCAAATGGGTTTTGAGGTACTTTAGGACGATACGATCAACAGGATCTGGTGACTGGGGGTGGATGAGTGGGTAGGTCAGAGTCCAGGATAGACCCCTGACTTCAGACTTAAGCAGCTTGGCGAATAATGGTGCCTTTTCCTGGAGTGTGAAGTAGGGGCAGAGACAGGCTTAGAGAGGGTTTCCTTGCTGAGTAAAGTTCTAACCGGCCTCTGTAAACAGCTGTCTGATCTCTTTTTGGGCTTTTTACTCTTTTTCACCTTGCCTCAGGCCCTGAGTAGTTCCAGCTACTTTGATTTCTTCTTTACCACCTTCCCTATTCACATCATCCACTTGTGAGAGGCGTGGAGGACTGCAGGGGAGGCATCAGCCGTCCCACAAAACCGGACTGCACTACAGTCTCTTCAGCCACTCTCCTCCATGTTGCCCTGAAGATTGACACTCTCGGCCTTTTTCTTCTTTTAGATAAAAAATAAAAGGTTGGGTGGGGGATTAGGGAGAAAATTTCTGTAACACTCATTTAAGAACATTTGGAAAATACTGGAAAAAAAATCACTTATGTCATGCCCACATAAATCCAATCACTGTCATCATTTTGGTACATTTCCTAGACGTAGATTATTTTGTGTTGTTTCTTTTATAGTTGTTACCCTGCTGGTGAAACTGAACAGATTATAAAAACAAGAAGGCAGCTTAAGGGAGGCAGTTTGTGTGAGGTACAGAAAACGCAACAGGAAAATATACCCATCGTAGGCAAGGACCCGGAAAATAGGCACTTTATACCGTGTTGGTGGAAATGTATTTTGGCAGAACCTTTCTGGGGGAGAAATTTACAATATCTATCAAAATCTTATAGATGCATGACCTTGGCTCCAGAATTCCACTTAGAATTATCCCACGGTGTTCAACTGCACAAATTTAGGTGAGTGGCAATGTTTAATGCATCATTTTTTTGAGACAGTATCACTCTGTCACCCAGGCTGGAATGCAGTGGCACCATCACAGCTCATTGCAGCCTTGACCTCCCAGGCTCAAGTGATTCTACCACCTCAGCCTCCCAAGTAGCTGGGACTACAGTCAGATGCCATCAAACCCAGCCAATTAAAAAAAAATTTTTTTTTATGGAGACTGCATCTCTCTCTGTTACCTGGGTTGGTCTCGAACTCCTGGGCTCAAGCGATCCTCCCACCTTGGCCTCCCAAAGTATTTGGATAATAGGTATGATCCACCTCACCCAGACTTAAATATTTATAAGTTAAATAAATTACAGTGAGTCTGCAGAATGGAGTAAGGAGCATGCTAATATGGAAGCTGCTCCACAGTGTATTGTTAAGAGAAGGGCCAGCTCATGGCAGGATGGTATGTGGCATCCCACTGGGGTATTAAAACACAAACAATGCTTCTGTCTTGAAAAAAAGGCACTGAACTGTTAATAGTGGTGAGCAAGAGAAGGAACTGGTGGGGATGGTGAAGTGGGGACTCACTCTGCAGGAGCTGCTAGAGGCAGGCAGCCACAGTCAGGCTGAGATTCAGGCTGTGCCCAGACTGCTGGATTTACCTCTCTCACTTCTGCCTCCAGTTAGCTGTGTGGCCTTTGACTAGTCGTTAACCTTCTGTGCTGTAGTTTCCTCACAAGTAAAATGGGTTTACTAATTGTTTCTTTCCCACAGGGTTGAAGGGAGAATCGAATTATTTAGCTCATGTGATATATTTAAGTGCTTAGCATATGAATATGCTTAATCAATATTAGCTAAGTCAGAAATTCTCGAGTTTCCATTCCAGTTTTGCCACCTGTTGGCAAATTTCTTAACTTCTTTGAGCCTCAGTTTCCAATTGCAAATGAAGAACATTTATTATAGCATCAACCCTATAGGGCTTTAAGGATTTGGGATAATAGGATGTCAGTGTCTCATTGAAGAAACTGTCCCTGGCTGTATTTCCTGGCCCCATTGCAGAGTTGGTAATACCAGTCTCTGAATCTTCTCCCTGAGAGTGGATCCCGTTAAATCTCTAGTCAAGGAGGGAACACACTTCGAACTTCTAGGGCTAGGGGGAATGAAAGGTGGCGAAGCAGCCGCAGCGTGGGAGGCCGGGGCAGTGGTGGGATGTGGTGAAAGACGTGGAGTGAGCTCCGTTGTTCTCAGCGGCAGCCGCGAGCTGTCCCATGGAGACTGGGCCAGGAGCTGCTAGATCTTACTGTTTCTCAAGAGAAGTTGTGAAATCTCCTCATTTAAAACTCTTGGCAATTATTTCATTTTTGTAAACATTGTGAGAGCAAACAAAACATGTCAGTAGGCCATATTTAGCCCATAAGCTGCCACTTTGCTATCTCTGTTCTAGGCTTTCTGTGCTTGACTTAGCAAAATATTTACTAAGTACCTGCTTTACCTGTAGCTCCCCAGTACCTGGTCATGTTTACTGTTCTGCAACCTCAGGCCTGCTGGCTCAGTCACCCTGTCATGTGCTAAATCAGTTTAGTGGGCTTGAAATGGTGTTTCAATTCAAATTAAAATGCAAAATTTTAATTTGCATTTCCCTGATTACTGCTGATTGAACATTTTTTTAAAATACATCTGGCTAGGCACAGTAGCTCATGCCTGTAATCCCAGCACTTTGGGAGGCTGAGGCAGATGGATCACCTGAGGTCAGGAGTTTGAGACCAGCCTGACCAACATGGAGAAACCCTGTCTCAAAAAAAAAAAAAAAAAAAATCTATAGAACTTTCTTCTCCTTCAGTAGAATTTTGTTTTAAGTCTTCAGATCATCCTCCAGGTGTGGAGAGATTTAGCTCTTCCCTAGTGAAATATTTCTTTTGAACAACACCACATCCACTAGCCTGGACTCTTGTTTAGGTTTGGGGCTGTCTACACAGCTCAGGAGGCAAGCATCAAGCTCAGTACCACCACAGAGGAGGGGTTCGATAAATATTTGAATGAATCTTTATTTCTATTTCAAGAGCACGCTGTTTCTTCTTTATTCTCTAGTTCTTGGCACAAGTATTATTGATTTAGTTATCAGCATATTCAACAATCACGACTCCCCACTTTGGTGAGGAAACACACTTCTAGAGGTTTGCCTGTGTCCTGCCCCATTCAAACCAGGAAGTGAAAGGGGAACCTGTTGGCATTCAGGGAACAATGATTCTTTTTTCTTTTCTTTTTTTCTTTCTTTGTTTTTTTAGACAGAGTCTTGCTCTGTTGCCCAGGCTAGAGTGAAATGGCATGACCTGGGCTCACCGCAACCTCCGCCTCCCAGGTTCAAGCGATTCCCCTGCCTCAGTCCCCTGAGTAGCTGGGATTACAGGCACCCACCACCATGCCCAGCTATTTTTTTTTTT
>NW_016107402.1:1532447-1534476 GCF_001604975.1 Cebus imitator
CTAATTTTTTTGTATTTTTAAGAGAGACAAGGTTTCACTTTGTGGCCAGGCTGGAGTGCAGTGATGAGGTCATATCTCGCTGATGCCCTGATTTCCTGGGCTCAAGGGATCCTCTTGTTTCAGCTTCCTGAGTTGCTGGGACTATAGGTGTGTGCCACTGCACCCGGCTAATTTTTAAAAAAATTTTTTGTAGCGATGGGGCCTCACCATCTTGCCCAGGCTGATCTTGAACTCCTGGACTCAAGTGATCCTCCTGCCTTAGCCTCCCAAAGTGTTGGGATTACAGGCATGAAGCTACTTGGCCTGGCCAGGAAGAGTGTTGTTAACCCTCCCATTTGATCATTTGTTGTTGTTGTCATAACTGGCCTGCCTTCATTCTGTGTTAGAAGGGCCTCTTATCTAGTGGGGAGAGAACTAGTGCCATATTTGTCTCTAAGCCAATCTCCCTGTCCTTGGCAACGCTGCTCCCTGGAATGGTCTTCCCACTGGCCTGCCTGTCTGGCCTGGTCTTTGTCTGTATGGCCCTCTCTGCTTCTTTTTGATACTGTGACTTCTGAGACAGAGTCTCACTCTGTTGCCCAGGTTGGAGTGCCCTGGGGCGATCTCAGCTTATTGCAATCTCTGCCTCCCAGGTTCAAGTGATTCTCCTGCCTCAGCCTCCGGACTAGTTGGGATTACAGGCACCCGCCACCATGCCCGGCTAATTTTTGTATTTTTAGTAGAGATGGGGTTTCACCATGTTGACCAGGCTGGCCTCGAACACCTGACCTCCAGTGATCCACCTACCTCGGCCTCCCAAAGTGCTGGGATTACAGATGTGAGCCATCATGCCCAGCCTACTGTGATTTCTCTAGAGAGTAGTTCCTTGAGGGCTGAAGGTCATGCTAGTTTGAACACAGTGGTTCCATGTGGCTGGTTTTGCACCTGTGCTCAGATAATTTCTTTCTTTTTTTTTTTTTTTTTTTTTTTTTATGGTAAGAAGAACACTCCAGCCCCACAAACCTTTTAATCAGTACCCACTGGGGAATATTTGTGGATGTGTTTATCAGTTTCAGGGTGTCTTGACCAAGATTCACGAGGGAGGGGATATCCTGTGAACGTGGCCTTTTTCTGTCGGCTCTCCTTCATGCACCCTTCTCAAGCCATGCTTGCATTTCCTCTAACACTGCAGACTCCATTGGAATTCTAGCCCCTTTACACCTGCTGTCACCTCGCCTGGAGTATCCTTCCACTGACTTCTCATCTGGCAAATTCCTTCCTCCTCCCACTTCAAGATCTAGATCAGATGGTTTCTCTCTAAAACCTTCTGTGGCTCTCCAGGCCGAGTTAGGCCTCCCTGCTTTGTAGACGGTCATTCACTCACATACTTGGTTAGCTACCAAAAAACCCGTTTTTGCTCTAGAGGAATTCATAGGCTAGTGGAGGAGACAGACCCAAATTAGACAGCCATGTTGATTACATTAGGGAAGCTCTGAGGAGAAACACTTTACCTGCCTTGGGGGACAAATGACAGGGAAGGTTCCAGAAGGTGGTGCCACCTGAATCCTAAGAATGTGTGGGCATCCAGATAAGGAAGTGGCTAGGGCAAAGGCACAGAGGAGAGAAATAAGGTTGCATGTGCACAAAAATGACAAGCAATCAGTTTTGCTGGAACACAGGCAGGGGCCTGAAAATGTCAGACTTTCTATTATATTGTCACATATGAAACTGCCTTTTTTTTTGAGATGAGATCTCGCTCTGTTGCCCTGACTGGAGTGCAGTAGTACGATCTCGGCTCACTGCAACCTCTGCCTCCCAGGTTCAAGCAATTCTCCTGCCTCAGCCTCCCGTGTAGCTGAGACTATAGGTGTGTACTACCATACCTAGCTAATTTTTTTATTTTTATTTTTATAGAGACAGAGTTTCATCACATTGGCCAGGCTGGTCTTGAACTCCTGACCTCAGATGATCTGCCTGCCTCAGCCTCCCAAAGTGCTGGGATTATAGGTGTGAGCCACCTCACCTGGCCTAAAACTGCCATTTTTTTTTT
>NW_016107402.1:1536561-1546592 GCF_001604975.1 Cebus imitator
AAAAAAAAAAAAATTAAACACAAAAACCAAAGTTCCTGCTTTCACAGAACTTAACATTCTAGGGGTGGAGAGAGAAACTATACAAAGTATGCACGATGGTGTTAAGTGCTTTCAAGAAAAATAAAGTGACAGAGATGTATGTGCTGCTTTGCATAGGGTGATTAGGAAAGGTCTCTGTGATCAAGTGACTTTTACAAGGGATTCTTGAGTTTGTTTTTTAAAGTTTCAGTATCAGATAGATTATAGTCCTTAATTTCTTTTTTTTTTTTTTTTTTTTTTTTTTTTTTGTGGTTTTTTTTTTTTTTTTTTTTTTTTTTTTTTTTTTTTTTTTTTTTTTTTTTTTTTTATCTGAGATGGAGTCTCCTGTCTGTCACCTGGCTGGAGTGCAGTGGTGTGATCTTGGCTTACTGCAATCTCTGCCCCCGGGTTCAAGCAATTCTCCTGCCTCAGCCTCCCTAGTAGCTGGGATTACAGGTGTGTGTTCCACACCTGATTAGTTTTTGTATTTTTAATAGAGACAAAATTTTGCCATCTTGGCCAGGCTGGTCTTGAACTCCTGACCTTAAGTGATCTGCCAGCCTTCCCCTCCCAAAGTGCTAGGATTATAAGCATGAGCCACTGTGCCCGGCCCTTAATTCTTGATATACTGTCTTCAGTGTTAAAACAGTTGTACATTTTGCTGCTTCTCTACTTAGAATCCACAAAACTTTACAATAAAATACAAATCCTTACCATGAATCCTACATAAGGTTCTGAGACCCTGTAATCTCCCTCTGCCTTCCTTGCCAAGTTCATCTTATACCACCCTTCGCTTTTCTTATTCCACCTCTGTCACATGCACCAAAGCAAGACTGAATGAATGAATGAAGTGTTGGAAGTATCTTCCCAGGTGGCTTCTTGGGCAACAGGAAGCAAGACAGCTTAAGGTCAAAGAGCTTGAGTTTTTGTTCCAGGCAAACTTGGCTTGGGTCCTGGCTGTGCTGCTTACTAGCTCTGTGACCTGGTGTAGGTCATATAGCCGCACCAAGCCTCAGTTTCCTCAAATGTGCAATGGAGACTATGTCTATATTGAGGATTATTATTGTTATTATTATTTTGAGACAGGGTTTCACTATGTTGGCCAGGATGGTCTCGAACTCCTGACCTTGTGATCCTCCCACCTTGGCCTCCCAAAGTGCTGGGATTACAGACGTGAGCCACCGCACCTGGCTATTGAGGATTATTTTAAGGATAAAGGTGAGAGTTACTACAAATTTCTTAGCACAGTGCCTGGCACACTTAAGCACTCAAGAATTAGTAGTGTTAGCATCCTCATTGTTGTTATTGTCATTACTTTGACCAATCAACCCTCCTCTGTTAACAGATGGCCAGAGCCAGCGGGGCACAGTGGCTCACGCCTGTCATCTCAACACTTCAGGAGGCTGAGGCAGGCAGATCACCTGAGGTCAAGAGTTTGAGACCACCCTGGCCAACATGGTGAAACCTCGTCTCTACAAAAACATAAAAATTAGCCAGGCATGGTGGCAGGCGCTTGTAATCCCAGCTACTTGGGAGGCTCAGGCAGGAGAATAGCTTGAACCCAAGAGGTGGAGGTTACAGTGACTGGAGATTGTGCTACTGCTCTCCAGCCTGGGTGACAGAGCAAGACTCCATTAAAAAAGTAAGAAAGAAACAAAAACAAAACAGATGGCCAGAGTCATACAGTGAATTAGGGATGGAGGAGGGGTGACCTACACCTAGTGTTCAGACAAACTGCATGCCAATGTGGGCTTCGGAGCTGAGCAGACTTGGCTCAGATTTTGGGTTAGTCATTTCCCAAATTTGAGCTACTTATTTAACCTATCTGAACTTCGAGTGCTCTGTTCTTAAAATGATGTACGTAGGCTGGGCACTGTGGCTCACGCCTGTAATCCTAGCACTTCAGGAGGCCATGGTGAGTGGATCACGAGGTCAGGGGTTCAAGACCAGCCTGGCCAACATGGTGAAACCCCGTTTCTAGCAAAAATATAAAAATTAGCCAGGCATGGTGGCATGTGCCTGTAATCCCAGCTACTCAGGAAGCTGAGGAAGGAGAATCACTTGAACCTGAGATGCGGAGGTTGCAGCGAGCCAAGATCATGCCACTGCACTCCAGCCTGGGTGACAGAGCGAGACTTCATCTCAAAAAAAGAAAAAAAATAAGGCCGGGCGCGGTGGCTCAAGCCTGTAATCCCAGCACTTTGGGAGGCCGAGGCGGGTGGATCACGAGGTCAAGAGATCGAGACCATCCTGGTCAACACGGTGAAACCCCGTCTCTACTAAAAATACAAAAAATTAGCTGGGCATGGTGGCGCGTGCCTGTAATCCCAGCTACTCAGGAAGCTGAGGAAGGAGAATCACTTGAACCTGAGATGCGGAGGTTGCAGCGAGCCAAGATCATGCCACTGCACTCCAGCCTGGGTGACAGAGCGAGACTTCATCTCAAAAAAAGAAAAAAAATAGGCCGGGCGCGGTGGCTCACGCCTGTAATCCTAGCGCTTTGGGAGGCCAAGGTGGGTGGATCACCTGAGGTCAGAAGGTCAAGACCAGCCTGGCCTTCATGGTGAAATCCCATCTTTTATTAAAAAAAAAAAAAAAAAGAAAGAAAAAAAATGATGTCTGTCAAGGTTGCACAGAGCTGGGCCTCTGAGAAGGCACTCCACAAATGGCAGGTATTCAAAGCCCGTTTTTGCTGTTGCTTTCTTCTTCCCTACTTAACTCAGTAGTTTTTTTAAATTTGAGATGGAGTTTTACTCTTGTTGCGCAGGCTGGAGTGCAATGGTACAATTTCGGCTAACCACAACCTTCGCCTCCTGGGTTTAAGCGATTCTCCTGCCTTAGCCTCCTGAGTAGCTGGGATTACAGGCATGCACCACCACCCCTGCCTAATTTTGTATTTTTAGTAGAGACGGGGTTTCTCCATGTTGGTCAGGCTGGTCTCAAACTCCCGACCTCAGGTGATCTGCCCGCCTCGGCCTCCCAGAGTGCTGGGATTACAGGTGTGAGCCACCATGCCCAGCCAACTCAGTAGTTTTTAATCTTTTATTTTTTTAACAGAGGAGAGAGACACAGACCCCTTTGAGAATTTGTGATCTGTGGACACTCAAATTCAGAGAGCTCAGAGACATTCGCCAGCATTGGGAATGAAAACGTAATCCATCACATCAGTCAGTTGCTCTTCCTCCTCTCTCTCCCCACTCCCCTGTTTTGCTTTTTCCTGTTATCCCCATCCTTTCTAGGCTAGTTGCCTTTAGCTCACGCTTGGGTTTTGTTTTGAGATGGGGTCTCACTATGTTGCCCAGGTTGGAGGGCAGTGGCTATTCACAGGCATGATTCCACTACCCACCAGCATGGGAATTTTGACCTGCTCCATTTCTGACCTGGGAGGTTCACCCATTCTTAGGTAACCTGGTGGTCCCCAGCTCCCTGGGGGGACACCTTATTGATGCTAAATTTAGTGAGGACACCTGATCGGTATAGCGCACTACAGCCCAGAACTCCTGGGCTCAGGTGATCCTCCTCCTCAGCCTCCTGAATAGCTGGGACTGCATGGTACATGCCACCATGCCTAACAGCTCACACTTTGTCTAACAACTTTGTCCCAAGGGCACTCCCAGCAAAGACCACAACCACACTGTCAGTTTCTGGGGCTGAGGGCATGGTGCCACTTGTTTTCTAAGTATCAGTTTACTCATCAGTAAAATGAGCATTGTTTATAGCACTTTACCAAGTGTTTTCTCATTTGATCCATTCAACAACGCTGGAAAGCACACTGTTCATTCAACTTAGTCAATATTTACAAAGCGCTGGCTGGGTGCGGTGGCTCACACCTGTAATCCCAGCACTTTGGGAGGCCAAGGTGGGTGGATCACCTGAGGTCAGGAGTTCGAGACCAGCCTGGCCAACACAGTGAAACCCTGTCTCTCTTAAAAATACAAAGATTAGCTGGGCATGGTGGTGGGCACCTGTCATCCCAGCTACTCCAGAGGCTGAGGCAGGAGAATAGCTTGAATCCAGGAGGTGGAGGTTGCAGTGAGCTAAGATCATGACATTGCACTCCAGCCTGGGTGACAAGGGCGAAAGTCCATCTCAAAAAAAAAATTTTTTTTTGGAGTGCCTACAAGGTATTGGGCACTGCTTTAGCTACAGTGATGGCTCATGGAGCTTATATAATGGGAAGAGACTATAAAAAGTTCCCTTAAGTGCACTATGTGGCACTTAAGTAAGGTAATTTCAAATTGTCTTAAGTGCTGTAACAAAAATAAAACAAGATAAAGAGCTAAAGGAAGGCCTGTAGGTTTCCACCTCGATACAGTGTATGTAAATCCATAAAGTTTAAGAGTATACTTGAAAAGTATACTTGTTACTTTTAAGAGTATACTTGAGTATACTTAAAAAGTATCCTCCAAAGTATACTTGTTACTTTTTAATTTTTTTTTTTTTTTTTTGAGATGGAGTCTGGCTCTCTGTCTCCCAGGCTAGAGTGCAGTGACAGGATCTCGGCTCACTTCAACCTCTGCCTCCCCAGTTCAGGCAGTTCTCCTGCCTCAGCCTCCCATCTATGTGGGACAACAGGCATTCACCACCATGCTTGGCTAATTTTTGTATTTTTAATAGAAACCGGGTTTTGCCAGACTGGTCTCGAACTACTGACCTCAGGTGATCCACCCACCTCAGCCTCCCAAAGTGCTGGGATTACAGGCATGCGCCAGCCTACTTTTTAATTTTAATTGTAGCTTTTTTTTGCTCTGGTAAATACAGATTCTCAGTGGACTGCTCTCCATGAGCAGAGAGAAGGCTGTGTTCTATCCTCTTTTGACAAAAGGCTTCAGAGGGTATATAGGTCTGATATCCTTAAATTGTTAGTGGAAGTTTAATCCACCTTTCAAGGCACTCTGTGGAAGGTGTGGATTTTGAATCTCTAACATTACACCCTGGAGCTGGCAGTGTCCACGTGCCATTACTGTATTCGAAGAGGGTGAATTCAGTTTGTGAAACCCAAAAAGATGCCATCAGTGAGTAAATAACCAACTGAACGTGTTTGAAGGATGTGAAACAAAGATAAATGTAGTCACTTCAGAAACATGAGCCCATGGGGAAGAGAGCAGTGGCCACAGCTGTGCGGAACAAAACTGCCCACATGGAGGATGTTCTATCTTGCTTTACTGTAGAACACTACACTTTCTTTACCAAGGCAATGCCTTTTCCCTAATAATTGCTGCTTTTTCTTTCTTTTTTTTTTTTTTTAGATGGAGTCTTGCTCTATCACCAGGCTGGAGTGCAGTAGCACAATCTTGGCTCACTGCAACCTCCTCCTCCCAGGTCCAAGCAATTCTCCTGCCTCAGCCTCCTGAGTAGCTGGGATTACAGGTGCCTGCCACCATGCCTGACTAATTTTTGTAGTTTTTTAATAGAGACGGGGTTTCACCATGTTGACCAGGCTGGTCTTGAACTCCTGATCTCAGGTAATCCACCCGCCTCAACTTCCCAAAGTGCTGAGATTACAGGCATAAGCCACCACATCCAGCCTGAATTTTTTTTAACTTGTCTTTCAGTGTTTTAAATCACCCTAATACTAGCCAGCCTAGAATTACTTTTTTCCAAAATTAAAATACCTTTAAGTTATATTTCATTATAAAAGTAGGCCAGATTGGGTACAGTTGCTCACGCCTGTAATCCCAACACTTTGGGAGACTAAGGTGGGAGGATCCCTTGAGCCCAGAGGTTCAAGACCGGTCTGGGCAACTTTGTGAGACCTTTAGTGCAATGCCACAATCTCGGCTCACCGCAACCTCCGCCTCCTGGGTTCAGGCAATTCTCCTGCCTCAGCCTCCTGAGTAGCTGGGATTACAAGCACGCACCACCATGCCCAGCTAATTTTTTGTATTTTTGGTAGAGATGGGGTTTCACCATGTTGACCAGGATGGTCTCAATCTCTTGACCTCGTGATCCACCCGCCTCGGCCTCCCAAAGTGCTGGGATTACAGGCTTGAGCCACTGCGCCCGGCCGTGAGACCTTTTCTCTACAAAAAATTAAAGTAAAAAGAAAAAAATAATAAGCCGAGCATGGTGGCATACACCTGTAGTCCCAGGCTGAGGCAAGAGGATCAATTGAGCCCAGGAGGTTAAGACTGACAGTGAGCCATGACCATGCCACTGCATTCCAGCCTGGGCAACAGAGTGAGACCCTGTCTCAAAGGAAAAAAAAAAAAAGAAGAGTAGACTATACTTGCTGCAAAAACTCAAAAAACTGTACAGAACAGATGACTGTCTTCTTGCCCATCCTTCTTCCCCCGTATAGCCTTAAACTCATCTCCTGAACAGAGTAGGCCAACAGCCTCTGACCTCAGGGAGCTCATTCCTGTGTTGTACACCCTTGTGTCAACCGAGGATTACAATGGTAATCCTGAGTAAATACATACAGAGTACCAATTTTAGAAGTGGTTGAAAACTTTTTTTAAAAATAAGAGAATTCTCAAACTCTTAAAAATAAAATCAGAGAATTACACAAGTATAATTACCTGCTCATCTTAGAAGTCATATCTCCAGGTCAGGCGTGGTGGCTCACACCTGTAATCGCAGCACTTTGGAAGGCTGAGGAGGGTGGATCACTTAAGGTCAGCAGTTTGAGACCAGCCTGGCCAACATGGTGAAACCCTGTCTCTGCTAAAAATACAAAAATTAGGTGGGAATGGTGGTGCATGCCTATAATCTTAGCTACTCAGGAGGTTGAGGCAGGAGAATTGCTTGAACCTGGGAGGCAAAGGTTGCAGTGAGCCCAGATTTCACCACTGCATTCCAGGCTGGGTGACAGAGCAAGACTCTATCTCAAAAGAAAAAAAAAAGTCATTAAAAAAAAAAAAAAAGCAAGAGTACTTTGCAGGTAAGCCTAACTCAGGCTGACATGGGGTGGTGGTGGGGGAGCAGTGCACCCACTCCAGGATCCCCCAGCAGCATTTATTGTTTTTTTTTCTGTTGCCCAGGCTGGAGCACAGTGGTGTGATCATGGCTCACTGCAGTCTTGATCTCCTGGTTCTTGAGTGGTTCTCCCAACTCAGTCTCCCAAGTAGCTGGGACCACAGGCACGCACCACCATGCCTGGCTAATTTTTAAATTTTTATATTTTTTGTAGAGACTGGGTCTCACTATGTTACCCAGGCTGGTCTCAAAACTCCTGGGCTCAAGCAGTCCTCTCATCTTGGCCTCCCAAAGTGCTGGGATTACAAGCATGAGCCACTATGCCCAGCCTCATTGTTTCTTTTTATTTTGGTTATTGAGCTCTCCCTGGGTAACATTTGCAGAATGTTTCATGTGTCCCGAGTATGCGCCAGGCCAATTACTCAGCAATTCTGCTTCAAGACCAGCCTGTATTCCATTACGTGGTGCTACATTTTCAAAAGGGAAGGAATATAAAATGTGTAACTATTTGCTATGCAGAGGAGAGAGATGCTACTGTGGGACTAGAATCAAAGTTTTCTCATACCCTGTCCAATGCCTTTTCCACAACATCCCTCAGATGAGCCTTAGGGGACCAAGTGCATAGTCTTGTATGGGCTTTACATCTAATGCTAGATTAGGGTTGTATGGACTTTATATCCAATGCTGATTATAAGGTCTAGATGATGCTAGGTGGCAGACATTCAAAGTTGCACAGGTCGTTTACTGTACTTGATAAATAGCCCAGTGGCAAGACAGAGAAATAAACTGATCATTTACACCCTGAAAAGGTGGTCAGTTGCTTAGGGAACTGGGAGAGGGGCACCAGATGGAGAACTGGGGACATGGTAGGGAGGAGGGCTTTTCAGCATAGTGAGTGAACGAATGCTCATTCGAAGAAACAACTTGTGTTTAAGGTGTTTTTTTTTTTCTTCCAGAGCTGGAATCTGGAAGAATCTCTGGGCTTTCCTGCTTTGAGGGAGAGATCAGGCTAGGTGCATTGCCAGTTTGCTCCTGAAGATCTGATTGGGATCTGCTTTGATGTGATCAAATGAGATGTAATCAATGCTGGTACTTTAAGCCAGTTTGCAACTATTTAGTTCTCTTTTTAGTAGTAATATTAGTAATATGGTAAAATTAAGTGCTGACAGGATGAGTATAGGAGGCCTGAAGGATGGTATCTTGGGCTTCTCTGATTCAAGCCCTACGGCTCACTGGCAGGTCATCAGAGGAAACATCCATGTATCCATCCTTCCACTCAAGAAGTATTTATTTGGTGCCTGTGTGCCAGACACTGTGGGGAAAACAAGACACATGGGCTGTTTGCCTCACGGAAGGAACTAAGCTGTTTAGGTTTTGACACATCCCTTTCTCTGGGCCTCAGTTCCTGGACCTGTTCAGAAATGTGCGCTCACCGTGGTCCTAGACTTGTTAGATTCAGGTTCCATTTTCAGTTCTTTCCTGTTCTGGGGCCACCGCCATGTTAATTTGGTCTCTCGGAACCTCAGTTTCCTCATCTTAAAATGAAGATCATACAACTCGTTTCATCAAGTTGTACTGAGGCTGGAAAAGATAGTCTAACTGCTGACGCATTGTGCGCTCAGCCTAGGGTGGCTGCTACCGCGGATACCTGCCGATTCCTAGGGCGGGTACCAGCCCGGGACCCCCTGACAGGTGTTAATTAGGGCGTGGCTAAGCCCCCGGGCTGGGGAAGGAGTTAGGATTTATAAAGCCAGTGTCTGGCGCGGTGGCCTCATTCCTTCTTTAACTAGACCCGGGAGAGGTCTTCCAGGCTTGGGCTTGGCACGCGAGCAGCGGGAGCGGGGGTGCCGGCGGCGGAGGCGCGTGCGTCCTGAGCAGCCCCCAGCTCCCAGCGCGCACACCTGGGCCCGTGGCGCGAGGCGTGCGCGGCTGCCGGGTAGCCGCTGGGGACTGGGCCCGGGGGGCGGAGCCTGCCGCCCGCTGTCCCCAGCACCCCCCGGCCCAGGCCCGGAAGGGGCCAGGCGCGCTTCCGTCTCCGCCGGGGAGGCACGGAGGGCGGAGCTGCGGCCCGAGGATGCGACGCGAGCCCAGTTCCGGCGAGGAGGCCGCGCCAGTGACAGCGATGGCGGCGGAGTCGGCGCTCCAAGTTGTGGAGAAGCTGCAGGCGCGCCTGGCCGCGAACCCGGATCCTAAGAAGGTGAGCGACTGAGCGGCGCGGAGCGGGGCGGGCGTTGGGTCGGTGCGGGCCCTGTAACGGTCGCGGGCCCGGGCGCGGCGGGGTTCGGGGGCCGGGACCCTGAGCCAGGCCCCGCAGGGCTGGGGTCGTGAAGTTCGCGGCCATTGGCCGCTGCCCGCGCGCTGGGACCCCGTACGTCCGGCGTCAGGACGCGGGGCCCCGGCCGCTCCCCCTCTCCTGGGCCCGGGACGGGGGCGCGCCCGGTGCGGACACCGCGTGCCCTGCGCTCCCTCCCGGAGGCGCTCCCGTGGCGTCCCGAGCCAGCTGTTTCCTGCGGGAGAGCGCGCCCGGGTTGGGAGGGCGCTGGCCGCCGCCTCGCTGACCGCCCGGTGCCTGCGCTGGTGCCCGGCTCCCCGCGGAGCGGCGCGGACTCCCCAGCCGGTGCGTGTTGGCCGTGGGGAGGAGACGGGGCGCCCAGACGCGGCGGAGCCTGGGCTGGCGGTGTGGTCCGCGCCTCTCGGAGCCGCGGTTACTGCTCGCCGGCTGGCTATCAGTGGACCTTTTGCTTTCTCATTGAATCCCTTTCACAACAAAATAAAGCTTCACGTCACCTCGGCGTACTCCTGAAAACTTAGGTTGGAATTGAAGAAGAGACGGGGGTCCGGGGGTGGAAGTCGCAGCTAGGTTTCCTTTTGGTCATTGATAGGAAGGTAAGAGCTGCCGTTTCTCGTTGTTCTAGTGATGGGCAACCATTTTTAATTGTAGTTAACTAGTTTTTGTTGTTTGTTGTACAGACTGAACATAAAGTTAAACGCGTTCTTGTACCTTTCCATCTTTCTGTCACCCACTTCTCCATGGTCTCAAGGACAGCGTTTGGTGGCTGTCAGGGTTTTTTTGTTTTTGTTTTTTTTTTTTTTTG
>NW_016107402.1:1548830-1550030 GCF_001604975.1 Cebus imitator
TATACTATTAATTTTTTTTTTTTTTTTTTAGGATTTGGGCTCACTCTAGATAGAAAATCACCCTGAACTTCTGGCATTGCATTTTGAAGTGAGCATTATAAAGATGAGAAAATGTTGGGAGATCATTTTTGCAAAGGGCATAATAGTCAGCATTCAGAAATGAGCTAACTGCAGAGGGAAAACTGCAAGCTGGCATGCTGGCGTTGTTCCTCTCAACCTCCTGATAACCTGACAAGCTCCTACAGGTTGTATGTGAAATTGCAAGATGATTATATAGCACTGTTGAATTTGCAACCAGATCTTGCTTTCAAACCATTATTAGCCAAGGGTTTGATTCCACACCTATGTTCGTGGATTTTCTGGAATTAGACATTGCTGTAACTCTGTTTTCACTTTTTCATCTATCATGTTGGCTCACTTGAGGGAGAAGGTATTAGCAGGCTAGGGCCACTTGGTTTCTGTTTTTATGTTTCATAGTTCATGGCTGATAAAAGTTACCTACCTGTCCTTAGGCCGAGTGCGGTGGCTCACAACTCTAATCCCAGCACGTTGGGAGGCCAAAGCGGATCACCTGAGATCAGAAGTTCGAGACCAGCCTGGCCAAGAGGGTGAAACCCCTTCTCTAGTAAAAATACAAAAATAAGCTGGGTGTGGTGGCACATGCCTATAATCCCAGCTACTCAGGAGGCTGAGGCAGGAGAATCACTTGAAACCAGGAGGCGGAGGTTGCAGTGAGCCAAGATGGCACCATTACACTCCAGCCTGGACAAGAGCAAAACTCCGTCTCCCCCAATCCCCCAAAAAAGTTACTGTCCTGTGTTACCTTTTGACTGTGAAAACTACCAAGAATAGTTTGATGGCAGATGACATTAATTTTTTTTTTTTTTAATGGAGTTTTGCTCTTTTGCCCAAGCTGAAATGCAGTGGTGCAATCTTGGCTCACTGCAACCTCTGCCTTCCGGTTTCAAGCAATTTTCCTGCCTCTGCCTCCCAAGTAGCTGGGATTACAGGCGCCCGTCACCACACCCAGCTAATTTTTTGTATTTTTAGTAGAGACGGGGTTTCATTATTTTGGCCAGGTTGTTCTCAAACACCTGACCTCATGACCCACCCACCTCGGCCTCCCAGAGTGCTAGGATTACAGGCGTGAGCCACTGTGCCCAGCCCATTAAAAATATTTTTTGCTTTTTTTTTTTTTTT
>NW_016107402.1:1550400-1552600 GCF_001604975.1 Cebus imitator
GGGTTCAGGCAATTCTCCTGCCTCAGCCTCCTGAGTAGCTGGGATTACAGGCATGCGCCACCATGCCCAGCTAATTTTTTGTATTTTTAGTAGAGACGGGGTTTCACCATGTTGCCCAGGATGGTCTCGATCTCTTGACCTCGTGATCCACCCGCCTCGGCCTCCCAAAGTGCTGGGATTACAGGCTTGAGCCACCGCGCCCGGCCTATATTTTTTGCTTTTTGGGTTGAAGGAGTGTGCAGGGGACAACTGAGATGCCTAAACATGCACCGTGCAAATAAATGTTTGCTATTTCTCAATTGCCTGTTACCACTTTTTACAAGCTCCACAGTTGGTACCTTGTTTGATAACAGCAAGTTTCCATCCACCTGAGGATGCCCAGTGTGCCTTTGCCTTGTTATTGCTTTGTTCGTTCTTGAAATTTACTGAAAATGGAGTAGTGAAGTCCTTTTTTCTCTTGTGTTAGACTAAATGAGTCTGAAAATCTTGAGGGTTTTATTTGGTTTTATCTGCTTTTAAGTCACCCGTATTAACCCAAAGTAAAGCAGAAAGACAGCATTTGTTCTTCCAGTTAGTGCTAGGCTTTGGGATAAAGACAGCCACAATGTCTTCCAGCCCTATCCTCATAGGTTGGCCTTGTAGAGGTCCTGGGACACCTTTGTCCCCTTGGTGACCTCCTTTACTGTGTGTGTTCTGAACTGTCTAATGACATCACAGGAGGAATTTTTCTGCATTGATGCAAGTGTGCCAAGAAGTATATGAGGTGCTGCTCTATTTTCTTTTCCTAAGACAGTGTTCTGACGGTGGATGCTTCTCCTGGCTTTACATACTGTAGTAGACACATTTGGCTTTCCAGCTTGTTAAGCAAGTTACCTAACCTGATTAGGCTCAGTTGCAATATCTGTCAAATGAGGAGAATGAGATCCACTTTATAGAGTTGGTTAGTGGGGATGAAATGAGGTAACACATGTAAGAACTTAGTGTAGTAGCTCACACACAACAACAGATGGTACATGAATGTTCCCAACCTACCCCTTCCAGGGAATGGCATTAGGAGAGAACCACTTGTTTTTGACCTTTTCAGTGATTCAAAATTTTCCTTTAAGTGAAGGAATGGGCTTTAGTCTTTGCACCCATAGTTTGGGTGGCAAGAAACACATTTTTTCCTGAGTTGGATGATGGTGGTGATAGGATTTGAAGTGGAGGATAATTTTTCATTCAGCTGTGAAGGTGAAACTCCCTAGATATGCCACTTGGCCTCTTACTTGATTTCAAACAAGATTATGATCCAACTGCTCTGCCTAGTGACTGTCTTAAGTCATGATTGAAGTAGAATGACCAGAAAAACAGACTAGTTATTCCACTTAATAGCAATACAGTATACTAATTATAGCTCAGGCCACATGTGGTGAAAGAGCAGATCTTGTTAGCTAATATTTAAATGTAAAGGTAGCTGCAGTTATCTATTTTAAACTACTTATACTTTGAAGCACTCCTTGTATGCTAAATATGTTTAGATACACATAGACATTTCCTAAAGAAAGTTGTGGCCAGTCATGACTTTTGTTAGAAATAGAGCAAGTAAGAATTGGCTGACAGATATCTGGGTGAAGATCAAGGGCAGAACGTTGAAAGCTGTCAGTCGATGAATGAAATGATAAGTATTTAGTGAGCTTTCATAGTGTTCTAGACACTATGACTAAGGACTGCACATGGTTCGTCTCAGTGAATCCTCATAGTTTGTGAAGTAGAGACAAGACCAAGTTCCTATTTTGCAGATGAAGTAAGTGAAGTTTGGGGGAGGTTTCTCACTCAAGATCACCCATCAAGAAGTTACAAAGCCAGACCGTGAAGCCTGTAGCCTCTTTCTGACTCCAGAACTCCATCTTTTTTTTTTTTTTTTGAGGTGGAGTTTCACTCTTGTTGCCCAGGCTGGAGTGCAATGGTGCAATCTTGGCTCGCCGCAACCTCCGCCTCCCAGGTTCAAGCAATTCTCCTGCCTCAGCCTCCTGAGTAGCTGGGATTACAGATATTCGCCACCATGCCCAGCTAATTTTGTATTTTTAGTAGACACAGGGTTTCTCCATGTTGGTCAGGCTAGTCTCCAACTTCCGACCTCAGGTGATCCGCCCGCCTTGGCCTCCCACAGTGCTGGGATTATAGGTGTGAGCCACTGTGTCCAGCCCAGAACGCCATCTTT
>NW_016107402.1:1552810-1558248 GCF_001604975.1 Cebus imitator
TTTTTAGTAGAGACGGGGTTTCACCATGTTGGCCAGGATGGTCTCAATCTCTTGACCTTGTGATCCGCCCACCTCGGCCTCCCAAAGCGCTGGGATGACAGGCATGAGCCGCTGCGCCTGGCCCAGAGCTCCATCTTAACAGTTCTGCTATACTGATTTTGACCTAGTTTTAGGGAATATAGGAAGGAAATGTGGTCAAACCCAGGTCAGTTTTCTAATCTACCCAGGCATTTTGTGTCCACTGTTAACCATTAACATCAAAGCTCTGATTCTGGCAATTCGAAATTGCTCTTGGCTTTCCACTGATATGGAAGAAAATGATTCTGTTAAACACTGTGGCCACTGATATGGAAGAAAATGATTCTGTTAAACACTGTGGCCCTTCTGGAAACATGATGGTCTTTTCCTGTAGAGGCCTTTTCTTCCTTTACTTTCTTCTGTGCCAGGTCCATGGGTAATTCTCCTAAAATTGTTACCTTTCCCATAAATTCCGTCAAAACTAGGGCAAAAATGATAGTTGTTGATGACTTTAATCCGAGTTGGTAGTTTTGATTCTCTTCTCTACATCTTATTTCCCCTTGGTATAGCGCAGTGGTTGAGAGCAGGGAATCTAAAGCCACAGACCTGAGTGAATCTTGCCCCACTTGCATCTTGGGACAAGTAACATAACTTTATTAGCCTATTTTCACACTTGTAAAATAGAGATATAACTTATTACTGTAAATAGGGATAATAGTTATACTCATTACTGTAAATGCTTAGCCCTAAGCACTTAATCAGATATTTGTTGCAGTGAATATGACTATTGAAACTAATGTTTTCTTCTCTGCAGCTATTGAAATATTTGAAGAAACTCTCCACCCTGCCTATTACAATAGACATTCTTGCGGTAAGAACCGTGTGACTTTAAATATTATATAACGATATCCCATCCCCTTCTCACTGGAGAGTGTGTAGAGTAAGGTTACAAGTATGGGCTTTGGAAATGAAAGACACGAGACACAAAAGGCCACATGTTGTCTGGTTTTATTTATATGAAATGTCCAGAATAGGCAAATCCATAGACAGAAAGTAGATCAGTGGTTGCCAGGGACTAGGGGAATTGGGAGGAACAGGATTTCTTTTTAGGGTAATAGAAATATTCTGGAATTAGATAGTTGTAATGGTTACACAATATTATGGAATGTTCTGGAAACCACTTTCCAGTTAAAATTGTGAATATTGTTATGTGACTTCTATTTCAAAATTAGGATTAAAAGAACATTGACTTTGGCATCAGCTCGTCCAGGATTCAAATCTGAGTTCTGAGACTTTAGCTGTTCCTGTGTAAAAAGGGCCTGATCCCTGCCTCAAAGAGCTATTGTATTCCTTCAGTGCCACCTGGAAAATTAAAGGAAAAAAAAGTTATTGTAAAGACTGATTCAGAAATGCATGCAAAGCCCTTATCTTAATGCCAAACACTTGCCCTAATCACTCTTGTTATTAAAGTTCTACAAGTGTTTTTCCTTCTCTGAACTAGGTAGCTCTACTATTTTGTGTCATTAGAGATTTGGGGCATAGGCACAAAGTAATTTAGTGTTACGATTTGCAGGGTATGTTTTAGGAAGGAAGTATTACTTGCTGAGTCTCTCAAAGTAGGAGGCCTAATTTCTTTAGAAAAACATTAGCCGAGTTCCAGACCCCTCTAACAATTACTTTGTCAAATTTGCAGGAGACTGGGGTTGGGAAAACAGTAAATAGCTTGCGAAAACACGAACATGTTGGAAGCTTTGCCAGGGACCTAGTGGCTCAGTGGAAGAAGCTAGTTCCTGTGGAACGGTAAGAACATTTCTCTTTAGGTTTCTTCAACTCATGGTTAAATTGGGTACTCGAAGTATTTACAGATAGAAAAGCTTTTCTTTATTGTTTCTCTTTTGCCTTCTTATTTTGCCTTAGTTAAACTACAAAAATAATTCATGATCATTGTAGAATATTAGAAAATATTAAAAATAGAAATCAAAATTTCCTATTTTTATCATGCAAAAACAAACATTATGAACATCTTGGTATGTTTTCTTTCTAACTGCTCCTTAAATGGCGTTTTTGTAGTTGTGAACTAGATCATTAGCAGCCCTCATTTTATTTAACAAATTAAAATGTTTTTAAAGATCCCCATGTTTTAAAAAATCTTCACATTTTCCTGTATATGAGATATTTGATCTTCTTTGCATCTTGTAGTTAAACTCACCATTCTCATTTGGGTTTTTTGTTTTTGTTTTTGTTTTTTGAGACGGAGTTTCACTCTTGTTACCCAGGCTGGAGCGCAATGGCGCGATCTCGGCTCACCACAACCTCCGCCTCCTGGGTTCGGGCAATTCTCCTGCCTCAGCCTCCTGAGTCGCTGGGATTACAGGCACGCGCCACCATGCCCAGCTAATGTTTTGTATTTTTAGTAGAGACGGGGTTTCACCATGTTGACCAGGATGGTCTCGATCTCTTGACCTCGTGATCCACCCNAGACGGGGTTTCACCATGTTGACCAGGATGGTCTCGATCTCTTGACCTCGTGATCCACCCGCCTCGGCCTCCCACAGTGCTGGGATGACAGGCTTGAGCCACCGCGCCCGGCTCTCATTTGGGTTTACCCAGTTTTAAGACTTGAGTATCTTTAAGTATAACCCACTTACCTTGTTTCTAACTCTGCATCTTCACTTCTTCTGTGAGTTCAGGTTCTGTGACTTTGTCTCTCAACAAGCAAGATTTAGACCTACTCTGTTTGCTTTTTCTTTTCTTTTAGAAACACTGAGCCTGACGAACAGGACTTTGAGAAGAGCAATTCCCGAAAGCGCCCTCGAGATGTCCTGCAGAAGGAGGAGGAGATCGAGGGGGACTACCAAGAAACCTGGAAAGCCTCGGGGAGCCGATCCTATAGCCCTGATCACAGACAGAAGAAACACAGGAAACTCTCAGAGCTCGAGAGACCTCACAAAGTGTCTCACAGTCATGAGAGGAGAGATGACAGAAAGAGGTGTCACAGAATGTCACCAACTTACTCTTCAGACCCTGAGTCTTCTGATTACGGCCATGTTCAGTCCCCTCCATCTTGTACCAGTCCTCATCAGATGTATGTGGACCACTATAGATCCCTGGAGGAGGACCAGGAGCCCATTGTTTCACACCAGAAGCCTGGGAAAGGCCACAGCAATGCCTTTCAGGACAGACTGGGGGCCGGCCAAGAACGACACCTGGGTGAACCCCATGGGAAAGGGGTTGTGAGTCAAAACAAGGAGCACAAATCCCACAAGGACAAACGCCCTGTGGATGCCAAGAGCGATGAGAAGGCCTCTGCGGTGAGCAGAGAGAAATCACACAAGGCCCTCTCCAAAGAGGAGAACCGAAGGCCGCCCTCAGGGGACAGTGCACGAGAGAAACTGCCCTCTAGTGGCATAAAGAAAGAGAAGGACAGAGAAGGCAGCAGCCTGAAGAAGAGGTCTTTGCCACCCTCAGAAGCTGCTTCAGACAACCACCTGAAAAAGCCAAAGCACAGAGACCCGGAGAAAGCCAGATCGGACAAAAGCAAGCAAGGTCTGGACAGCTTCAGTGCAGGAAAAGGAGCAGGGGACCTGTTGCCTAAGGTCAAAGAAAAGGGCTCTAACAACCTAAAGACTCAAGAAGGGAAAGCAAAGACTAACTCGGATAGAAAGTCACTGGGCTCCCTCCCTAGAGTTGAGGAGACAGATATGGAGGATGAGTTTGAGCAGCCCACCATGTCTTTTGAATCCTACCTCAGCTATGACCAGCCCCGGAAGAAAAAGAAAAAGATTGTGAAAACTTCAGCCGCAGCACTTGGAGAAAAAGGACTTAAAAAAAATGACTCTAAAAGCACTAGTAAAAACTTGGACTCAGTTCAGAAATTACCCAAGGTGAACAAAACCAAGTCAGAGAAGGTGCAGCCGGCTGGAGCCGATTCAGCCAAGCAGAGAAAGGTAACCCCTTCAGCCCCTTACTGGCTTCTCACCCAGAGCACCGGACCCTTCAAAGCTCAGAGGATCGCCCTGTCATTGTTTTCCTTAGCTTGCTTTTCGGGGACCCATTGAATTTCAGTTTGCAGTAATTTCCTCTGAGCTTCACTGGTTTCAGGGTAGATTGTACCCCAAATAAGAATCTCCAGCATTATTCTGTTGTGATGGGCCCATCTGTATTTATTTCCTGACTGAGGCGCCGTCAGACATGACTGTGGCCCCCCCAGCCTGGATCCTCCTGTGCAGGATGTCCAGTGAATGCTCCTGGGAATAGCCTGTAGGAAAGGGAGCTGTGCTCGTACTCGCTGACTCTCTCCCCGGGGTCTGTCCCCTGCAGGTGCCTGATGTGTTGCCGGTGTTGCCAGACCTCCCGTTACCCGCAATACAGGCCAATTACCGTCCACTGCCTTCCCTTGAGCTGATACCCTCCTTCCAGCCAAAGCGAAAAGGTAATTTTCTATACTCTTCTTTTTCTTAATGGAAAAAAGATTTAAAAATTCATTCAAGGCAGGGTGCAGTGGCTCACACCTATAATTCCAGCACTTTGGGAGGCTGAGGCAGGAGGATTGCTAGCGGCCAAGAATTCTTAACTGGCCGGGTGCTGTGGCTCATGCCTGAAATCTCAGCACTTTGGGAGGCCGAAGTAGGCGGATCACCTGAAATAAGAAGTTTGAGACTAGCCTGGCCAACACGGTGAAACCCCATCTCTACTAAAAATACAAAAATTAGCCAGGCAGGGTGGCATGCCTCTAGTCCCAGCTACCTGGGAGGCTGACGCAGGAGAATCGCTTGAGCTTGGCAGCCGGCAGGTGCAGTGAGTCATTGCGCTCTAGCCTGATCAACAAGAGCGAAACGCCATTTAAAAAAAAAAAAAAGTTTTGAAATAGGGTCTCAGCCTCAGCTGCCTGAGTAACTGGGACTACAGGCACATGCCACCACGCTTGGCTAATTTTTGTATTTTTGTATTTTTAGTAGAGATGGGGTTTCACCATGTTGGCCAGGCTGGTCTCAATCTCCTGACCTCGTGATCTGCCCGCCTCGGCCTCCCAAATTGCTGGAATTATGGGAGTGAGCCACTGCGCCTGGCCAAAAAAAAGAGTTCTAAACCACCCTAGTCAACACAGCAAGATGCCATCTCTACAAAAGAAATACCCAGGCATGGTGGCACATACCTGTGGTCCAAGCCACTCAGCAGGCTGAGGTGGGAGGATCACTTGAGCCCAGGAATTCAAGGCTACAGTGAGCTATGATTGTATCACTGCACTCTAGCTTGGGTGACAGAGCAAGACTGTTTCAAAACAAACTTCTATCACTATACCGTCAGATTTTTGGTGTATTTCCTAAGTGCATATACTCAGATGTTTGATGACTTGTGTTTGAATGCCAGCTCTGGTTTCTAAAAGTTATATGACCTTGAGAAATATCTTTTTTTTTTTT
>NW_016107402.1:1558443-1563168 GCF_001604975.1 Cebus imitator
GATCTCTTGACCTCGTGATCCACCCGCCTCGGCCTCCCAAAGTGCTGGGATTACAGGCGTGAGCCACCGCGCCCGGCCCATATCTTAATTTCTTTGGACCTTAGTTGTATATTGGGTAAATGGGAGTTATAATGGTATCTGCCCTATAGGGCTCAGTTTAGTGAATTCAAAAGTGATGCCTTTTAGCTCTGGGCTTATCACATAGTAATTGTTCAGTAAATTGATGCTGCTATTAGCAGTCCTTTATTCTATTTGTTACCTATGGTTTTTGTCTGAAAGAAAAAATGTCTAACTTTCATAGCAAAAGAACTAGAAGCCATGTAAGTGTCCGTCAGCAGGAAACTAACAGATAAATCATGGTTCATCTACACAATGGCATCCTATGCCACAGTGGAAAAAAAAAAGAAAAGTAGAATGTCTTTATACACTGACATGGAATGATCTCTAAGATGCATATGTTATTGATTAATTGGCTTAAAAGGAATAAGAGACATTTGCTTTGTTTTGTTTTGTTTTGTTTTGTTTGAGATAGAGTCTCCCTCTGTTGCCCAGGCTGGAGTGCAGCAGCTCCATCTTGGCCCACTGAAGCCTCCGCCTCCTGGGTTCAAGCAGTTCTCTTGCCTCAGCCTCCTGAGTAGCTGGGACCACAGGCGACTGCCACCACACCTGACTAATTTTTGTATTTTTAGCAGAGATGGGGTTTTGCTATGTTGACCAGGGTGGTCTTGAACTCTTGACCTCAGATGATCCATTGGCCTCCCAAGGTGCTGGGATTACAGGAGCTTATTTTTAAAGTCTCTGGAAGGATCTAAAAGAAACTTTAGCATTGATTGTCATTGGGAAAGGGAAGTGGGGGCTGAGGTGGTTAGAAGGAGAGTTTTCACTGGATCACTTAGGGCCTTTTGTAATTTGCTGTTGGGTTTTTCTTGCCCTGTAGCATTCTCTTCACCCCAGGAAGAAGAAGAAGCTGGATTTACTGGGCGCAGAATGAATTCCAAGATGCAGGTGTATTCTGGTTCCAAATGTGCCTATCTCCCCAAAATGATGACCTTGCACCAGCAATGCATCCGAGTACTAAAAAACAACATCGATTGTAAGTCACACGCTTCTCTCTAGCTCTCAAGCACATTGTAGCATTTGGACCTTATCACTGAGTGGCTTGGCTGCTATTCAGTGCCTTCACCTTTGATTTCTCTGCAGCAATCTTTGAAGTGGGAGGAGTCCCATACTCTGTTCTTGAACCCGTTTTGGAGAGGTGTACACCTGATCAGCTGTATCGCATAGAGGAATACAACCACGTGAGTATTCTGTTTGGGTGGGAAGAGGGCAGTTTTCTCGCTTGTGCCTGCAGAAATTTGTGACTGCCTGTGGCTGAAGGGCAGACCACTAGTCACAGCACTGTTCTGGGTATATGTGGTTTGCCACTGGGCCTTTAAATAAGCATGTTATTAGCACTTGCTCCTGGCATCTTAAGTGGGCCTCTTGGGCCAGGATCACGGTGGGATTCAAAGGGAGAAGAAAAACACTTTTAACACCTCCCTTGAGCTTGCCTGGTCATGAAGGTCAAGGGAGAATTCTGGCAGCAGAGCAGCTAGGACCTAGGGTGGGGACAGTACTTTGTGTTGACACTCTGACATCTGGTGGTAGGTTGGATGTCTCTTAAGAGACATTAAGATCTATCCAGAAACCCTCCTTATGATGTGGATATATGCATTTGATTGCATCAGCTGTCTCTAATTCTGAGAGGTCTATAACCTAATGCCTTTTTCTTGGTGGGGGGCGGCGGAGGGGGAGACGGGGTCTACCTCTGTTGCCTAGACACTGCTATACAGTGGCCTGATCATGGCTCACTGCATCCTTGAACTCCTAGGCTCAAGTGATCCTCCCAGGTAGCTGGGACTGCTAGCACATACTACCACACCTGGTTAATATTTTATTTTTTGGAGAGATGGACTCTCAAACTCCTGGCCTCAAGTGATCCTCTCATCTTGGCCTCCTGAAGTGCTGGAATTGCAAGCATGAGCCACTGCATCCGGCCAATAACAACATCCTTCTCAGGTTGTTTCCTTCCCATCACAGCATAGTGTTGGGAAGCACCTGATTTAACTTGATCCCAGTTCTATCCTTTGCTCATTTTCTAAAAGAAAAAGACTGATCTTATACTAGTTTTTGCGTTGTCTTCTGTCACAGCCACCAAAAGCAACTAGCATAGTGCCTCACACTTAGCATTTTTAAAATTTAGTGAGCTATTTTTTCCCTAGAATTGTGGTATTTTAACATACTACTACTATGAAGACTGCCAAGAGTGGTGGCTCACACCTGTAATCTTAGCACTTTGGGAGGCCAAGGCAGGTGGATCACCTGAGGTCAGGAGTTCAAGACCAGCCTGGCCAACATGGCGAAACCCCGTCTCTAGTAAAAAAAAGTTAGCTGGGCATGGGGCATACACCTGTAATCCTAGCTACTGGGGAGGCTGAGGAAGGAAACTCGCTTGAACCCGGGAGGTGGAGGTTGCAGTGAGCCAAGATTGCCCCACTGAACTCCAGCCTGGACTATGGGAGCCAGACTCCATCTCAGGAAAAAAAAAAAAATACTACTATGAAGACCAAAACGCCATTAGGAAACTGGTCATTCCTAGGTAATTAAAGAAAGATATGGGGTCGGGTGCAGTGACATGCCTGTAATCCCAGCACTTTGGGAGGCCAAGATGGGCAGATCACCTGAGATCAGGAGTTCGAGACCCGCCTGGCCAATATGACAAAACCCCATCTCTACTAAAAATATAAAAAATTAGCTGGGCGTGGTGGTACGTGTCTGTAGTCCTGACTACTCAGGAGGCTGAGGCATGAGAATCGCTTAAACCCAGGAGGCAAGGGTTGCAGTGAGCTGAAATTGCGCCACTGCACTCCAGCCTAGGTGACAGAGCAAGGCTCTGTCTCAAAAAAAAAAAAAAAAAAGATACGGAAAAGTGCTTGTACATAAATGATGTCCTGGTTCTGGTTTCAGGTATTAATTGAAGAAACAGATCAATTATGGAAAGTTCATTGTCACCGAGACTTTAAGGAAGAAAGACCTGAAGAGTATGAGTCGTGGCGAGAGATGTACCTGCGGCTTCAGGATGCCCGAGAGCAGCGGCTACGAGTACTAACAAAGAATATCCAATCTGCTCATGCTAATAAGCCCAAAGGTAACAGAGACGGGAGAGCTGAGGAAGAGCCAGCGGGATGAGTGTTCTGGTCAGTAGCAGGGTCTTAGTGGGCCCTGGCTGGTGTAGGACTGCTGGCCCTACATCAGGTGGCAGGGTGGGTGTTTCTTCTGCCACAGCCCATAATACCCTATGGTGGGGTTTCAGAGCAGTGGATTATTTAATAATAGCACCTCTGCTTAAGAAGGCAGATATTGATCTCCATAATTCCACAGGCCGACAAGCAAAGATGGCTTTTGTCAACTCTGTGGCCAAGCCACCTCGTGACGTCCGGAGGAGGCAGGAAAAGTTTGGAACTGGAGGAGCAGCTGTCCCTGAGAAAATCAAGTAAGATCTCTGTTCCTACCTGGCTTTTGTGTGCTATCAACCCTTAGAGGTAGCCATAGTAGCAGGAAGCAACTGGATTTTGGTGAAAGCAAGGCAGTGCAGATTGTGGGCTCTGGAGGCAGACCTCATCAGCTCAGCACTTGACCTCCCTGAGCCTCTGCTTCTTGGACTGCAGTGCAAGGTAGATAATTACTCCTGCCCTAGGGAAGTCAAGATTAAATGGAGAGCAAAGCCTGGCTTATAGGAAACATTCCCTTCTGCTTCTCCTTTCCCCATTTAAACAAAAAACACTTTTCTGCAATGATTGTTATTTTGTCTGAGCCACATTATGATTTTCAAAATACAGATTTACACCAAAACAGTGAAAAGTTACTTGAGATTATCATTTATTCTGAAGGGATAATGCAGACATCTCTGAGCCACCACCAGAATCCAGGGTGCTAGGGTCTACTGGTCAAAGCCACAGACAGGGTGAGTTGTCCTCACACAGGCCAGCTTCAGGCTGTTCATGCTCAGGGCAGATTTCTTGTGCTCGTGGCTAATCAGCGTTGTCCTGTGTTGCAGGATTAAGCCAGCCCCATACCCCATGGGAAGCAGCCAGGTTTCCGCCAGCAGCAACAGCTTTAACCCCAGCCCCGAGGAGCCGGCCTATGATGGCCCAAGCACCAGCAGTGCCCACTTGGCACCAGTGGTCAGCAGCACTGTTTCCTATGATCCTAGGAAACCCACTGTGAAGAGTAAGTAACTTGGAGTTCCTGCTCAAATATTGTTTGAGAACTAGTTTTTTAACTCTGAATGTCATTGTTCACCATATTCCAGTTTGGGTACTGCATGTTCCATGTGCATGATGCCTTGCACATAGCTGGGCTGAATGTCAGTCCCCCCACTTTGTCCATAGTGCAACTATATTTTTTCTAAATAATTATAGTGAGACCTTGCCTGTATCCCAGCACTTTGGCAGGCTGGGGCAGGAGGATCCCTTGAACCCAGGGGTTCAAGACCATCTGGGCAACGTAATGAGGCCCTCTCTCTATAAAAAATTAATTGGGCACAATGGCACATACCTGTAGTCCCAGCTACTCAGGAGACTGAGTTGGGAGGATCACTTGAGCCTGGGAGGTCAAGGCTGCAGTCACCCAAGATTGTACCACTGCACTCTAGCCTAGGTGACAGTGAGACCCTGTCTCAAAAAA
>NW_016107402.1:1564267-1568856 GCF_001604975.1 Cebus imitator
GCCACCATGCCCAGCTAATTTTTTTTTGTAGTTTTAGTAGAGACGGGGTTTCACCATGTTGACCAGGATGGTCTCGATCTCTTGACCTCGTGATCCACCCGCCTCGGCCTCCCAAAGTGCTGGGATTACAGGCTTGAGCCACCGCGCCCGGCCCAGCTAATTTTTTTATATATTTAGTAGAGATGGGGTTTCACTATGTCAGCCAGGCTGGTCTCAAACTCCTGACCTTAGGCGTTTCCCCACCTCAGCCTCCCAAAGTGCTGGGATTATAGGCATGAGCCACCGCACCTGGCTGCCACTCTTCTTTTACACCCAGATGTAAACTTACTTCTCTAGGCAATACCACAGTGTTCATAATTACTAATGTTAACAGCTGAATGATACGTCATCTTACTGAGTTTCTAAAACCTTATAGCTCTAGCTTCCAAATATTTATTTATTGACTTATTTTGAGACAATGTTTCATTCTTTTGTTGCCCAGCCTGCAGTGGAATGGCACAATCTGGGCTCACTGCAACCTCTGCATCCTGGGATCAAGCGATTCTCCTGCTTCAGCCTCCCAAGTAGATGGGATTACGGGCATGTGCCACGACACCTGGCTGATTTTTGTATTTTTAGTAGAGATGGGGTTTCACCATGTTAGTCAGGCTGGTCTTGAACTCCTGACCTCAGGTGATCCACCCACCTTGGCCTCCCAAAGTGCTGGGATTATGGGCATGAGCCACCACGCCCTGCCAAATACTTATTCTTTGTATCTAGTTGGGTCTATTTTGTATTTTGTTAACTTTATTACCATAGACTATCCGCAGTATCCTAAGGGGATGTCCTAATTTAAGGGAAGTCTTATTCTGTATTAATTGCAGGTCCCATGGGAGGGTAGGAGTCCTGGCTCGAGCTGCAGCTTTGCTCAGATTAACCATTCAGAAGGCAGGCTGGCCCTCCTTAGGTAGTACTTGCATAGCCACCTTAGACCTGTTGCTACACTGGACAGATTGGAGTAGACATGCTGTTTACTGCTTTGGCTATTTGTGAGGCAAAGTTATGACTGAGTATGGCCTTTAGAGTCCGGCAAGGGCTGGGGTGCAGTGGCTCACACACACCTGTAATCCCAGCACTTGGGGAGGCTGGGGCAGGAGGATGATTGAGCCAAGGAGATGAAGACCAACCTGGGCAACATAGTGAGACCCTAACTCTACGGAAAATAAAATAAATTAGCCAAGCATGGTGGTACACTCCTGTAGTCCCAGCTACTCTGGAGCCTAGGAGGTAGAGGCTACAGTGTGCTGTGATTGTGCCACTGCACTCTAGCCAGGGTGACACAGGGAGACCTTTTCTTTAAAAAAATTTTTTAAAAACTTCTGACAAGGATTGAATTCGAATTCTGCCCTTTACTATACAACCATGGGCAAGTTGGCCAGGCTTTCTGAGCCTTGGTGTAGATGGTTAGAGAGAGTGGTTGCTATGCCCCTGGCACATCCTCCAAAAGTGTCTGCTCTGTGCTGTTGCTTTTATTACAGTGTGAACAGAGGAGATAGTTACCACTTGTGTCTCTGCCTGGTGTTGCACAGCTAAGAGTAGCAGAGCTGGCTTTAACTGTAAACCACTGGGGATGTGTCTACGCTACCACAGATCAGAGACAGCTGCCTCATTTCTCTTCACAGAAATTGCCCCAATGATGGCCAAGACAATTAAAGCTTTCAAGAACAGATTCTCCCGACGATAAACTGAGGACTTGTCTTGGAAATGGAATCTGGGGGCGGGGGCAGGAAAACAAGGACAGTGGAAGTTTGGGAATGGAATTCTGCAGGAGACTGGAGTCTTGCTTTGTGGATCCCTTTGGTCTCCGAGTCCTGCCGTCTGCAGGTGCTGCCCCTGGGAAGCTGCGTGTCATAGCCCTGCCTCCCTGCCTGGAGCACACTTCAGAATTCTGAAGAAGATGTGAAACCTCTGTCTCACTGAGGATTTTAAAGGTCATTTATACTTTTGTTGTTCATTAGCATCTTTGTAAACTATAAGACATAGTTTTAAAGTTTTAATTAATAAATATTGCCCCCAGATTGTATTTATATTATCCCCCAGGTTTTTTTGTTTTTGTTTTTGTTTTTTTTTTTTTTCGTCCTCTACCACACATTTAGCCTTTTATCTTCCAGGTCCTTTATTAAAGTCAGATGAAAGCCTAGTGAAAGCCATTCTCCTGCCCCAGCTCAGCGCTCCTGAGTGGACTCTGGTCCAGACAGAGGACTGGGCGTCTCCAGAGCCTGCATGGTACTTGCTGCACGTAGGGTGAGGAATGAGCACCAGACTGCCCATCCCCAAGGGAGCCTCAGTGGGGCAAGGGGATGTTCGGTGGACTCCCACCTCAGGCCCTCCCCAGGGTCTCTGCACATTCCTGTGCACACGCATCTCTTTCTTACTCACTAACTGGTATTTATTAAGGGAGGTGCTCTGTAAAGGTCTGGAGCTTTTCCCTCATCCTTTTTGTGAGTCTCCACCTTTTTGTTTTTTTCTTTGAGGCCCACTAGAGGACACAGAACCTTGGGAGACTGATATGCACAGAACTCCCCACCTCCCAGTTTTACAATTTCCAGTTTCTGATTGAAAATTTTAGGGTTTTCCCCACACTCCCCTACCTTTCCTTTTCCTCAACAGCATGGAAGAAAAACACACACATGACAAGGCTTTTTGTAGCCCTGAATACAACTTTAGAGATTTAAAAGACACCATTTTAATCTCTCGTTCTCTGTGAATCACTATGAGAAGTGAATGGTTTTAAAAGTTGTAATGCTATGTTGGAAATTGGTTTGCCTTTTATTTAAAAGATAAGATCATGTGATTGGAAGAACACAACTGTTGACTTGGGAAGAGAACTTGCTGCTGAAGCATTTTTTACCTTGAGTGTTTAAGGCAGGATTTGGAGGGAAAGACAGCTTAGGGAGAGTGTCTGAGCCACAGCATCAGGATGGGGGAAACCGCATGGCATCCATCAAGTTCCAGTTGACACAGGAGCAAGATCAGAACTTAGGAGGGCAGTGTCAGCTCCTTCATTGGCTGTCAAGGAACACCGATCTAGTAGAAACCAGCTTGGTTGTGACCTAGGTGGAGGTAGATGCCATACATTTGACATGTGCTTCCTTTAGGAGCCTGATAGGCAGACTGAGGGGATGGTAAGCGTGACAGCCTGACAAGTTTTCCAAAGCCCAGGATACAGAGCCAGTGTTTTTTGTAACATCTGGAGACCTCAGTTAGGCCAACTTTGAATTCCAGAGCAATGCAGGAAGTCTGTGCAGCAGAAACTCAACATTGTTCAGTGTGTTTTGCTGTGCAGTGTGCTATTGTGACAGGACACAAATGTTGCTGTGTTTTAATTTGCTATTTATTTTTGAATTGGGTAAAGCATTATTTCCCTTGGTCACCTGCACCACCATTCCACCCCTATCCCTAATCTGCCCCCCAAATTAATATTAGGAAGCCTCATACCTGAAACCAAATGAACATTTGGGTCAGGTGCCAGATGTCCGCTGCATAGAATAGCTTTTTCTAGATGTCTACCACCATGAATTTGTCTCTTAACTGGGTGTTCAAGTCTTTGTCATTGAAACCAGTTTTTCATATCTTAGATTCAGTTGTATATGATTTAATTTCCCTTATTAGGAGTCTTTGGGCAGGGAGGAAAGAAAAGACAGATTTGTTCATATCAATGTCAATATCCATTTTGGCACATAAAGATTCTTGATGAACCCTGCTTGCATAGAGCCAGATCTTTTCCCCTCCCCCAAGAGTATCTGCATCAGGGATGTGACTTGGTGTGAAAAGAAAGTGGAAAGAGGAAAATCCCAATTTCTAAATGACCTCCTTGCCCAGCTTACTGAAATGGCTGCAGAGCAGACACAGGATGAATTTGAACCTTGTGGAAAAAGTTGTGCAATTTTTTTTCTGTGCGACACTACATACAAATCACCAAATTACAAATTACCCCTTTGTGATCCTTGGTGTACTGAGCAGTTTCTTTGGGGCTTTTTCTTTCTGGGAAGTGGGAGGGAAAGGAGCAAGGTATCATCCTGCTCTTCATTTGTATTTTGGTCCCAAAATGTAAATACAATTTTCTATGTTACTTTTTTGTGGTAACTACCAAGATGAATATTTTAATTAGATAAGTTATATGAAAATGAAAATTCCAGGTCTAAATAAAAAAGAAAAAAAACTTCATATACTGTATCTTCTTTACTTATAGTGTCAGGGAAAATAAGTTAGAAAATGCCTGATTCTTAGACTGTTAAACAGCATCCTTGGGCTGGGCCTTAAAGAATGTTGAATTTCTGTTGGTAACATAGTAGGACAAGGAGAGGGGAAATTTGGGGGGAAAGAATTCTGTGAGCAGAAGGAGGGAACTCAGCATTTTCAGGGAACCAGGCACTGTCCCTTGGTATACTTGGAACCCTGGTAACTCCATCTTGCAATTAGAAACTGGTTCAAGGCTGGGCGCGGTGGCTCAAGCCTGTAATCCCAGCACTTTGGGAGGCCGAGGCGGGTGGATCACGAGGTCAAGAGATCGAGACCATCCTGGTCAACATGGTGAAACCCCATCTCTA
>NW_016107402.1:1569326-1571927 GCF_001604975.1 Cebus imitator
AAAAAAAAAAAAAAAAAAAACAGAATACGGGGTCAGGGGGCACTGTGGCTCATGCCTGTCATCTCCCAGCACTTTGGGAAGCCAGGGTAGGTGGAGTTCAAGAGTTTGAGACCAGCTCTGGCAACATGGCAAACTCTATCTCTACAAAAGATACAAAAAAACTAGGTGGGTGTGGTGGCACATACATACCTTTAGTCCCAGCCACTTGGGAGGCTGAGGTGGGAGGAGGGCTTAAGTCCAGGAGGTTGAGGCTGCAATGAGTCATGATTGCACCACTGTACTTCAGCCTGGGTGACAGAGTGAGACCCTGTCTCCAAAAAAGAAAAAGAAAAAAAGCAGGGGAAGGAGTGAAATTAACATGGCCAAGCTTCGTAGCTAATAAAGTGGCAAAAGGAAGGATTTGACACTCTGATTCCCTGACTGCAAGGTTTGTGCCACCTTTCAGTTTCCAGGGACTGTGAGGGCCCAGTAGTCTCAGCTTACATGGGCGTTCTAATGAGAACAGAAGGAAGACGAATGCAAAAGGGTTGTGCCAGCAAGGACTTAATGAGAACCCGCTGTGGTGGCTCTGGCTGAGCTGCAAGAGCTTCAGCACTTGCTAATGGAGCCGCGGGTTTGGCTTCAACCCTGCATACAGCAAGTGGACTGGACCTTCCATCAAATCTACAAATCTGTCCTTTATCAATTAATTAAACATTTGCTGAGCCAGGACCTGTATTAGACCTAATAGACTCTGGTACTACAGCTGGTGGGGAGTAACTGACTTTATTGATTATGCACCTACTAGGTGCCACCATTCCTTCCTGTGTATGCTGCCTCTGTTATCACAATGATCCTGTGAGGAGAACAGTCATGGCCCCATTTTAGAAATGAGAACTTAATCCTGGTAAATCCAGGGTATTAAAAAATAAAAAATGAGAACTTAAGGCACCATAGTGTCTGTAAAAATAAATTTTTTTAAAACTTTTAATGAAAATGAGAAAAATGAAGCACAGAGAGATGAAGAACTTGCCTAAGGTCACGGAATCAGTGAGCAGTGGTGCTATGTATTGGCCTGACTCCGAAACACATGCTCTTAGTCACATTTACCATCTCATATACTGACACACATACCCAGTTAGGCCTCTGAAGCAAAGCCAACCTCCAAAACAAAAGATGCCTGAGCCAAGGCCACAGTAATTTCTGGTTTTTAAATTTTTATTTTTAAATTCTTTTTTTTTTTTTTTTTGAGATGGAGTCTTGATCTGTTGCCCAGGCCCTGGTGTGCAGCGGCACGATCTTGGCTCACTGCAGCCTCAACCTCCCGGGTTCAAGCGATGCTCCCACCTCAGCCTCCCAAGTAGGTGGGATTACAGATGTGTGCCACCATGCCCAGCTAATTTTTGTATTTTTCGTAGAAAGGGAGTTTCATCATTTTGGCGAGCCTGGTCTCAAACTCCCGACCTCAAGCTTTGGCCTCCCAAAGCGCTGGGATTACAGGCGTGAGCCACCGCGCCCAACCTAAAAATTCTTTATTCTCAAGTTCAATAGTCATTTCTAAGAATGATATCTTTTGTCTGCTGCCTGTAACTGATGCTCAGCAGAATCCTGCCTGGCTTATCAACTTGACAGATGCCCCCATCACAGGGTTTCTCATCCACTTTCATCTCTTCCTGGTTATTTGCTAAATGGTGAGTCAGTTTGTTTTCAGAGGCCCCTGGACTTTCTCTTTCTCTTTCTCTTTCTCTTTCTCTTTCTCTTTCTCTTTCTCTTTCTCTTTCTCTCTCTCTCTCTCTCTCTCCCTCCTCTCTCTCTCTTTCTTTTTAAATTTTGAGATGGAGTCTTGTTGTGTTGCCTAGGCTGGTGTGCAGTGACACAATTTTGGCTCACTGCAGCCTCAGCCTCCCAGGTTCAAGCATTCCTCCTGCCTCAACCTCCCAAGCAGCTGTGACTACAGACGTGCACCACCACACCCAGCTAATTTTTTTTGTATTTTTTGGTAGAGATGGAGTTTTGCCATGTTGCCCAGGCTGGTCTCAAACTCTTGAGCTCAATCAATCTGCCTCCACCTCCCAAAGTGCAGGATTACAGCATGAGCCACCTCGCCCAGCCCCCTGAACTTCTCCAGGATGTCTATCGTCTCAGCTCTTCGAAGACTAAGGAAAGTTCCAGCCACCAAAATTTTATATCATCATTTCTCAAGCACAGAGTCTTGGGGTGGGGCCTCAGAATACGCATTTAAGAAGCAGCAGCTCAAGTATTATGGACTAAATGTTTGTGTCCCCTCACAATTCTTATGCTGAAATCCTAAGCCCCAGTGTGACAGTACTAGGAAGTGGGCCTCTGGAGGTAACTGGGTCATGTGGGTGGAGGCTTCATGAATAGGATTCTCCCTCATAAGAGAAGTGAGAGTTTGCTCTTGCTTCCTGCTCTCCACCATGTGAGGAAATGAGAAGACAGCAGTCTGCAAACAAGGAAGAGGGCCCTCACCTTGATGTTGGACTTCCACTCTGGAACTGTGAAAATTGTTTGTTGCCTAAGCCACCCAGTCTATGGTAAGTTGTTATGGCAGCCTGAACTGACTGAGACACTAAACAAATTCTTTTTTTTTTTTTTTTTTAA
>NW_016107402.1:1573017-1585000 GCF_001604975.1 Cebus imitator
TTGAGATAGAGTCTTGCTCGGTCACCCAGAGTGGAATGCAGTGGCATGATCTTGGCTCATCACAACCTCTGCCTCCCTGGCTCAAGCGATTCTCCTGCCTCAGCCTCCCAAGTATCTGGGATTATAGGCATGTAACACTACCACCCGGCTAATTTTTGTATTTTTAGTAGAGACGAGGTTTCACCATGTTGGCCAGGCTGGTCTTGAACTCCTGACCTCAAATGATCCACTTGCCTCGGTCTCTCAAACTGCTGGGATTACAGGTGTGAGCCACTGCACCTGGCTGACACTAAGCAATTCTTAAAATGTACGCTGGCTGGGCGCAATGGCTCACACCTGTAATCCCAGCACTTTGGGAGGCCGAGGCAGGTAGATCATGAGGTCAAGTGATTGAGACCATCCTGGCCAACATGATGAAACCCCGTCACTACTAAAAATATAAAAATTAGCTGGGTGTGGTGGTGCGTGCATGTAGGCCCAGCTTCTCAGGAGGCTAAGGCAGGAGAACTGCTTGAATCTGGGAGGTGGATGTTGCAGTGAGTTGAGATTGCGCCACTGTATTCCAGTCTGGCGACAGAGCGAGACTCCATCTCAAAAAATTAAAACAGAACAAAAAAACGCATATACTGAAGTTTGAGAACTGCTCCAGAGAATTTGCCACAGTGGAATAGCTCTTCACATTAGGTCCCTAGGTCAGGGCTAGGAAGCTTGTAGATCTAGTACTAAGCAAATACTCACATTGCCTCCCACTCTGTGTCACTGACATGGTGGGCTGGGCACAGTGGCTCAGAGCTATAATCCCAGAATTTTGGGAGGCTGAGGTGGGAGATCACTTGAGTCCAGGAGGTCGAGACTAGCCAGGGCAACATAGTGAGACCTCGTCTCCAAAAAATAAAATATTAGGCCAGGTGCAGTGACTCACGCCTGTAATCCCAACACTTTGGGAGGCCGAGGCAGGCGGATCACCTGTGGTCAGGAGTTTGAGACCATCCTGGTCAACATGGTGAAACTACTAAAAATACAAAATTAGCCAGGTGTGGTGGTGCATGCCTGTAACCCCAGCTACTTAGGAGGCTGAGGCAGGAGAATAGCTTGAACCTAAAGGCAAAGGTTGTGGTGAGCTGAGATCGTGCCACTGCACTCCAGCCTGGGCAATAAGAGCGAAACTTCATCTAAAAATAAAATAAAATAAAATATTAGTTGGGCATGGTGGCATGCACCTGTAGTTCTAGCTACTCGGGAGGCTGAAGTGGGAAGACTGCTGGAGCTCGGGGAGGTTGAGGCTGCAGTGAGCCAAGACTGTACCACTGTGAAAGAGCAGGTGGAAGAGCTAGACACTGCCTCAAAAAGGAGAGAAACGAAAGAGAGAGAGAGATGGCCCTTGCCCTCATGAAGCTTTCACCTAGTAGGGAGACAGTTATCAAATAACTGCACAAATAATTATTTCAAGTATAGGTTTTTGGGCCCTACTAAAGAAATATGGTTGAATAGGTCAAAGGTAGGATCTGAAAACAGGTACTCTTTTGTAGGCCTCCCCCAATGAATTTGATGAGCAGCCTGGTTTGGAAATGCCTAGTGCAGTGGAAAAAGCATGTGTGACCTTTGGAATGAGACCCAGGTTCAAATCCTGCCTCCACCATTCCCACACTTCTCTGAGCCTCAGTTTCCTCATTGGTAAATAGGAATTATGACACTCTGCAGGAATTCTTATCAGGATTCAATGACAGAAGGAGAACCACATTTTATTGTTCTTCCTTCTTTCCCTCTAAATGTGGAGTGAAAGGAAAACGTTTTGTTTTTACTGATGGGAATACACGCTTTAGGAGGTCACAAGCTAAGAACTATTGTGAGGTCAGTGAGTCCTTCCTAATAACTCAATTTTTTTTTTCTTGAGACAGAGTCTCGCTCTGTCACCCATGCTGGAGTGCAGTGGCACAATCTCAGCTCACCGCAACCTCTGCCTCGTGGGTTCAAACGATTCTCCTATCTCAGCCTCCTGAGTAGCTGGAATTACAAGCGCATGGCACCACACCCAGCTAATTTTTGTATTTTTAGTAGAGACGGGGTTTCACCGTGTTGATCAGACTGGTCTCCAACTCCTGACCTTGTGATCTGCCTGCTTTGGCCTCCCAAAGTGTTGGGATTACAGGAGTGAGCCACCACACCCAGCTATCTGATAACTGAAATCTTAGTCCCTGCTTCCCCAGACAGAGTTAGTTTGGCTTTTCTGTTTTGGAGCCCCATTCTTATTTTTTCAGGCCCCTTGGACTATAGCTCCCAACAACCACTAAAAAGGAAAATTATTATTTCTTCTTAGGGTCACAAACTCAAATACCAGGGGTTTGGTATGTGACAGCAGGCAGTGATGGGAATAGAAAGAAAGGAGAGCTATTCACACAGCTCCACTTTATTGCTTCTAGGTGGAAGATACAGCCCAGTGTTCCCACCTCTTCTGGATTTAAAGAAAAAGGCTGGTGGGTACAGTGGCTCATGCCTGTAATCCCAGAACTTTAGAGGCTGAGGCAGGTGGATCACTGAAGTTCAGGAGTTTGAGACCAGCTGCCAACATGGTAAAACTGCATCTCTACCAAAATATACAACAATTAGCCAGGCATGGTGGCATGAGCCTGCAGTCCCAGCTACTTGGGTGGCTGATGTAGGAAAATCGCTTGAACCTGGGAAGCAAAGGTTGCAGTGAGCTGAGATTGCCCACTGCACTCTAGCCTGGGTGACAAAGTGAGACCCTGTCTCAAAAAAAAGAATAGGTTTGATAGTTGTTCTCAACTAGAGGTGACTTTGTCCCCAGTAAGACACTTGGCAATGTCTGGAGACATTCTGGTTGTCACTGGTGTGGGGGAGCTATGGGGATGTAGTGGGCAGAGGTCAGGGATGCTGATATCCATGCTACAATGCACAAGACAGTGCCCCTCCCCCAACAAAGAATTATCTGGCCCAACATCTAAACAGGGGCAAGGTTGAGAAACCTTGGACATGGTTCTGTTGCAGCAACAACCACCAAATCTCAGTGGCTTGCAACAATGGAGGTCTCACTGCCTGTCGATCGTGGGTTTGATACAGCTCTGCTTTATGTCTCCTCACTCAGGGGCCCAGGCTAAGGGAGAAGCCATCCCATGCTTGTAAAATTTTCAAGACAAGTGGAGAATATCAATATATTATTAACATTAATTATAATAAAAAATAGGCCAGGCGCGGTGGCTCAAGCCTGTAATCCCAGCACTTTGGGAGGCCGAGGCAGGTGGATCACGAGGTCAAGAGATCGAGACCATCCTGGTCAACATGGTGAAATCCCGTCTCTACTAAAAATACAAAAAATTAGCTGGGCATGGTGGTGCGTGCCTGTAATCCCAGCTACTCAGGAGGCTGAGGCAGGAGAATTGCCTGAACCCAGGAGGCGGAGGCTGCGGTGAGCCGAGATCACGCCATTGCACTCCAGCCTGGGTAACAAGAGCGAAACTCCGTCTCAAAAAATAAAAAATAAAAAATAAATAAAAATAAAAATAAAAAAATAAAAATATAATATTAATTACAACATTGATATAACTGTAAGTTATACCTAGAAGTGACATCTGTCTTCCATCATATTTCATTGGCTGCATCTAAATTCATGGGGGCGAGGAAGCACAATCCATCCATGTGTCTGGATGCAGAGAACTGGGAATATTTGCTAATAGTATTAAAGACTCCAAAGACTGGGTGCACCAAAACCTCGGAAATCACCACTAAAGAACTTATTCATGTGACCAAACTCCACCTGTTTCCCCAAAACCTACTGGGAAAAAAATTAAAATCCGGAAAAAAAATGTATGCTGACAGAAAAAAAAAAAAAAAATGACTCAAAGGTAATCATGACAGCCTGGGTGTTAGATAATCCACAAGGCTTGGAGCAGGGCAGCTATTGGCACAGACTGTGGAATCAGACTCAGCTTCAAACCCCACACTTTCTAGCCGTGTGGCCTTGAGCAAGTCACTTAATCTGTTTCTCAGTTTCTTCCTCAAAAAATAAGGAAAATAAATCAACATTGCAGTGTTAAAACATGTACAGTGCTTAGAACAGTGCCTGGCACACAGAAAACACTCAGGACATCTTAGCCAGGATGATGATGATGATGAATATAGCAAGGCGCCAATCACAGAGTGGGCATTTAGTAAACAGTTGTTGTTATAACCTAAGCTCTGAGGAAAATGATTTGTCCAAGGTAACACAGCTGGTAAGTGCAGCATGGTGGTGAACAACCTAAGCTCCGGGGTCTCAGCCTGGCACATCGTAATCATAAATGTCAAATAATATTTGGAGGAGGTTCAGTGTGGTTAATAACATGGACTTGGCAGCTTAGACCTATAATCCCAGCATTTTAGGAGGCTAACACGGGCAGGTCCCTTGATCCCAGGAGTTTGAGACCAGCCTCAGCAACATGGGCGAAACTCTGTCTCTACAAAATATACGAAAATTAGTCAGGCATGGCGGTGCGTGCCTATAATCCCAGCTACTTGAGAGGCTGAGGTAGGAGGATCACTTGCACCCAGGGGGTGTCAAGGCTGCAGTGAGCCAAGATCACGACAATGCACTCCAGTCTGGGTGACAGAACAAGACCTTGTCTCAAAAAACAAACAAATACAAATAACATGGACTCTGGAGGCTGACTGCCAGGTTCAAATCCTAGTTCTTCAACTAACCACCTGTATGAACTTGAGCAAGTAACTCAGCTTCTCTGTGCCCCAGTGTTCTCATGTATAAAATGAAGATAATATAAAACACCTACAATTATGAAGATTAAAAAATAACATAAGCCCTCAGGACCCATATGGTTGTTAGCTGCTACATTATTACTATGCCCTCAGTTTGCTACAAAGAAGCATTCAAAAGTAACAGAAAACAGTTAACACTTAGTATAATTTCACCCAGCCCAATTGAGATAGAAGAAAATGGATACAAATTCAGCAATCTTTGAGCTAAGGAAATGTTTACAACCAGGGGTGGTTGCTCAGGCCTGTAGTCCCAGTACTTTGGGAGGCTGAGTCCAGCAGATCACTTGAGTGACCAGCCTGAGCAATGTGATGAAACCCCATATCTACAAAAAATACAAAAATTAGCTGGGCATGGTGACATGCACCCGTAGTCCCAGCTACTCAGGAGGCTGAAGTGGGAGGACTGGTTGAGCCCAGGAGGCAGAGGCTGCAGTGAGGCAAGATTGTGCCACTGCACTCCAGCCTGGATGACAGAGTGAGGCTCTACCTATCACCAAAAAAAAAAAAAAAAAAAGTTTCTAAATGGACCAATGGGAAAAAGAAAAAACTTGGACGCTTTTCTTATCTGTCCCAGGGTAGTCCTAGAAATCAGTGAGAATTCCCATTAGTCCTCAGAGATTCCTGTAACATAGGAGTGCAAGAGAGGAGACAGTAAGCAGAGGCACAAGGCATTACATCCAAATCACAGCTAAGCCACCCGGCAATCCTGGCCAGCTCCTTCCAAACCCAACCAGACGGGGGCGCTGAGCTGACAGTCTTGCTGCTGGCAACAGTGTTAGCAGCTGTGAAGGCACAGTAGAGATGCTCCTCCACTTGTCGAGGAGCATGCTGAATTCTTACCACTTTTGCACCATTGTAAAGTCACAAAGTCATAAGTCGAACCATCATAAACTGGGGATTATCTGCCTTCTCCCCCTTTATCTGTGGAGGATATGTTCCAAGACCCCCAGGGGATGACTGAATAGTACTGAACCATATATACACAGTACTATGTATTTTCCTATACATACATTCCTATGATTGCATTTAATTTATAAGTTAGGCACAATTCAGAGATTAACAACTAGGGCTGGGCACGGTGGCTCACGCCTGTAATCCCAGCACTTTGGGAGGCCAAGGTGGGTGGATCACTTGAGGTCAGGAGTTCAAGACTGGCCTAGCCAACATGGTGAAACCCTGTCTCTGCTAAAAATACAAAAATTAGCCAGACATGGAGATGTGTTCCTGTAATCACAGCAAGTAGGGGGCTGAGGCAGGAGGATCGCTTGAACCTGGGCGGTGGAGGTTGCAGTGAGCCAAGATCATGCCACTGCACTCCAGCCTGGACAACAGAGTGAGACTTTGTCTCAAAAAAAAAAAAAAAAAAAAAAAAAAAAAAAAAAAAAAAAAAAAAAAAAAAGAGAGAGAGAGAGAGAGAGATTAACAACTAATAATAAAATAGAACAAGTATAGCAATATGATGTAATAAAGTTATCATGCACTGTGGTCATAACTTTTGCAGTTTCATGTGTGGCAGAAAAACTAGCAGGTATTTCTTTTTTCTTCTTCTTAAGTTCACAGATAGAAGATTCATTCTTACCACAGATCTCAGTGACATCAGTATACTTTTCTTCTTTCCTTATTAAGTTGAGAACTTTTACCTTTTTCATTTAAAGGAAGAACTTTTTTTTTTTTTTTGAGACGGAGTTTCACTCATGTTACCCAGGCTGGAATGCAATGGCGCAATCTCGGCTCACCGCAACCTCCGCCTCCTGGGTTCAGGCAATTCTCCTGCTTCAGCCTCCTGAGTAGCTGGGATTACAGGCACGCGCCACCATGCCCAGCTAATTTTTTGTATTTTTAGTAGAGACGGGGTTTCACCATGTTGACCAGGATGGTCTCGATCTCTTGACCTTGTGATCCACCCGCCTCGGCCTCCCAAAGTGCTGGGATTACAGGCTTGAGCCACCGCGCCCGGCCAAGGAAGAACTTTATGGCTTCTCTTTGGTATATCCAAATTGCTAGCATCACTACTCTTACATTTTGGTGCCATTACTAAGTCAAATAAGGGTGGCTTGAAAACGCACTGCAATATCATGGCAGTCGATCTGATAACTGATGGGGCACTTAGTAAGTGACTCACCAACAGGGAGCATATATGGCATGAAGACACTAGACAAAGGGACGATTCAGGTGGACAGAGCGGGACAGCACAAGACTTCATCATGCTACTCAGAATGGTGTGCAATTTAAAACTTACAGATGGTGCATTTCTAGAATTTTCCATTTAATATTTTTGAACAGTGGTTGACTGCATGAAACTGAAACCACAGAAAGCAAAACTGAGTCGGGGGTGGAGGAGCGGGATGGCTACAATAATAGCTTTTCCCTGTTACACCAAACACATTTTATGTGTTATTTCACGTTATTATCATAACACTCCACAACACAGGTACTCTTATTATCCCCACTTTATATAAGACAAATCTGAGGCTTAGAAAAAGACATAAATACATAAAAAGAAAAAAATCTGAGACCTAGAGAGGTTAAGCAATTTGCCAAACCTAATATCTGCAGGACTGGGGCAAGAGTACAGCCGAAGGTATACTTAAAAAGTTGTTATAAATGACACTAATGAATTATTAAATAAAAGACAATCTATTCTGCTACACAGATAAACAAAACTTCACAATTACCTGGGAGGCCACATTCACATTTTTGGGCCTCTGAGAGCTCTGTACTAGAAGGTGGTGGGAGGCAGACAGCAGGACCCCAGCCCTGCCCGCTTCTCTTCATATCTCTAAATCTGTTTGCCTGGCAGGGTCTTGTGTCCATACATGCAGAGGTCCCAACCTGCATGCTCACACTCTGTTCCAGGGGTTCTAAATTGAAAGGGTCCCTCAGGTATCCACACAATGAATGACAAAAGAGCCACACCAATGGACAACAAAAATTATCACGTTGTAAAATACCAAGAGAAGATCTTAAAAGGTTCCAGAAATCGGGGTAGGGAGGAAACCCATACGAAGAATCAGGAGTCAGAAAAGCATTGTATTTATCAACGCTAGAAAATAAAACAAAACAAAACAAAACAGGAATATCTTCACAATTATGAAAGAATTCTATCCACAGCCAAACTACTAATTAAATACAGTAGAATAAAGCCATTTTTAGTGCCACTTAACATGTATGGCAGCACTGGTGTAGAGCCAGCCACTACGGTGGCCTCTAATGATTTCTACCTCCTGGTATAAGCACCCTTAGAAGTTCCCACACGCACTGAATATGAATGACCTGTGAAACCATGGGATGCTGCAGAACTGCCAATATGGGACTTCTGGGGCTAGGTCATAAAAGACATCGGTGGTTTCTACCTTGCTCTTAGATCACTTGCTCTAGCGAGAGCCCGCTGCTATATCATGACAACACTCAAACAGTACTATGGAGAGGTACACGTGGCAAAGAACTGGGGCCTCCTGCCAACAGCCTGTACAAACTTGCCAGCCGGGGCTCCTCCAGCCCTGGCCAAGCCTTCACATGATTTCAGGCTCATGAGAAGACCCCAAGCTAGAACAACCCAGCTAGGACGCTCTCAAGTTCCTAACTCACAGAAACTGAGATGATAAACATTAACTGTTGTTTTAAGCCAGAAGTTTGGGAATAATTTGTTATACAACAAAAGACAACTAAAACAGAGACCTATTGGGAGGGGAGGAGCCACAGTATTTTGTAGTTCTTTCAATCAAGAGGTGAAGTCTACAGTCTAGCTCTCCACTCTAGAATTTGGATTTGGGTGTGAAACTTGTTTTGGCTGATGGGTCATTATAGAAATATTACAGAAACAAGGGTTAAAAGGTGCTTATGCTAATCCACAGGATCATGAGAATTAATCAGTGTTTGTTGTTTGAATGAACAACAAACACTGTTTGAACAGTTGTTGTTTGAATAAAGCTATCAAGTTTTAGGGTAATTTGTTACAGAGCATAAGCTAATTGATACAACATATTTACTTTGTGTGGACCTCCCTGCCTCAGCCTCCCCACCCTAACCAGGAAACTATGGATGTGTTTCAGGAACACTACAGGATCTGTTCAAAGCCTGGTTACTTCCTAACTTTACTTGGTCTCAGGCAAGTTAATTTACCTCTTTCAGCCTCAGTTTTCCTCATCTTCAAATTGGAACAGTAGGTAATAGTACTTAACTCTTTTTTTTAATTTTTATTAATTAATTTATTTTTTTTGAGACAGAGTCTCACTCTGTTGCCCAGGCTAGAGTGTAATGGCGCCATCTCAACTCACTGCAACCTCCACCTCCTGGGTTCAAGCGATTCTCCTGCCTCAGCCTCCCAAGTAGCTGGTATTACAGGCATGTGGCACCACGCCTGGATAATTTTTGTATTTTTAGTAGAGATGGAGTTTCACCATGTTGGCCAGGCTGGTCTCAAACTCCTGACTTCAAGTGATCCACCCACCTCAGCCTCCCAAAGTGTTGGGGTTACAGGTGTGAGCCACCACACCTAGCTCTTACAGTTCATGTGACAAATAATTGAGATGAACTATATAATGTACCTAGCACACAGTGCTCAAATAAATCATTAATGAAGGTAACAGGAAAAAAATCAAAATAGGACAGTCTTTCCAGAGAAAGGCTACTGAGTTTATCAGTCAAGTAAACATTTATTACATGTTTGCCACATTCCAGATCCCTTACCTAAAACTGTGACCTAAAAGCAGAAATAATTCATGACACTGAGCTATTCTGAATCGGAACTAAGCTTGCTTATTGCACAAGTAACGAAAGCAGGACATCAATTATTTATTTATTTATTTATTTTTATTTATTTATTTATTTATTTTGAGACAGTGTCTTGCTCTGTCACCCAGACTGGAGTGTAGTGGCAAGATTACACCTCACTGCAGGCTCACCCTCCCAGGCTCAGGAGATCCTCCACTTCAGCCTCCCAAACCGCTGGGCCCACAGGCATGAGGCACCACACCAGGCTAATGTTATTATTTTTCTAAAGATGGGGTCTTCCTATGTTGCCCAGGCTGGTCCCAAACTCCTGGGCTCAAGTGATCTTCCCACCTTGGCCTCCCAAAAGCACTGAAATTACAGGCATGAAGCACCACACCTGGCTCAAAAAATATTTTTGAATGGAACTTGAAAAAAAAAGGATATATTGGTCTATATTTCACCAGCCCCACTGAGCACTTCAGAGCCAGATGTGAAGGGAAGTGGGTAGCCAAGCTATCCCATAGCTCTCTTTCTGTATCCTTTTCCCCACCAGGGAGTAGGAAAACAGTCTGTCCTGAAAACAAAATTATTTCATTTCTTTTTTTTTTTTTTTTTTTTTTTTGGAGACGGAGTTTCGCTTTTGTTACCCAGGCTGGAGTGCAATGGCGCGACCTCGGTACACCGCAACCTCAGCCTCCTGGGTTCAGGCAATTCTCCTGCCTCAGCCTCCTGAGTAGCTGGGATTACAGGCACGCACCACCACGCCCAGCTAATTTTTTGTATTTAGTAGAGACGGGGTTTCACCATATTGACCAGGATGGTCTCGATCTCTTGACCTCGTGATCCACCCGCCTCGGCCTCCCAAAGTGCTGGGATTACAGGCTTGAGCCACCGCGCCCGGCTTTTTTTTTTTTTTTTTGTTTTGAGACGGAGTTTCACTCTTGTTGCCCAGGCTGGAGTGCAATGGCGCGATCTCGGCTCACCGCAACCTCCGCCTCCTGGGTTCAGGCAATTCTCCTGCCTCAGCCTCCTGAGTAGCTGGGATTACAGGCACGCGCCACCATGCCCAGCTGATTTTTTGTAGTTTTAGTAGAGGCGGGGTTTCACTGTGTTGACCAGGATGGTCTCGATCTCTTGACCTCGTGATCCACTGGCCTCGGCCTCCCAAAGTGGTGGGATTACAGGCGTGAGCCACCGCGCCCGGCCTAATTATTTTATTTCTAAACAGTGGCGTTTAATTATTTTGATCTCAACCCACAATATGAAAAACACATCATATTGTGCCTGAATACAAACTCAAAACTGAAACAAAAGTTTCATCAATTGAGGCTTGAAATATGTGATACATTCTATTGGTTTGGGTGTGTGTGTTTAATGTTGGTCACAATCCTCTAAACAGATTTTAAAACCTATTGATAGGTCACAGCTAGCTGTTTGAAAACAGTACTCTGAAATATCACATGGGGTAGGAAACGTAAAGATCATCTAGTCCAATCCCTTCACTTTACAGTGGGTGAACTGAGTCTCAGAGAGATCAAGTCACTTGCCCAAGGCCACGCAGCTAGTAGGTGGCTATGCTTGGATTTGACATAATAAGCATCGGGCTACTGAATGCCTATCATGTGTCAGACATTTGCTGAAGTTTTTTTTTTTTTGAGACGGAGTCCTGGTCTATCGCCAGGCTGGAGTGTGCAGTGGCATGATCTCGGCTCACTGCAACCTCCACCTCCTGGGTGCAAGCGATTCTCCTGCCTCAGCCTCCCAAGTAGCTGGGACTACAGGCGCGCGCCACCACGCGCAGCTAATTTTTGTATTTTTAGTAGAGACGGGGTTTTATCATGTTGGCCAGGACCGTCTAGATCTCCTGACCTCGTGATCCACCCGCCTCGGCCTCCCAAAGTGCTGGGATTACAGGCGTGAGCCACCGCGCCCGGCCTGCTGAGTTCTTTAATTGCATTATTTAATACTCACTGTCATCCTATGAAACAGATATTATTCTGTCCACCTTACAGACGAGGGAACGGAGTCTCAGAATAGGGGAAATGACTGAAGCTGTAACAACGGCCAGTAGCAGACTAAGGACTAGTCTCTAGGTTTGGCCGCGCACAAAGTCCCGTGCTGTCAAGCTCTAACTCAGCTATCAAGAAAGTGGTTATGCAAGTGGGCCTGGGAGCTCTAGACACCTAAGCGTGCGTGTGTGGGACAGCGATAAGCTCGCGTTCTGCAGTCTCCAGGGCCTTATCATTCCGCACGCTTTCCTCTATCAGCTCGCAAAGAAACGTGGCAGTCAAGGAAGACAGCACAGGCTCCAGCCTCGAGGGAGAGGACAATTCGAATCTCAGCCTGTGAGTTTACTCAGAACACCCGTTTGTTTAATCTCTCTGTCCTTCAGTTTCCACACCTGAGAAGCTGGGACAGTAGCCGTTTCCAGCGCCAGGGATAAAGGAGTCAACACGAACTCTGGTACGTGGGAGGCGCGCGTCCAACGTCAGTTCCGCCCGCC
>NW_016107402.1:1585155-1588160 GCF_001604975.1 Cebus imitator
CCCCGCCCCGCCTTCTCCCCGGGCGCATGCGCCGCGTAGGGGCGCCTTTTACGACGCGGCGGATGCGGCGCGCTTGGCGGCCGGAGCTGAACTGAGCGGAGCCGGGCCGAGCTAGCGCGGCGGCCTGGCCGAGAGGACTAGCAGGTGGCGGCGTCGTCATGTCGCACGGTCACAGCCACGGCGGGGGCGGCTGTCGCTGCGCCGCCGAACGGGAGGAACCACCTGAGCAGCGCGGCCTGGCCTATGGTCTGTACCTGCGCATCGACCTGGAGCGGCTGCAGTGCCTTAACGAGAGCCGTGAGGGCAGCGGCCGCGGCGTCTTCAAGCCATGGGAGGAGCGGACCGACCGCTCCAAGGTGGGCCGCCTGGGGCCCGGGGCGGGCGGGGCGGGGTCCGCGTGGGGCCTCGGGCAGTCAGCGTACTCATTCCTGATGTTAAAAATAACGACAGCCTGGTTGCCAAGCGCTTTTCCGTGCCTGTCTCCTGCCAGCTCTTTGGGAGGCTAGCATATAGGGAAACAGACCGAGAAGGAAAGGGAACAGTTTTGTCGCTACACAGTCTAACGCTCTATTCCAGTGCTGTGTGGGTTAGAGAGGATGACGGTGAGGGCCATTGGTCCTAATGGCTGCCTGATCATATCACCTGACGAAGATGAGCTAGGGAGATGAAAGGTGTTTCCCGTGTAGAGCAAAGGTTCTTTACATTGTGGGGTCGCAGGCCCCTTTGCTGTCTATTTGAAAGCAATGGACCTTCTCCCCAGAAAAATGGACATTAAGCACCTACCTTTCAGTTCACACTTCAGGAGGCTCTTCGACCCTTGAAATTTATTCATGGGGTTTTTATTAAGAACCTTCCAGTTGGATGGCTGTGGCGGTTAGGACACTGGATAAGACCGATTAGCTTCAAGTTAGTAAGTCTTGGAAAACCAAGGGAGAGTGACTATTTCCATTGCACCTCAGTTGTAGAACAGGGTGGGAGATGCCTGAAATTGTAGGCTCTCAGCAAATATTTGTTGCTTTCTCCTCCCCCCTCCCCCCCCTCCAGTTTGTTGAAAGTGATGCAGATGAAGAGCTTCTGTTTAATATTCCGTAAGTATCTCCCTGGTGCCTACCTCAGGCTGAATGGGCTGTACCCAGTTGCCTCCTCAGATGGATTCATTCACTGGTTGTGTCAAGAACACACATTTGCTTCTAGAAATGGGATAAATTACTTTGGTGGGTTTGAGGAGAAAAGCATCATAGCTTTTTTGGTGCAGACTGGAAACAGATGTATTTGTTGAACAATACCTGAGAAATCGAGGTAGATTTCTTAGAATTGTAGAATGCTAGAGGGAGACAGGATCTTAGAAATTATTTAGTACAGTTTGACAGATGAGTAAACTGAAGCCCATACAGGGGAAGGGTCCTGCCCAGGGTCACACAACTAAACAGGTATTCAAACCCAGGTTGACAACCTTCTTTTTTGCATTCTGGCAGATTTACGGGCAATGTCAAGCTCAAAGGCATCATTGTAATGGGAGAGGACGATGACTCACACCCCTCTGAGATGAGACTGTAAGTGGCAAAGGCTTAGGCCCTCAAGGAGCTCCTAACTTTCTCTTTCTGGTAACATTTTATTCCAGAATAGTGTCATTTTTCTTCTTACTGGGTTTAACATTTCCCCTTTTAAAATGTCTTGGTCTTGTTCTCATTCTGCATTGGAATACACATATTTCTTCGTGAATTAATGGGTTTTTTAGATTAGGCATTTTTAGCCCCAATAGCTTGTCTCATATTTCAAAGCACTTACTGTGACACGATTCATTCAGAGAGCATTGTGTAAATGTCATTTGTTGATGACTTTGCAGTTTTCTTAATAACTAGCTGGAGATCTTATGATCTTTATGGAGTCTATTCTTGGGGTTAGCTTCAACATTTTTCCTTGCTATTTCATACAGTAATGGTCTTAGCCTGTGTTTTATTGACATAGAATTACTCCACCTGAGTTTGTGTGGCATTTAGTTAGCAAAGTCGTGTATACCTCTTGTAACACTAAATCTTTTGCCACCAGAGCTACTACTCTTATTGGCAGCTTACCTTATTCCAGGACAGCCTTCCTAAAAGAAAGGGAAAACTGCTTTTTGAGTGTTGGAGAAACATACAAGAAGAACTTTACATTTAAAAATTTCAGGCCAGGCGCAGTGGCTTATCCCACAAAACCAGTAAAAGATAAATAGGGCGGGCATGATGCCTCACACCTGTAATCCCTTTGGGAGGCTGAGGCAGGCGGATCACCTGAGGTTAGGAGTTCAATACCAGCCTGGCCAACCTGGTGAAACCCCCTCTGTACTAAAAATACAAAAATTAGCCGGGCATGGTGGTGTGCACCTGTAATCCCAGCTACCAGGGAGGATAAGGCAGGAGAATTGCTTGAACCTGGGAGCCAGAGATTGCATTGAGCTGAGATCTGGCCACTGCACTCCAGCCTGGGTAACAGAATGAGACTCCATCTCAAAAATAATAATAAAAATAAATACAAATTCAAATCCCAGCACTTTGAGAGGCCAAGGTGGGTGGATCACTTGAGGACAGGAGTTCAAGATCAGCCTGGCCAACATGGCAAAACCCTGTCTCTACTAGGCTGAAGCATGAGAATCACTTGAACCGGAGGGGTGCAGGTTGCATTGAGCTGAGTTTGTGTCACTGCACTCCAGCCTGGGCAACAGAGCGAGACTGTGTCTCAAAAAAAAAAAAATTTTTTTTCATCTGAAAAATTGATCAATTTAAATGGACTTTAGAGAGATTTAAGATAGTGATACTGGCTGGGGACAGTGGCTCATGCCTGTAATCCTGGAACTCTGGGAGGCCAGGGATACATAAAATTAGCTGGGCATAATGGCAGGCACCTGTTTTGCCAGCTACTTGGGATGCTGAGGCAGTAGAATCACTTGAACCCGGGAGCAGAGGTTGCAGTGAGCCAATATCGTGCCACTGCACTCCAGCCTGGGTGACAGAGTGAGTCTGTCT
>NW_016107402.1:1590025-1591082 GCF_001604975.1 Cebus imitator
GCGTGATCTTGGCTCACTGCAACTTCGGCCTCAGCCTCCCAAGTAGCTGGAATTACAGATGCCTGCCACCAAGCCTGGCTAATTTTTGTATTTTTTATAGAGATGGGGTTTCGCCATGTTGGCTAGGCTGGTTTTGAACTCCTGACCTCAAGTGAGCCACCATGCCCAGTCTAAAAGCCCTGTGTAGAGGTACATACTGGAATACACACACACAAGCACACACACATGCAACCTCAAGAGGTACATACTGGAATACACACACACATGCGCACAGACACACACGCACACGCACACGCACACACACACGCACACGCACACACACACGCACACGCAACCTCTGCCTCCTGGGTTCTGGTAGGCAAAATCTACATAATGTCGATCATTGAAGATGAGTGAAAAGTACGTGGAGATTCATATGTTCTCTCTACTTATGTATAAGTTTGAACTTTTCCATATTGAAGTTTTTAAAATATATGCATCACTTAGAATTGATTCAGTTTCATCTCCATACCAATTGTGTGGAGTACGTACTATTACTATTCCCATTTTACAGATGAGGAAACAGGTTAAATCAGGTGCCCACATTTACTCAGCTGGTAAATGACAGAGCCAGGCTTGAAACCCAGAAAGTCTAGCTCTAGATTTTAACTACAGTGCTATACTGCTTCTGATTATTCTGCTCATAAATATTCACTATTATTATTATTATTATTCTGTGGTGCGTCATTCTTAGAAATACTTTGAAGTAAACATTTGCTTTCTTAAATTACATGCATTTTGCTCCAGCTAATATCTAGGCCTCTTCTCTGTGGGTGTGTTAATAAAACATGCTGGAGTTGGTGGGGATATGTGGCTTAGTCTTTGAGAATTTGTGGGTTATAGAGACATCTACTTTTTAGATTACTCTTTTTTTTTTTTTTAATAGAGATTGTCACTATGTTGGCCAGGATGGTCTCGATCTCCTGACCTTGTGATCCGCCCACCTTGGCCTCCCAAAGTGCTAGGATTACAGGCATGAGCCACCGTGCCCAGCCTAGATTACTCTTTTTTTTTTTTT
>NW_016107402.1:1591242-1619117 GCF_001604975.1 Cebus imitator
AGAGACGGGGTTTCACCGTGTTGACCAGGATGGTCTCGATCTCTTGACCTCGTGATCCACCCGCCTCGGCCTCCCAAAGTGCTGGGATTACAGGCGTGAGCCACCGCGCCCGGCCTTAGATTACTCTTTCAAAAACATTTTCTTCTCTAGCATTTTACTTTTTATTTATTTTGAGGCGGAGTCTCCCTTTGTTACCCAGGCTGGAGTGCAGTGACATGATCTCAGTTCACTGCAACCTCTCTAGCAGTTTAGATGTGAGGTTGCAGTCTTTCATGTTCTTTCAAAATGGAAACCCTCAAATTATTTTTTGTTTTTTGGATTTTTTTTTTTTTTTTAAGAACTGTAAGGTGACTGAGTATATGGTGTAGTTTTTGGACACAAAAAATTGCTTGAGCATTAGGTTACGTGATCTTTTATCTCTTAACTGTGTGTAGTATGTTTCTGCCAAAGTATGTATTTTTCCCATGAGTAAGCTGTTTTATTTAACAACATCCTCAGTGTGGTCCGAATGTGCTGAGTTATTTATTTTCTCCATGCATTTGCTGCATGTGACCTAGTTTGAGCCGTCTCTTTGTGTATTGCTTCTCATGTGATATTAACCCACTCAAAGATGTCACAGAGCTATGTTGCAGATCTCAGCCCTTTTTTTGTTAAAGATATTTGCAGGCTGGGCATGTTGGCTCATGCCTTTAATTCCAGCACTTTGGGAGACTAACGTGGGTGGATCACCTGAGGTCGGGAGTTTGAGACCAGCATTGCCAACATGTTGAAACCCTGTCTTTACTAAAAATACCAAAATTAGCTGGGTGTGGTGGCGTGCGCCTGTAGTCTCAGCTACTTGGGAGGCTGAGGCATGAGAATCACTTGAACCTGGGAGGTGGAGGTTGCAGTGAGCCACCCATTGCACTCCAGCCTGGGTAACTAAAAAAAGAAAAAAATATTCGGAGATATTTGTATATAAGTGCCAATAAAATGCCATTTCTAAAATTTGACCCCTAAATTCAATCTCCTGTTGATAGAACCAAAGCCAGTTAAGCAGTCAGTAGAAAGATTTGAAAACCTGAAACCTGATAATGCACATTTCTTGACTTTTCTTCCCTTTCCTTTCTTAGGTACAAGAATATTCCACAGATGTCCTTTGATGATACAGAAAGGGAGCCAGATCAGACCTTTAGTCTGAACCGGGATCTGACAGGAGAATTAGAGTATGCTACAAAGTAAGTATGGGGCCTGTCTTCCATTTTCTGTGGCTGCTTATACAGCTCGCCACTTATTTTTGGCCAGTCTCCTGCTCTCTTAACATCAGAAATGAGTTCAAACAGTGGAAGAGACTTGATCTTTGACTCGGTCAATTTTTGGCAGAGATTCAGTGCCAGCCACAGACTTGTTAACTTGGAAGCAATTGGCAGGTTTGAATGAACTCCTAGGGTGGTTTTAGTAAAGATGCTTTCAGAATTCCTCTTTGTATAGTGAGCTTACAACAGGCAGAGTTACATGTGACTGCCATATCTCCCATTAGTTTAGTTCAACACTAAATGTGCCTTAGAATCCTTGCTGGGTTATGCAGCATTTCTCGTTCCTGTTCCTTGAGGGCAGGAGCAGTGGTTATCCCTACTGCCTTGGACAGGATCTGGCAGATGCTCAGTAAATGGTCCTTGAATTAATTACCTGTCCAAAGGAGAAGGAACAACTCCAAGTGTTTTCTGACTTTGCCTGGGTTTTACGAGTTGGAGCCGAATTGTTGTTTTACATAGTGGTGAGATACTCATTGAACTGTAACTTACATCTTCTTTCCCTATTCCTGTCATCCTCTAGAATTTCTCGTTTTTCAAATGTCTATCATCTCTCGATTCATATTTCAAAAAATTTTGGAGCAGATACCACAAAGGTCTTTTATATTGGCCTGAGAGGAGAGTGGACTGAGGTAAGATGGGGTTGGAAAGGTTGTCCCCTCATGTCTACATATCTGTACACTGTGGTGATAGGGGCTACAGGGAAGGGAAAAAAGCAAATGTTACAATTATTCCTGGTTTATTTATGATTTTTCTTGGTTTTATCAGTATACACTTTGATTTGACAAACTAAAAAGTATTTTTAAGGAGGTTGAAATTGTCATATATATTTCGGGAAGACAGAGTCTCATTCTGTCACCCAGGCTGGAGTGCAGTGGTGAGATCTTGGCTCACTGCAACCTCCGCCTCCTGGGTTCAAGCAATTCTGCCTCAGCCCCCCCGAGTAGCTGGGATTATAGGCACCCAGTGCCACGCCTGGCTAATTTTTTTGTATTTTTACTAGAGAAGGGGTTTTGTCGTGTTAGCCAAGCTGATGTCAAACTCCTGACCTCAGGTGATCTGCCTATCTCAGCCTCCCAAAGTGCTGGGATTACAGGTGTGAGCCACTGCGCCTGGCCTGAAATTGTTATTTATATTAATTCATAGTTTTTCACTTTCAAATTCTTTCAAAACTTCTGATAATCTTTACTGTTCAGGCACCAGGAATAAGATAATACAATAGACAAGTTCCTGTTCTCATGGTTCCCCTGTTATAGTAGGGTGACTGAATCTTCACAGTTACAGGGTAAATCATTGATAATGATCTTTACAGCTTTCTGAAGTTAAAAAGTATCAAAATTGGGTGATACTAGATGACGACTTCTAAGTATCAAAATCGGGAGATATTAAATGATGACTTCTAGAAATGAGCCTGAATAAGGACTTCCAGCAATGTGTGTGGTGTGGAAAAGGACAATTCTTTTAATGGCCAGCTGACCTAGCTTCAATTTTCTCACAGCTTCGCCGACACGAGGTGACCATCTGCAATTACGAAGCATCCGCCAACCCAGCAGACCATAGGGTCCATCAGGTTACCCCACAGACACACTTTATTTCCTAAGGGCTGGCCAAGGCTCCCATAGAGGTGCCATGTCAGTGAAGATGTACGACTACCTGTTGGGAAGGACAAAGGGATGAGGCTCCAGAGAGAGTTGGCTGCCACAGCGTCTGCCAAGCTTTGTCTTTGGGGCTTGCTGCAGAAACCTGGCCTACAGAAGATATGACACCACTGGGAGGGTTGTGTAGGTGCCAGGGAACAATCGTGGTTTTCTAGGGCACTGTGGAAATGGGGTCTTGGGCTGGGTGGCATCTGGCAGTCATGGATAATGCTTGCTTTTCCAGTCAATGTGGCCATGTGATTCCAAGTGTCATGTTGCTTTGTGGCAGGAATGTTGTGTGACTTTTTTTTTTTTTAAAGGAAACTATTTGTGAGCTGTAGGAAGCTTTCTGACGCCTCAGGATTGTGTTAGTAGTAGCCATCAGGAGGGTCTCCAACTAGAAACACTTGTTCCTGCTTGCTCCTTTCCCCTCTCATTGTTCAGCATTTTTATCAAGTTTCCCAGCTTGGAGTTGTCTGTCACGCACATGTGTCCTATTGTTATAGCTAGAAGGGCGGGAGTCTCCTGCTGATGCGTGATAGCTTAAGCTTGGGAAGAAGGTCTTTTCCACTGTCTAGCTAAGCAGTCAGGGGAGAGCATGGGGATCATTTCTGTGTGTGGAGGTAATCTGGTCAGTCAGATTGAGACTTAGTTAAGATTCCCCTTGGAACATCCTTAATGTTTATTAGCTTCTAACTAGTGTTGTAAGTCCAGTGCCAGAATTTGGAGATCTGAGTTCCTCTTTTCATGGCTTTTATTCACTGTGACTAATAAGCTTCCTAATAAATCCTTGCCAGACTTAAATGTTTGTACTTTCTTTTGAGTTCATGATAGTACTAATGCAACTTGCATTTCGTGGGGAACTGTACTGAACTTTGAAATTTTTTGTTGTTGTTTTGGACTAGGTAGGTTATAGGAAGTGCCACAATTAAATCAAGGCTGGATCAGTTTCTCCAGGAAAGGTCAAGCTCAATTTTGTACAGTAGGCCAAAAACACTCCTACCCATACATGTAAAGAGGAAGGTGGAGTTGAAAACCTGTATTTCACAAAAATTAGCTGAGCATGGTGGCACACATCTGTAGCCCCAGCCACTTGGGAGGCTGAGGTGGGAGGATCACTGGAGCCAAGGAGGTTGAGGCTACTGTGAGCCATGATTGTGCCACTGCACCCCAGCCTGAGGCGACAGAGTGAGACCTTGTCTCAAAAAAACACAAAAAACCTGTATTTCATTTTGCACAAAATGAAGTAATTTGTAGAATGACATTTTTAAAAAAGGGAGAACTGATTCTGGAGCTCATCAGAAGAAATGAGAGTGAGGAAAGTAATTGAGCAGCTCATGTGGTCTGAGGTGGACTAAAGACATTGGACTTAAATTTTGAAAGTCAGTTTGGCAATTGGAGAGAATGTAAGTATCTAAAAAGGGGATTTGAAATGGTCGGTATTCTCTCCCTTGCAGAAAACAGGAACAGGTGATAAATGGAATTAGTGTTGAATCTGATCCTCTTGGGAGAGCTCCTCTGAGGGATTGGCCCATGCTGTTGTTAGAAGGATATAGCTACTGTTTCTCCAGCCTGTCCTGGGAAAAATCTGCTACCACCAAACCTTGTTGGCCCTCAAAAGTTCTTAAATCAAATCTCAAATCAACCAGGATGCAAATGCACTCTTGAAAAGCACTGAGTCCTATGCACTCAAGACACGGCCTTTTTATTTCAGTTGGATTGTTTTCTGGAGTTAAAAGAAGAATTATGTTTAAATTTGGAATAGGGGGAAAATAAAGTTATAAGTCTTAGAGCAGACTAGCCCTTCACTAATTCCACTAATTAAAGCACTAATCACAGCTCCTGGGACTGAGCCTCTGAATTTGAAGCTTTGTTCTGAAGAATTTGTTCAAAGTGCCATGGTGTCTCAGGTGATTGAGGCTGCAGGAGGAAGTGTTTATTTTTCCCTAAGTGGGGACATTACCTCCTTTTTCTTTTGACATTCAGTCCTGAGTCCTTGGCTTGCGGTGGTCCCCTAGGCCCAAAGTTTTCCTGCCGTGAACCCTGGTGTTGTAGGCTCCTTGACCTGTTGAGACTTAGGACTGAATTGCCTCTAGGCCTGGGGGAAAGTGCTTTGTTGTGCTTCCAACTTTGTACTGTTTTCTTTCTGTTCAAAGAAAGCACTAGTATAGGTTAAGCTGGGAGAATGAATCCTAAGTGGCTGAGGAACAAGCGTGACTCATTTTGTACTTGCAGATCCCCACACATTCTCAGGGAGATGCTCCCTCAACTCACGTTTGCCTCCCCCTCGGACTTTTCTGTGGTCCCTGATCCCTATTTCCACTTCAACTTGATGGCAGCGTTTTGTGCACTGTCTGCATGGCATTGCTTGTGAAGGGCAGCGCTAACACTGCCAGTGCCTGTCCAGCTCTCCTGCTACAACCTTTGTATATTTTCCCTAAGTCCTGTTTTGTGTGATTAACACCTCATGCTGTGACTTTACAGTGTATCAAGTATGTTCACATAACCTCATTTAAGCCTACCAATAAAGCTGTGAAGGAGACAGGGTGGTTATTACCATTTTATAGCTCAGGAAGCAAATCCAGAGGCAGAATTTCAGTGGAACCCCAAGGTTGCTATTTACTTCCCTTCCTTGAGCCTCAGTTTCCCCATCTTTAAGGCTGGAGAACTAGATGATCTGTAAGGTCTCTTCAGTTCAGACTATGTGATTCCATTCATGATCCTGGAATAGGGCCATGAAAGCCAGTGGCAGACACCCAAGGCCTTAAGAGGTATGTCGCATGGGGATGGGAAGGTGGTAAAGTTTCTGCGAACAATAGTGTGAGGGATGCCTCTCCTTCCGGACAGCACTCCTCCAGGAGGCGCCTGGGTGGTGGTAGGAAGTGGGAGTCTTGGGTGTCCTGTCTCCATTCTATAAGGTGGGAGCAGGTGAGAACCCAGCAACTGCGCGGCTGAGTGACAGGGAGCGGCCCCGCCGCCTCCAACATGGCAGCTTCTATCTAGCGAAGCCGGGTCCCCGCTTCCGGGTTCCGTACCGTTGGCCAGGCTACATCCGGCAGCGCGCTGGCTGGGTTCCCGGGACTCGAACGGAAGTTCCGGCGGGGGCGGCCGAGGGGGAAGAGTGTGTCTGCGGGAGAAAGGAGAATCGCCTAAGCGGCCTCGGAAGCCCCAGAGAGTGGAGGTACCCGGCCTGCGGCTGTAGAAGAATATGTGGGGGACGTTGGCCTCTGGAGGGTCCTGGAGAGCAGGCAGGGGGAGCGGCGATGGGGGGAGGGTGGGGGTGGGGAGTAAGGTACGAAGCTGCTGTCCTGTCTTGGGGACTTCGGGAGTGGAGCTGGGCAAGGGGGTGTCAGGGTATAATGTGACAGACTTCGGGGTCGGAGGTGGAAGAGCCCGTTGTGGGGCGGGGGCTTCCCCAGAGTCAAAGATAGCCCCATTGTGGGCAGGTGCGAGTCCTGGGTCAGGGTAGAAAATGTCAATGGGGAGGGTGAGCCTTGGTCAGAACAGAAGTTCCCATTGTGGGGAGCAGGAGATCCTGGGTCAGGGTGGAAGTTCTCAAGGTGGAGAGGGAGACAGGTCAGGGGGAAGGTACCCCTCTGAGAAGGAAGGCTGGGCGGGAGGTCCAAGTCTCCACGGTGGAGAAGGAAAGGAATTGCAGCTCAGGGCGGGAGGTGCATTCCCAGTGGGAAGAGGAACCCCGGATCACAGGCGAACAATCCCATTGTGGAGAAGTGCCCTCAGGGGTCAGAGATGGAAGGTGAGGCCAGTTGGGAGGGGTGGACAGGCACTTGGAGGCAGGTAGTGGAAGCTTCCGGCGAGTTTGGAGGACGCTGAGGATGGGGAGGGGCCTGCCAGCCTGACATTCTTTTGTGTGTTTGGGAGTCCCAGAGCGTGGTCAGGCCGGGCCCGTTTGCAGTCCGTGGCCGCTGCAGCAGGTAGCTCTGTTTAGGAGGGTGTGGAGCACCAGTTTGTGGGTGGGTGGCAGACAGGAGTTCTTACACTCTCTGGGGACATGGGCAGCCCCCCGGGGTTCTGGGAATGGATGAGCCAGAAGAAACTGCGTGGAGGCCCAATCGGGCTGGTGAGGGGAGGTTGAGATGGGGGTGGGGGGCGGCACTGAGTAGGGGCTGGAAGCTCATTTCCCTGGCATTTTTCTCTCCATTTCCTATAGGGCTGGGATTTGGGGAGGCAGGGACCCAGGAATGATTGGAGAGCAGTGGGAAGGCACTGACCCCAGAGCAGTTAGAGGGGGAATGAAACAGGGGTGTGGCTGCCTCACTTCACCCCCTGCCCTGCAGTCCCTATGCCCTGCCTCTTTCTCTCCAGCAAACTCAGGTCCTGTGTTGGGCCAGAACTAGAGACACACCTTCTGGGCCACTAGGGTGGCTTCCTCTGCCTTTCAGCCCTGGAGTGGAGGCAGACTTCCCCTGTGCCCTGGGACTTCTTGCCTGACTATTTTTTGTGCTCAGGACAGAACCTGGGTGCTGTGTGGGGCTGATGGCCTGGTGGCCTCTTGGGCCAGGAGTGTGTCCTGTGCCTGGTTGTGCACTTGACCACCATCCCCGATGTGTGCAGGCCCCCGCCGTGGAGCCGTGTGGTGTATGTGTGGTAACACCATGTCTGTGCCCCTGCTCACCGATGCTGCCACCGTGTCTGGAGCTGAGCGGGAAACGGCCGCGGTAAGGGTCCCTTTTCATCCATGGCCAGACCCACTGGGGGCAGCTGGAGGACCGGCTGGAGCGGGTATGGGAAAATGGAGGTGGCGGTGATGAGCAGGCAGTATCCTGAGGTCAGGAGGCTTGGAGTAGTAAACTGTTTGGCTCCTACCTGGGTTCCCCCCAGGTCCTTAGGGGTGGGGGAGGGGTGGGCAGAAGTTGGTGGACCTAGGGGGAACCTTCGTGTCTCCCCATGTCCCATCCTTTTCCAGGTCATTTTTTTACATGGACTTGGAGACACAGGGTAAGTGACAGGGGAGGGGTGTTCCTTAGGGAGGGGGCCTGGGCCCAGCTGTGGACCAAGAGGCCTGCACGTCCCCTTCCCTTCCTTTTTTTTTTTTTTTTTTTTTTTTTTTTTTTTTTGAGACAGAATCCCACTCTGTGGCCCAGGCTGGAGTGTAATGGCGCAATCTCGGCTCGCTGCAACCTCGACTCCTGGGTTTAAGCAATTCTCTAGCCTCAGCTTCCCAAGTAGCTGGGATTACACGCGACTGCCACCATGCCCACCTAATTTTTTTGTATTTTTAGTAGAGACGGGGTTTCTCCATGTTGGCCAGGCTGGTCTTGAACACCTGATCTCAGGTGATCCGCCAGCCTCGACCTCTCAAACTGCTGGGATTACAGGCGTGAGCCACTGCGACCGGCCGTCCCCTTCTCTTCCTACTGCATCGGAGCCTTTTCTCCCATCCCTCCTACAGGCACAGCTGGGCTGACGCCCTCTCCACCATCCGGCTCCCTCATGTCAAGTACATCTGTCCCCATGCGTGAGTGTCACCCCAGCAAGGGAGGGGCTGAAGCTGGGGGTCATCTGGGGGTGGTCCTGTTGTCCCAGGTCTGTTCTCTTCTGTCACCTGCATCCTGAGGCTTGGGCCCAGGGCAGTCAGAAGTGACATTTTCAACCTTAGCTCCTGTGGAGCCCCTGGAGTGGGATCCAGCACCAGCCCCCAGCCCTAGGGCCTTTTAGACCTGAGCTCTCCTAGACCCACACCTCCCTTTGCCCCTTCCCCGAGTACTCACCGACTGCCTGGGACCCCATCGCACCAAGAGCTGGGCCCTGCTTCTCCATCACTGGCGCTTTGCCCTAACCACAGCCTCCAGCCCGTGGCAGGTTGCCTGGCAACACCTTAAACACAGGCCCTGTCTGCTGGGAGGGACCCCCAGGGGAGGCTCAGCCCCACTCTGGGCTGCGTCTTCCTCATCCCTCCTGAGTATGATGGGCCCTCTGGCTGTCCCTCCCCAGGCCTAGGATCCCCGTGACCCTCAACATGAAGATGGTGATGCCCTCCTGGTGAGTTTGGGAGTGGGTGGTGGGCAGGGGAACAAGGACACAAGCTGAGGGAACTACAGGGTGCTGGCCAGGGTTTTCTGTAGCTGCCAATACCTCTTCTCCTCAGGTTTGACCTGATGGGGCTGAGTCCAGATGCCCCAGAGGACGAGGCTGGCATCAAGAAGGCAGCAGAGAACAGTAAGACCCCAGGCCCTCCTCCGTATCCTCTTTCCCCTGCCCCCCAGGAAAGCACTGGATGGTTCCTCCACCTGGCTCCCTTCTTGGGCCCCTTGGCAACTTCCCCTCACCCAATCATGTCCCCTCCCCCCAGTCAAGGCCTTGATTGAGCATGAAATGAAGAATGGGATCCCTGCCAATCGAATCGTCCTGGGCGGCTTTTCACAGGTGAGGGGAGAGGGGTGGGGGGCAGGGGTGGCAGGTGGATGAGCTGTCCCCTCATGACCCCTCTCGCTCCTCCCTCCAGGGTGGGGCCCTGTCCCTCTACACAGCCCTCACCTGCCCCCACCCTCTGGCTGGCATCGTGGCGTTGAGCTGCTGGCTGCCTCTACACCGGGCCTTCCCTCAGGTGAATGTCCCCACTGACCTCCCCCCACCCCCTACCTTTGTGTCTGCATCCTCTTGGCTTGGGGACTGCTGCAGCACTGGCTTTGCCCTGAGTCCTGTCTGGCCCCCAGGCAGCTAATGGCAGTGCCAAGGACCTGGCCATCCTCCAGTGCCATGGGGAGCTGGACCCCATGGTGCCCGTACGGTTTGGTGCCCTGACAGCTGAGAAGCTCCGGTCTGTTGTCACACCTGCCAGGGTTCAGTTCAAGACATACCCCGGCGTCATGCATAGCTCCTGTCCTCAGGTCAGTGGGGGGACCATTTCCCACTCCCACCTCTCTGCCTCCAGCCAGGAGCCTCTTGTGATCCCCTCTTAATCCCCTCAGGAGATGGCAGCTGTGAAGGAATTTCTTGAGAAGCTGCTGCCTCCTGTCTAAAACTAGTCGCTGGCCTCAGTGTGGTCTCCCAGCTCATGGGGGACCCAGCAAGCAAGCGTGGCACCATCTTGGATCTGAGCCAGTCGAGCCCCTGTCCCCACCCTTCCTGACCTGTCCTTTTCCCACAGGCCTCTGGGGCAGGTGGCGAGGCCTGGCCAGGCCTTCCTTCCTGGCCTCAGCCACCTGGCTCTCTGCAGCAGGGGCAGGCTGCTTTCTTATCCCATTTCCCTGGAGGCGGGCCCCCCTGGCAGCAGTATTGGAGGGGCTACAGGCAGCTGGAGAAAGGGGCCCAGCCGCTGACCCACTCACTCAGGACCTCACTCACTAGCCCCGCTTTGGGCCCCCTCCTGTGACCTCAGGGTTTGGCCCATGGGGCCCTCCCAGGCCCCTGCCCCAACTGATCCTGCCCAGATAATCGTGTGTCTCTCCTGCCTCCACTCCAGCTGCTTCTCAGTCCTGAATGTGGCCATGGCCCTGGGGCCCCCTTGCTGCTGTGGGCTCCCTGTCCCTGGGCCGGAGGGCTGGTGAGGAGGTGGAGCCTTTTGAGGGGGGCCTTCCCTCAGCTGTTTCCCCCAACTGGGGGGCTGGGCCCTGCCTCCCGTTACCCTCCTTCCCTGGAGGCCCGGAGCCTGCAGGGCTGGACTGAGGTTCAGGTCTCCCCTCAGCTGTCTCACCCCCACTTTGTCCCAACTCTAGAGCAGGGAGGTGTTGGGGGTGGAGTTGTGTCTCGTCTTCTGTCTCCATGTGGTTTTGGGTGTTTTTCTTGTTGTGTCCTGGATTCCGATAAAATTAAAGAAATTGCTTCCTCAGTGCTCAGGCCTGGCTGATTCTATTCCAGGGGTAGATAGTGACCATCTGTGAGAACCTGCCTCGGTGTAAGAAAACTTTTTATTTTTAAATACTTTGGAAAGCTCTTTCAGAGCAGTGTAAATGAGTGCCTGGGAGGTTTTGTTCCAGAGCCTTGCCCCATGACTCGCTCTTGGTGGTCCTGATGAACTCCTGGACCCTGTAGAAGATAAGAGTTGGAGACCTCAGCCTCCTGGTCAGTGGAGCCCTTGGCCTCATGCCTGGTGGGCTGAGCGGGCCCAGCTAGGGTTTGAGGTAGGGGAGGCCTTGGCGTGGCCCCAGCAGCTCCAGGGCCCTGGGTTCCTGCCAAAGGCTGGAGAGCAGGCAGCTGCTTCTCTTTTCCTGGTCCTTGTCAGGGGAGGGTCCTCAGGCCTGCGCACCAAAGCCTGAAGGATTCTGCTTTTGCCAGCGCCAGAGATCTTCACCTGCAACACGTGAGGTGTGTGCTCAGGGCCCACAGTAGAATGCATAACCTCCCCCAACCTCACAGACCACCCTGGGTGGGTGGACCTAGATCTGATCAGCCCCTCCCTGGCCCATAACTCTGCAGGGGTCAGGCCAGCACTCACACATCCTGTCCAGCCCTAAGGCTGCTGTCCACCCCAGCTCCTCGTGGGCCAGGCTGGGGTTGGCATAACAGGCTGCCACATCACCCTCCCGTCGTGCCACCACCTTGTATGGGATCTGCAAGACAGGAGGTAGTTGGAGCTTAGCTGAGCAAATCTTTTAAGAACAGAGCAGTGCTTGCCCACAGGCACCTGGTGCTGGGTGCTAGGCAGGGTCAGGAGACTGGGTAGTAGCAGGTGCCCACCAGAGAGTAAGTGGGAAGGGCCAAAGCTGCTCTGGTGCTGAGACCTGAGTGACGTGAGGTGGGTGGGGTGGGGGCCTACCTTCTTCCCAGACGCCTTCTCCATAGCTTGGACCATCTGCAGCACCGAATAGCCTGTGCCTGTGCCCAGGTTGTAGATCTGCCCCGTGGAGAACAGGGTTTATGGAAGGGGCTGCACTAACCACCGCTCTGGGCCCCTCTGCCTAGATCTGCCCCCTCCCCTCCTTCACTTCTCCCTTCTCTTCCTACCCGGCAGCCACACTGCTCCTTCAGCTTCCTCAAGGCTGCAATGTGACCCTTGGCCAGATCCACAACATGGATGTAATCCCGGACACCTGCAGAGGAGGCGGCGGGGATGGGAGTTTGTTTCCCCTGACTCTCCCTCCTGGCTCCCACTCCTAGTCCCCCAGTCCTTGGCTCACCCGTGCCATCCTCTGTGTCATAGTCATTGCCAAAGACATTCAGGGCCTCCCGTCGCCCGATCGCCACCTGGAGGTGGAGATCAGGTCAGTTCCTCCCAGGTCCCAGGCACCAGCTGTAACCCTAGGGCCACTCCTCTGACCCTTCCCTTCTGCATTACCTGGGAGACATAAGGCATGAGGTTGTTGGGGATGCCCTGGGGATCCTCGCCGATGCAGCCAGAGGCATGGGCACCTGTGGGGTTGAAATAGCGCAGCAGCACTGCGTTCCAGGTCTGTGGGATGTAGGTCAGGCAGTGAGGCCAGAAGTGCAGGCAGTATGTCCCAGCTGAACCCAGAGCCCTCTTCCACACCCCCATGCCAATTGGTTTTGCCGAGACGGAGTCTCACTGTGACCAAGGCTGGAGTGTAGTGGCCTGATTTGGCTCACTGCAGCCTCCGCCTTCCAGGTTCAAGCAATTCTTGTGCCTCAGCCTCTGAATAGCTGGGACTAGGCCTCACCACCATGCCTGGCTAATATTTGTATTTTTAGTAAAGACAGTGTTTCACCATGTTGGCCAGGCTGGTCTTGAACTTTTGACCTTAGGTAATCTGCCCGCCTCGGCCTCCCAAAGTGCTGAGATTACAGGGGTGAGCAACCATGCCCGGCCAGTTACCTATCCATTATCTCTAGAAACAAGCAGGGGTGGGGCCCTCCACTGCGACTGCCTGAGCTTAGCTTCCTCCATAGCGGGGGGTTCAGAATCCCACTCTTGGGCTCATGGTGGGCCCTGAGGAGTCTGTCAGTCAGTGAAGCCAGGGTGCAGTCAAGGGGGTTCTCACTTTGTCTGCCTGGCACAGGTCCCGGATCATTTCCTCAATGAAGAACTTGGACTTGCCGTAAGGGTTGGTACAGCCACCCGTGGGGTGGGCCTCGTCCAGGGGCAGGTATTGGGGGTTTCCATACACAGTGGCTGAGCTGCTGAACACGAGGTTCTTCACCCCATGGGCCCTCATGATCTGGTCATGGAGAGGTGGCATCAGTGGTCTATGCCTCACACATTACTCCCACCCTATTACTCTTCCACGGGAGGACTGGGCTGAGGTTATGGGCACTCTTATTTACAGATGGGGAAACTGAGGCTGGGAGGTAAAGATATGTGTCCAGGATGATACAGCTTGGGCTCTGTGTTTGGCACTGCCTCCTAGGCTGGGGCCCAGCTGGACACCCTTGTAGTGTCCATGCCTTGCCCCATGCCTCTCACCTCCAGAAGCTGGATGGTCCCAGTCAGGTTAACTCTGTAATAATCCAGAGGCTTCTGCACCGACTCGCCCACGGCCTTGAGCCCCGCAAAGTGGATGACCGCCACAAAGCTGTGCTGCAGGGGTGACATGGTCAGAGGTTACTCTACTGGCCTTAGTCCTTGGCAATGCCTGTGGCCTGCCTGCCTGCACCCTTTTTTTTTCTTGACAGCTCGTTCTGTTGCCCAAGCTGGAGTGCAGTGATGCCATCTCAGCTCACTGCAACCTCCACCTCCTGGAAGCCGTCTTCCCATACCAGCCTCCTCAGTAGCTGGGACCACAGGCATGGGCTACCACACCCAGCTAATTTTTGTATTTTTCTGTAGAGATGGGGTTTCACTGTTGCGCAGGCTGGTCTTGAACACCTGGGCTCAAGTAATCTGCTCACCTCAGCCTTCCAAAGTGCCGGGATTACAGGCGTGAGCCACCGGGCCCAGCCTGCACCCACCTTTTTGAAGAGACGCTGTAGGGCTGCCTGGTCCAAAATGTCCATCTCCTCAAACTCCACAGCACGGCCTGTCAGCTTCTGGACCCGCCGCAGGCTCTCAGGCATGGAGCCCCCTCCTGGTGGGGCACATGTAGGCCACATCATCATGAAGTAGGGTGCTGTGTTCCCAGGGACAAGCCAGACACACATCCCCCACTCAGTGGTAGAAGTGGAACCCAGGGTTTTGTTTCTACCATCCCCTCAAGAAGCCCCAGCCCCACTGCTGCTCACCACGAAAAGCGTTATGGAAGTTGTCGATGACCACAGGCGAGTAGCCAGCCTCCAGCAGCTCCAGCACCGTGTGGCTGCCGATGTAGCCAGCCCCACCTGTTACCAGCACCTTCTCTGCCATGGCACCTGGCCCGGGATACAGAGTCTCAGAGGTGGCTGAGGCTGCTGGCTTAGAGCTTCCTTCTCCCTGGAATCTGGCCCTCTAAGCTCACTTTGAAAGAAGGCAGCAGTGTGCCCTAGGTACCAGAATGGCTCAGAAGTCAGCCCTGGGGCAAGTCTGGATACCATTACTTTCTGGCCTTAGGCTTGCTAATAATTGTATAAACATCATGAGGCAGTGTGGGGGTTCAATGAGGTGACCTTAAGGGCCTGCCACAGCAGAGCTGGGGAGACTGACACACAGGCACCTTGTTTTCTAGTCCATTTGTCTTGGGGTTGGAAAGATGGAATCTGAGGATCCACACTGCCTTCTCCAAAGTGACTGAGGACTGCAGAGTCCTGGGCAGAAGGAAAATGGCAGCAGGATTGAGACTCCAGGGTCCTAGAAGGGGTTCTGTTGGCTCAGACCCAGGCCTGCCCAATGCCTCTGCCATGGGTAGGTGTAAACTGGCTCCTGGGCTCAGTGACTAATACCTCCTGCTCCAGGCGGCCCCTACTCCCTTTTCCTCAAGGGCCAGCTGGGAGGAAGCAGGAAATAGATCACATGGCCTCAAGGGTGAGGTCCTTTGCCAGGTAGGCTCAGCCTCTGCCCATGCCAGGGCCAGCCCGGTCACACTCTGGCTCGGAGTTAAGGATCTCGCCCAACTCTAGGCCGCCCTGGGTGGGCCATGTAGACGTGGACTTGGCCAGGTGCGCACCTCCACCCTGAACAAACTCTGCGGGCAGAAAGGGCGGGACCAGGAGGAAGCCCCAGACACTGAGGCCTTTCATTCCCAGCGTCCGAGCCCGCTGCCGCCTTTCTCCAGGCTGCCTCTGTTCCCTTCTGGGCTCACGCAGCTCCAACCCACTGGACCAATAGTGCTCTACGTGCCAGGCTCCGTCCCAGGCACTTCTGCATGATTTTCCTGAATTCCCCCAGCATCTCGGTGAGGCAGGTGTTATCACTGGCACTTTACAGATAAAGATACTAGGGTCACAGAGGTGAAGCAGTTTGCCTTCAGTCCCACAGCTGGCGACAGCGGGCTGGAATCCGGATCGCCAGGCTCGCAGCCCGGCCCCCTCCCAAGACGGCTCGCCCTTCCCCCACCGCTCCCTGCTGGACTCTGCCCGCCGCGCCGAAGCCGCCCCCACCCTCGCCTCGCGCTCGGCGCGGACCCCTAAGGTAGGTCGCAGAGAGGCCCTGGGAGGCAGGAAAGCTGGTCTGAAGCCCGCTGCGCCCCCGACCCGCGAAGTGACCTTGCTCAGCCGTCGCCCCCTCGGTTTTCCCAGTTTGTCTGCTGGAGGGAAGGGGCGCTGGGCCCCGAGCACTCGAGGGCGGTTGGGTCTCAGGCTGGGCATTGGGCCGTGGCGCGGAGCGGGACCGAGCTAGGAGTCCCCAGGCCGGGAATGAATGAACCCCAGCCGCCCCAGCCCAGGAAGCGGGGAACTGGGACGGAGGGACGCTGCCCGCAAAGCGGCCCGGCCCCTCGGAAATTCCCTCGCTACCCACGGACTCCCCGGCCCCCGGCGAGCCCACCCGGCCCTTCATTCCGCCTCCCGAACCTGCTCGGGTTCCCGCGCCCCGCGCTGGCTCCAGAGGCACCGCCTCCCGCGCCCGAGTGGCGGGCCCTTTAAGCGCTGACGGGCCACCCCGACCCCGCCCCTCCACGCCCCCAAGGAAACGTGTCACTCGGGTTACGGCCACTACGGGGACGACGGGAGGACAAAAGGCCTGCGCACTGTGACGGCGGTTGCGCGACGCGCGCGCCCGCTGAGGGCGGAACTGGGCGGTGTTACCCCTCGAGGGACGACGCTGGCGCCAAGTCCCCGAAGCGGGCGTGTCCTGCTGGTGCCCTGGGTCCCCGCGACAGCTCGTCCCAACCCCTGGAAGCAGCGCCGCGCTTCCGAGGGGGCAGGGGACAAAGGGTAGGGGGCCCGCGCCTGCCCCCCTCTGACCCGCAGGTTTTCAAACTTGCTGGTGTCTGAATTCAAAATCTTGAACTTCCCAATCCCATAGGACTAAGGCAGGAGCGGGGTCTTGGGTCAGTGGTTCTGGGACGTCCTGCTCGCAAATAAACCAAGGAGCTGGAGGAAGCTGTCAGGCCACACTAGAGGTGCCAGCGCCCTCGGCTCCCACCCTTACCGCGGCTCCCACCTGCCGGGAATGGTCTGCCTACACTCTGCCTGCCACGACGGCAGGTTAGCAAATGATTGTTTACAATGAAAAGTGGTAGGGCTAGAGAATAATATGCACCAAATGTGATGTACTGCGTGATGAAACCAGAGTAAAGGCGCCCTAAATGCACGAGCACGGAAGTGTTCCCCGCGGCTGGGAATCAGCGTCTGCCCACAGAGCCCGGGGCACCCACAGGTGAGAGCTCCCGGGCCTGTGAGAGCCAGGGAGTGACTGGGCCGCCGAGGTCCAAAGCAGGGGAGTTTGTGCAACAGCCCCGGTCACAGAGGCAAAGGTCAGAAACAACCCTGCTGGGTGTTCTGGCCAGCAAACTGTTGCAGGCAGCCTCCTGAATAAGCCACTGAATTCCAGTCACTATGGATTTGGGGCTGAGGTGGGGAAACAGGGAGGGAATACAAAGATTAATAAACTAGTTCAGTCTTCATTTTCCTCCCAGGGTGCAACATGGTAAAGTATTTTCCTCCTCCAGACTCATGTATACACACAGCTGCACAACCGAATGCTGGAATGATTCTGTGCCATTCAACCTTTAATTACATAAGCTGTTTTCAAAAATCACATTCAGCGTGGAGATTTTCCAGAGATGCTGGAGTTGGCAGAAGCTCTCCACTTTCCGCAAATGGCCTCTGCCAGGTTGGGAAGAATCTCCAGGACCTGTGTCCTGAGAAGTCAGAGTGCAATGGCCCCAAGGGCATGCCAGGGTGGAACTGTGTAGAGGTGGCCAGCTTGCAGATTCCATCCAGAGAGGAGACTCGAGGATCATGCCAAGTAGGGAATGGGGTTTCCACATGCCCTCAGGCATTCAACCCCTGGGCCAGGGTCTGTGAAGGGAGACTTCATCACAGCCCTCAAAGCCTCTTGCTCCTACTCAGGTCTGGCAGGAGAGCCTGAGGCCAAGCAGCTCCTCCTGCCCCTCGCCTGCTTTCTGCCAGGAGAGACCTCTGCGTAGAGCTGGCTGTGACGTACCTGCGCCGTTAACCTCATTCACATTTCCACGTCACCATCCATGAATCATCTGTGTGTGCCCCTATTTCTTTTTTTCTTTTTTGGGATGGAGTCTTGCTCTGTCTCCCAGGCTGGGGTGCAATGGTGTAATCTTGGCTCACTGCAACTTCCACCTCCTGGGTTCAAGCAATTCTCCTGCTTCAGCCTCCTGAGTAGCTGGGATTACAGGCGTCCACCACCACACCCAGCGAATTTTTGTATTTTTAGTAGAAATGGGGTTTCACCTTCTTGGCCAGGCTGGTCTTGAACTCCTGACCTTGTGATCCACCCACCTCGGCCTCCCAAAGTGCTGGGATTACAGGCATGAGCCACCCCGCCCGGCCTTGTGCCCCTATTTCCACACCATCCCCAGGGCTTCAGGTGGGCAAGGGGCTCAGAGTTTACAGGTAGCCTGAGCCACTTTGGAGCCAGTTTTTCTGTTCAGGGCTTGACAGATAAAGTTCCCAGCTTCCAGAAGCTTCTGGAGATTCACACCCTTTGAGAAATAAGTTAGAGGAAGCGGTAAGTCATGGTAAGCCCTCAACACCAGGGAAAATATCAGCATGGACAGACAACTGTTGATACTTAAAAAGTAAAGATGAAGATAAACAGGGTTTTTCCCTTGACAGCGGGACACCAGCTACCAGTGAGCTCCTGTCTGTCTGGCACCTGGGTTATTCCTCTGACTCCTGCTCGCGTAAGATGCCCAGTCTGTATAATGGTTTGTAGTGCCACTACCAGGGCACAGATCCCATCAGTCTTGTTCAGTGCTCCCTCTTCAGAGCCTAGCACAGGGCCTGGTCCACAGAGGTAAAAAACTGATATTCAAGTGAGGATGGTAAGGCAGAGAGGGAAGAATAAAAACACCAACTGAAAGGGTCAGGCAGAAACCCTCTGTTCACAGAGTAGCTCATATTTGCTGATGTGCACTCCATGCTCTGTGCTAAGCATTCCACGTATCTTTTTTTTTTGGAGACAGAGGTTTTGCTCGTTGCCCAGGCTGGAGTGCAGTGGCGCGATCTCAGCTCACTGTAACCTCTGCCTCCGGGGTTCAAGTGATTCTCCTGTCTCAGCCTCCCAAGTAGCTGAGGTTACAGGGTGCACCACCATGCCCATCTAATTTTTGTATTATTAGTAGAGACAGGGTTTCACCATGTTGGCCAGACTGGTCTCGAACTTTTGGCCTCAGGTGATCCACCTGCCTGGACTTCCCAAAGTGCTGGGATTACAGGTGTGAGCTATCATGCCTGGCCCTCTACATACGTTTTCTTACTTAATCCTCACAATGGCTCCATGAGACAGCTATTATTATTACCATTTCTTAGGTTCAGAGAGATGAAATAATGTGTCTGATTTCTCATAGCCTGTAAGTGGCAGGAGTAGGCTTTAAACCCAGTTCACTCTTACCCTCAAGCACAGATGCTATTCTGCTTCCATTCACCACTGAGGGCCCCAATGGACCCTGGCGGATCCCTGGCAAGCTAATGCTACTGTCCTTATTTTACATAGAATAAAACAAAGGGCAATAGAGAACTGACTCGTTTCAGGTCATGAACCTGACCCTTTCCAGGGCCCCTTCTGTATTCCCTGGTGCCTCCTAGGACTGAACTCTCAAAGTCACCCTGACACCCCAGCCTCCCTGTGGCCATGGGTGTGGCCTCACTCAACCCTACTCTCACAAACATTAAAACATTAGATCAAATATCCATAATCCCTGGTTCCCTTCCCCTCCTTTTTTTTTTTTTTTAAGAGACAGGGTCCCGCTCTTTCACCCAGGCTGGAGTACACTGGCAGGATCGTAGCTCACTGCAGCCTCAAACTCCTGGGCTCAAGGGACCCTCCAGCCTCAGCCTCTCAAAGTGCTGAGATTACAGGCATGAGCCACTGCGCGTGGCCAACCCTCTTCCTCTTTACTACTCAGCACCTTAACAGCCCCAAATACCCACATCCGCTTTTGTTCTCAGCTTCAGGCTGAGCCCTGGTCAGTTCAGGGCTGTCACCACCAGGGGGCGGATGGGCTTACCGTGTGAATGCCCAAGCCCTCTAACATGTAGACCAGGTCCTCGGTGGCCAAGTTTCCCAGTGCCCCCTGTGCATAGGGACAGCCTCCAAGTCCTGCCACAGACGAGTCCACGACACTCACTCCCATCTGGAAACATAAGGATGATGAAACACAGTTGTCACTGGGAACAAGAACCCACAGAGCTGGGCCTTGCAAACCTCCCAATAGTCTGTTGCCTGAAATTCCAGAGTCATTCTTTCCTTTGGTGTTTGATTCTGTGGACACAAAAGTCCCACCGAAACAGACAGTGCTTCTTCTTTTAGTTTCTGTTTCACTATTTCCTCTGCCGGCAGTATCTTTCCTTTCTTGGTGGACTCTCACCTTTTAGGTTCCAGTCTAAAAGCCACCTGTTCAGGGAGACCTTTTCTGATCACCAGCCTAACCCACTCCCAAAGCTGAGATTTCAGGCCCCTGTTGTTTACCGTGGTTCATTAATTACTCCCCACCCCACCCCACCTCCGCTGCTTACACCCCACCACCTCCAGGCTGCTGTCACTCAGTCAGGGCCTCACCACACTACAGCCACATCCCATGTTCCCAGGTCAGTCGCTTCCTACTCTCCCACTCTCCCAGATGACTATTTCACTTTCTTCTCTCTTCTTAAACCTCTATCACCCACTTCCCCATCCCCATTCTCCCCATGCGCATTCTCATCCGCTTCTTTATGGAAAGAGATGGAATCAGAAGAGACTGTCTCCATTGACTCCCACCATCTCATCTACCCACCTGCCTGCATCTGGGCCTACAGACCCACCGTCCCTCATGCTGCCTGGGATGGACCCCGAGCCCCTAGCCAAGGCCAACCCCTCCACCTCAGCGTGAGGCCCATTCCCACCTGCTCCAGCATGTGTCCAGTAAGTTTCTCCTCTCTCTCCTGCAACCTGTTCCTCGCCTCTACTGGGTCATCCTCACACAGCAGCCTGCGATCTCTCCCATCTTTTATAAACCCTTTTTGGGACCCTCTAACCTCCCATTTCTTTGCTCCCATTCAAAGCAAAGTTCCTCAAAAGAGCTGTTCCCACTTAACATCTGCCATTCTCACTTGAACCCATTCAAAACAGGTTTGAGTCCCCACAATTCCTCCACTGAAACAGCTCTAGTCACGGTTACTGGTGGCCTCCTTGTAGCTAAGTACAAAGGTCAAGTGGCCATCTTTGCACTTGACTCTCCGCATCATCTTGGACACCTCCTCCACGTGGCTTCAGGGCTCCACATCCCCCTGGTTTTCCTCCTATGGTGCTCTGGCCTCTCCTGAGGCCTCGATCCAGTCTTTGCTGGCTCTTCTTCACCTCCCTGATCTCTGAAGGTTGGAGCCCTTACTGCTCATTCCTCAGACAGCTTCTCCATCTCCACTCGCTCCCAAGTAACTGCACCCAGGTTAACATACCTGCCTATAGATGTCTCAAGCTTCACAGATCAGAACGCAAACTCCTGAGATCCAGTCATGCACCTGTGCCCTCCAGGCTCCCTTGCCACGTCTCTCACCTGGATTGCTGTAGGTCCAAACTGGTTCTTCTGTCTTTGTCTTTCTACAGTGTATTCTCTATACAGCAGCCAGAGGAGCAGAGGAGCCTCTGTTTTTTTGAAAGTTTTGCTCTATTGCCCAGGCTGGAGTGTAGTGGCATGATTTTGGCTCATTGCAACCTCTGCCTCTCAGGTTCAAGCAATTCTTGTGCCTCAGCCGCCCAAGTAGCTGGGATTACAGCTACTCCCCCGCCACTATGCCTGGCTAATTTTTTAGTAGAGATGGGGTTTCACCATGTTGGCCAGGCTGGTCTCGAACTCCAGACCTCAAGTGATCCATCTGCCTTGGCCACCAAAGTGCTGCGATTACAGGTATGAGCCACCATGCCCAGCTAAGGAGCCTCTTAAAGGGAACGTTTCAGATTATCTCCTTCCCTGCCCCTGCTAAAGACTCTCTGTTAGCTTCCCAGCTCAGTCTAAAACAGGCCCCACTGGATATGGCCTTCTAACCCTGACATCTCTGCCCCTCTCCTCGGTCACACTGCTCCTGCCACATGCCTCCTCATGTTCCTCTTCCCCCAGGGCTTTGCGCCTGCTTTCCTGGATGGGGCTCCCCTCCCTTCCCCTCCCTGCTAGGGGTCTGCAGAACTCTCTCAGATGCTACCTTCTGAGTGAGACCACTCTACAGGAAGACCTGGCACTCCCTTAACCTGCTTCATTTTTCTCCACAGTGCTTATGAGCACCTGCCCTGCTATATGCTTATTTATTATGTCTCTTCTTGCTAGACTGTCAGCCTCATGAGATCAGGACTCTGTTTTGGTCACAGCTGACTCCTCAATGCTGAGCGCAGAGCCTGGCACACAGAAGGAGTTAGGTTTTAACAGGTGAATAAATGGTCTTACAATTTGTTATTTACACACCTGTAATCTTCCATCCGTCTTCCCCACCCACCATGACATAAGCTCCCAGAGGGCAGGGACTGGGTCTTGTTTCTGTCATCTAAGTCAGCACTTAACCTGGCACATCAATCCATATTTCTCAGGGCAGGAAGAGGGAGGTCAGAGGAAGCTACTGCCAGACCTCACACAGCTCAACCTGTTCCCTGATAAATTTTCTTTTTTTTTCTTTTTTTTTTTTTTGAGACGGAGTTTCGCTCTTGTTATCCAGGCTGGAGTGCAATGGCGCGATCTTGGCTCACCGCAACCTCCGCCTCCTGGGTTCAGGCAATTCTCCTGCCTCAGCCTCCTGAGTAGCTGGGATTACAGGCACGCGCCACCATGCCCAGCTAATTTTTTGTATTTTTAGTAGAGACGGGGTTTCACCATGTTGACCAGGTTGGTCTCGATCTCTTGACCTCGTGATCCACCCGCCTCGGCCTCCCAAAGTGCTGGGATTACAGGCTTGAGCCACCGCGCCCGGCCTCCCTGATAAATTTTCAAAAAGGGGATTCTGAGACATCAGGTGCCATGAAACACAGAAGCACAGAGCAGCAGGAGTGTCCTGCGCCTGGTCAGGAAGAAGTTTTGCCTCAGACTCACCTCAGCTGTGCAGAAATCCCCTTTACCTGCCTGGCACGCCGTGGGAGAGGAAGTCACTCTCCCTACCTGCTTGGCCAGGAAACGCATGAGCTGAAGGAAAGCCCAGACGCAGGGCAGGGTGTCACAGTAAGCTGAGAAATGAGGGGACCACAGAGCTACCAACCTTACCCTTGACAGCCACAACTCTGAGGAAACAGCCCCAGAATGTAACAGACTCGCCTGATTCAGACATGAACCTCTAGGGGACAACTGAGAGGAAAAAAAAGGTGGCTGGGACTGCCATCGCTACCCTACAGATGGACGGTTAGGTCAGTGCTATGGCAAGGTCAGACACTAACAATGCTCCTTCTATCCGGCTGCCAGCCAATGATCCCCCTTTTGGGCCAGCCCACGACAAGCAAACCTCAAGGGAAACCAAATCTGAGGTCTTAGCTCAATCCGTGGGAAGCGGCATTAAAGCCTCTGCCTCTGAGTGACCTCTGCTGGCCTCTGTACCTCCCGTCTCCTCACCTGCTTCCGCTACACACACGCGCACACTCACAACCCTGTATGTTGTATGAGTCCTCCCTGAACCCCCATCAGTCCTGAGGTGAAGTTCTGCCCAGTCACCTTTCGTCTTTCCTTGCCAGCGGCTTACTTTATGTCCTTCAAGCTTCGCTCAGGCCTCTTCTGCATATCCTGCCTGATCTCCTCAGCTGGGATGGGGCCCCTCTAGGCTTCCTGGGCCCTGTGCTTCTTTCCTTCATAGCATCTGTCGTAATGCAGCAGGATTACCATGTAACTCCCTTGACTGTCTCCCCAACACAGAGGTGTACACTTCACATCTGGGGATCACGACGACTGTGTCCACCATTGCCAGCCCAGGACCTGGCATACTGGCATCAGTAAATGTTTGCTGAGAGAATAAATGATAATAAGCTGTCCTGCCCACCACGACCTTTGGGAGAATGACCATATGCCTTTGATTACCTGCAGGGCCATCAAGGTGTTGGCCAGGGCTTGGCCATAGGTGTCATGGCAGTGGACAGCCAGGGCAGCCAGAGGCACTTCCTGCATGACAGTAGACAGCATGTCTTTCATGGTCCCTGGGGTGCCCACACCAATGGTGTCCCCCAGGGAGATCTCATAACAGCCCATTGAGTACAGCTTCTTGGCGACCTAGGGAAGCAAGCAGGTACTTGGAGGATACAGAATCCATGAGCCAGGGGATCCAAGCACTCAGAAGCAGGGGGCCTGTGCCTGGGCAGAACACTTCTGTGTCTGCAAGTACTCAATTCCCACAGGATCACGTGCTCCTCACAACTCCGACTGGGAATGACGATCCTTATTCTATGATCAGGAGGCTGAGGCTTAAGGGGCAGAGCCAGCCACTGGAGCCAGCTCACAGTCCCGAGGCTCCAACTCCTGTTCTTTCTTCCCTGCCTGTGTCCCTCAGACTTCAGTCCTTCACTTACCACTGTCACATCAGACTGGCAGACCCAGGTGCTGGGATCAGTGAAGTTCATTCCTTTCATGTAGTTTTATCCTCAGCAATAAAATCCATGAAATTATGAGTCTGAGACGCTAGTTATATATTTTTTCTTTTTTCTTCTTTTTTTTGAGACAGGGTCTCACTGTCACTCAGGCTGGAGTGCAGTGGTGTGATCTCAGCTCACTGCAACCTCAGCCTCTCAGGCTCAAGCAATCCTCCCACCTCTGCCTCCCAAGCAGCTGAGACCAGAGGAGTGCGCCACCATGCCCGGGTAATAGTTACGATATATAAGGCCGGGCGTGGTGGCTCATGCCTGTAATCCAAGCACTTTGGAGGCCAAGGCAGGCGGATCACCTGAGGTCAGGAGTTCAAGACCAGCCTGACCAACACGATGAAACCTCGTTTAAAAAAAAAATTAATAATAGTTACATAATATATAAACTATATATAATTTTTTTTTTGAGATGGAGTCTTGCTCTGTCGCTCAGGCTGGAGTGTAGTAGTGCAATCTCAGCTCACTGAAATCTCTGTCTCCTGTTTTCAAGAGAGTCTCCTGTCTCAGCCTCCCAAGTAGCTGGGATTATAGGCACCTGCCACCATGCCCCACTAATTTTTTGTATTTTTAGTAGATATGTGGTTTCGCCATGTTGGCCAGGCTGGCTTGAACTACTGACCTCAGGTGATTCACACAATTCAGCCTCCCAAAGTGCTGGGATTACAGGCGTGAGCCACCACACCCAGCCAATAGTTATATTTTTTAATAGAGACACATCACTATTTAAATTTTTAGGAGCCCATTTGCACACCTCTAAAACCACTGCAAAATGGGAGCAGTATGCGCCTCACCCAAACCCAAGGAGCTGCTGCTGGCTAGGGGCTGCTGGACAAGGTACCGTGGGATGTGGTGGGGTTAGGGGACCAGAAGACACCAATGATCTGCTAGATAAATGAAATAGTGATGTCACTGCCCCCAATGGCCCTGCAGAGAGTGGGGCGGTAGTGGCTGGCCTTTAGGGGGTGGCAGGGTGCAGGGGAAGGAGCGGGCCTTTGAAATAATGAGATGCTGGGTTAAAGTCCTAGTTCTGCTGCTCACTAGCTGTGGGCCTTGGCAAGGAACTTAACTTTTCTGAGCTTCAATTTCTGCTTCTGAAAAATGGTGACGACCCTTTGGTCATATGGAGAGGACTGGTAGCAACTAAGGCTAAGATCTGGAGCGGGGCAGCATGCTCCTGCTCAAGGAACAGTTGCTACTGCTACCATCCCCCTATCTGGATGCCACCAAGTATCCTGGGAAGAAGCGGGCTTTGGATGGAGACAAAATGAGGTTTGAGACCTGATTTCCGCATTTGTAACCTGTATGGCAAATTATTCAGTGTCAGTTTCCTCAACTATAAAAGGGAATAATAATACCAAATTTGTACAGTGGTTTTGGAGACTAAATGACGTAAGTTCTTGGGCTGGTCAAACACAATTCCTGTATTCTGTTCTTCTCAGCATTGACCTAGTGACTGTTGAGAGGGTGTCAGGGTTGTGGCCTTTCAATCACTGCAAGGAGCTGTGGGAACCCCTGGGTAAGGAGCCAGGATCCTCAGAGGATCACCTCAATTACCAGACTGGAAACTGAATTGGAGGTTTTCAGGCTGGGGTAGAGGCCAGGGACTTCAAGGACTACATGTCTGGCTAGAAGGGGGACCTCCAGGGAGCAAGTACAGGGCTGTGCTCACATGGGATGGGGCGCTTACTGAAGGAGCTGGGTGAATGAATGAAATCAGGAACCTCCAGGAGAAGCGGGGGAGAGGAACCTCAGGAGTACGCGCTCAGGGGCAGACAAGGTGGCCAACCCTCACCAAACCCCCGACCCTGACACGTGCACACACCTCAGCTACTTTAGCCGGGGAGATCTTCCCTTCATAAGGGCAGCCAAGCACACAGGAGACGTACCTGTGGGAAGACAGAGGAGGAATGAGGTCAGTGTCCTGAGCCCTTTGGCCAGCAGGGCTGAGACAGGGCTGTTTAACAAATATTTCTGAGGCCGGGCGTGGTGGCTCAAGCCTGTAATCCCAGCACTTTGGGAGGCCGAGGCGGATGGATCACGAGGTCAAGAGATCGAGACCATCCTGGTCAACATGGTGAAACCCCGTCTCTACTAAAAATAACAAAAAATTAGCTGGGCATGGTGGCGCGTGCCTGTAATCCCAGCTACTCAGGAGGCTGAGGCAGGAGAATTGCCTGAACCCAGGAGGCGGAGGTTGCGGTGAGCCGAGATCGCGCCATTGCACTCCAGCCTGGGTAACATGAGTGAAACACCAAAAAAAAAAAAAAAAAAAAAAAAAAAAAAAAAAAAAAAAAAAAAAAACCAAATATTTCTGATCAGTGTGCAATCAACAACTGCAGTTGGGCAAAGGGCAGGGTGGTACAAGTCAGTGCCAGGAGGTGGCAGTAGAGAGCCATGGCAGGAAATGGGGGGTACAAGGGACCTACAGTTGAGGAAGTAGGGGTTGCACAGGCCTCAGGAGAGGCAGCCAAGGATTTACAATAAAGCAGAGGAGAAACAGCTAGAGAGGGCAAGGAGAGCAAGCAGCTGGGTTGTAGGGTGGGGAGATGGAGCAGAACTACATGCCAAGGGAGCAGGGGCCAGTACTTCCAGGAAGAGACCAAGGACTGGGTGAAACCACACTCATTACCAGAGCTGAGTTGGATATGAGTCAGTAACAGGCTGGACTGGCCTGAGGACCAAAGGATGAGCTGCCCCAGGGAGTTGCTAGAGGATTCATTCATTCATTTATTCACCTGATGTTTACTGAGTTGCCTCTTATGCGCCAGGCACTGGGCATACAGCAGTGGGCAAGACTGATAAGGTTCCCGCGCTCTCAGAGCTTATCTCAAGTTAAGGAGACAGACGATAAAAAAGCAACCAAATAAGTAACAGACAAAATCTCAGAAGTGATGTGCCGCAGAGCAAAGACGGGAAATGATGGAACAAGCAGAGGAGGCCAACTGTAGCGAGGGTCCAGGAAAGACCCCTCTGAGGGCAGGATGTTGAACCCAAGAGAAGGGGGGATCTGTGAGGAGCATTCCAGGCAAAGACAAGAGCCCAGGGAAAGCCTGGAGACAGAAGAGCCAGGCAGAACAAAGGATAGCTGAGACAGAGAGAGCAAGGGGCAAAGAAGTACGAGATGAGAAGGTCAGCGAGGTGGGCACAGGTCTGATCATGGGTCTTGTGGGTTATGGTAAGGAGTGTGGATTTTGGATCTAGACGACTTCTATTCCCACCTGCCCTGTTGGAGCTGAGGTATCTTTAAAACCCTTTAGAGTCAATCAAAGTATTCTGCATATTAAGAGGCATAATAAATGTTCAACAGATAAATAATTTCAGACTCAAAGATACCAGTGTACTTTTCCATTTTAATGCTCCCACTTATTCCCCAACCACTGCTGAGCAAGAGAAAGGTAAGTGAGATGCTGAGGAAGACAGAGATATGGGAGTCGGGCCAGTGTCACTGGAGCCCCCTGCTTCCCCATTCATCCACCTGCCCACCAGTGACTGGGTGCCCAACATCCTGAGGACAGGATGTTGAACCCATGAGAAGGGGGGATCTGTGTGCTAGGCCCTCAGCTGGGAGAGCAGAGCACCCAGGGACTGGGAGAGGTGAGGGCTTTGCCCTCATGGAGTGCATGGTCTAGTGAGGTGGGGCAGGGAGGGAATTTTAAAAGCAGCTAAGTGCTACATTAGAGGATGTCCAGACACTATGGGGTCCCAGAGAAGGGCGCTAACTCCAGCTGAAGGACTGGGGCAGCTCCTCAGAGGAACTGACTCCCACAGGAAGACCTGAAGGATGAGCAGGAATTATCCCCGAGAAGCATGATGATGTGGAGGATGTGTTTTTTTTTTGGAGACAGAGTCTCACTCTTTCGCCCATGCTGGAGTGCAGTGGCATGATTTTGGCTCACTTTAGCCTGGATCTCCCAGGCTCAGGTGATCCTCCCATCTTAGTTTCCCAAGTAGCTGGGACTACAG
>NW_016107402.1:1621506-1633101 GCF_001604975.1 Cebus imitator
GTGATCTGCCTGCCTCAGCCTCCCAAAGTGCTAGGATTATAGGTGTGAGCCACTGCGCCCGGCCAAAAAACTTTTCTTAAGGTAAATGTGACGTTATGTGAATGTTGTGGGTTGAATTGTGCCCTCCTAAAAAGATATGATGAAGAACTAAAACTCAGCAACTCAGAATGTGACCTTATTTGGAAACAGTCATTGCAGATAAAATGAGTTAAGATGAAGCCGTACTGGAATAGGGTGGGCTCCTACTCTCATAGGACTGGTGACCTTTAAAAAAGATGGCCACGTGAAGACACAGAGACCCAGAGAAGATGGCCCTGGGAAGATGGGGGCAGAGACTGGAGAGATGCATCTACAAGCCAGGCAATGCCAAGGACTGCCAGCCACCACCAGACCCCAGCAGAGAGGCACAGGACAGGTTCACCCAGAGGCCTCAGACGGAACCAATGCTGCTGACACCTTGATTTGGGACTTCTGGCCTCCCGAACTGTGAGAGAATACATTCCTGTTGTTTTAAACCACCCAGTTTGTAGTGCTTTCTTATAGTAGCACTAGGAAATAAACACAGTAAAATTCTCTCAATTAAAAAAAACAACAACTTTGACTTTCCCCAAGGAAATCACCACCACCCTATCACCACCCTGGAAGTCACTCTTGAGAAAAAAGCTTTTTTTTTCCTCTTGTTCTGTCACCCAGGCTTGATGACTGCCCTTCAAGATTTCAGTGTGGTCAGCCATCTAGGAACCAAGAGACATTGCCCAGTCATCACCAAGAGCAGGCAGAGTTCAGTGGTGCTATCATGGCTCACCGTAGCCTCAAACTCCTGGTCTCAAGCCATCCTTTGCCTAAGCCTCCTGAGTAGCTAGGACTATGGGTGCAGGCCATCACAGTCAGCTAACTCAATTTTTTTCTTTTTTTTTTGGTAGAGACAAGTCTCCTTATGTTGCTCAGGCGGGTCTCAAGCTTCTGGCCTCAAGCTAATCTGTTTCTTCAGCCTCCCAAAGTGTTAGGAGTATAGATGTGAGCCACTGTGCCCAGCCAAAAAAAAGCTTTTGGCCTAAATGCATAAGCAACATCTCCAAAGATGTTCTTGTCTAAAATTATAAGGAAGTTGGCAGATGCCAGCAACTAATGTTGAAACCCTTGTGGAGAACTTGGTTACCTTTCTCTAAAGAAGTGATTAACCAAAAGAGCTAACATTTATCAAGCAGTTACCTTTTATCAGGCTCTTGCTAAGCAATGTACATGCATCCTATCTTCTGAAATGCTCCCAATTTCAGGTACTATCATTAGCCCTAGTTTATAGGCTTGTCAACAGAGTAGTGAGTGGCAGGGCCAGGTCTGCCCCAGGGTCTGGCTGACACACAAGTGTTCAGATGGACATCCCAGGACAGGGGACTGAGGCCCCAAGTCAAAGCAGGGACCAATGCCATCAATCTCATTTCAGGAGCTCCACCAACAAGCTATCCTCTTACCGCTGCCTCAAAGCCTTTCAAATTTGGGACCAGGACTGGGTAGTTGATGCCAGGAAACTTCTGAATGCCCTTCAAGACTTCAGTGTGGTCAGCCATCTAGGAACCAAGAGACATTGCCAAGTCATCACCAAGAGCAGGCAGAGTTCAGTTAGAGAAAACCTTTTCATCACAAAACCTCTGTTCTCCAGAAATCTTAGATAATAATTCCTTCTGCAGAGCTAAGTCTCCCCAATACTTTTACTGTTTGACTGCTGATGGGCCAGAAGGGCCCTTGGTTTGGATGAGATCCCAATTTCTCCATATGGCCCATACTTCCAGCTTTACCTATGCAGAAACAGCAGGAATACTACCACCAGCCATTTATTGAGAACGTACTCTGGGCCAGGCACTGAGCTCAGCTCTGTGTTAAACACCCATTTTGTAACAGGAAGTTTCTTCTCCACTTAACTATCTTTGTGAAACAGGAGTTGTCAGTCCTCCTCTTTTACAAACAAAGAAACTACATAGAGGTTTTAGACTTTAGCGCTAGAAGAATTCATCTCTAACATGAAGAAGGGAAAGGCCTTAGCAATGTCACTGAGAAAGTCAGAGCAGAGCCAAGACAGGACCCAAGGGCCTGAATCCCCCAGGTCATGTTCTTTTGCTGCAACACAGTGCTATGAATCACCTGAGACCTCTCAAAGCCAGGGGCTTGGAAACCTATGTTGTCAACTTCTACTTGCTTCAAAGGCAAATGCAAAACTTTTCATCCCTGGAGAAAGGCCTCTTACTGAGGGTTAGGGCTCACCTGGGGAACCCACTTAGGAGACACAAAGCTGGTGGCTTCTATAACAGAGAGTCCTGTTTCAGAAAGCATGTCTATCAGCTTGATTTTCACTGGAGTAGGTACGATATTCTATAGTGGAGAAAGAATCACCAGGTCAGCAAAGTTAGTAGTAAAACAGCCTCAGAATGCAGTGCTTGTTAGTTCAAAACTACAGATAATTTTTTGCAGTGGATGCAGCTTCTCACCAGAAAAGGAGTTATTTACATAGAAACATTTTTCTGCCATGTAGGCTTTGCCTTCAGTAAATGTGTGTTAATTTATAATCCCTTCATAAACAAATTGAGAGCAATGTGTGATGGCCTAAAAGGGCAGAGATGACTAACCCTCTGGGGGGTATGGGATGGGGCCCCCAAAGTATCACACCCTTCTTTCTTCTGTCTGCCAACTGGCATAGGACTTCAGCCTCATGTGTTCAGCATATAGCTTCTTTCTCTTCCTCCCCACCATATCCAGTCGCTCACCAGATTCTATGAATTCCTCTTTCCAAATTTACCATCATTATCCTGTATCATGGTATCACGCCACTAACTCATCCTACACAAGAATCCTCCTAAAACGCAGCCTCCAATCTTTCATTCTCTTGCATCAAAAGCTTTCTATAGCTCCCCAGTACTTACAGGATTAGACAAAAAATTCTAAGAACTCCAAGTCCAGCCAGACACAGTGGCTCACGCCTGTAATCCCAGCACTTTGGGAGGCTTAGGTGGGTAGATTACTTAAGTTTAGCAGTTTAAGACCAGCCTGGATAACATGACGAAACTATGTCTCTATAAAAAATACAGAAATTAGCCAGGCATGGTGGCATGTGCCTGTGATCCAGCTATTCAGGAGGCTGAGGTGGGAGGATTGCTAGAGCCCAGGACGTCAAGGATGCAGTAAGCCATGATTGTGCCACTGCACTGGGTGACACAGAGCAAGAAACCTGTCTCAAACAAAAAGAACACACATAAAAAAACTCCAGGTACTTCTTGCTAGGTCCTCCCCTCACCTGCCTTCTTCAGTTTCTCTCCTACTACTCTAACTTAATCTATGGCACAATTTTTTTTTTTTTTTTTTTTTTTTTTTTGAGATGGAGACTTGCTTTGTTGTCCAGGTTGGAGTACAGTGGTGCAATCTCAGCTCACTGCAACCTCTGGCCTCCCAGGTTCAAGCGATTCTCCTGCCTCAGCTTCCAGAGTAGCTGGGACTACATGCGAATGCCACCACACCCAGCTCATTTATTTTAGTTTCACCATGTTGGCCAGGCTGGTCTCAAACTCCTGACCTCAGGCGATCTGCCTGCCTCAGCCTCCTAAAACACCAGGATTACAGGCCTGAACCACTGCGCCTGGTCTGACAAATAATGTTTGAAAACCCTCCATGTTCCAGCCATTGTGCTAGGTGCTGGGGATATAGTGGTAAGCAGAACAGATGGGATTCTGCCCTCCTGAAACTTACACACTATTGTTTCCAACAAGCACTCACTATTAAAGCTAGGGTGGACATGCTAAAAACAAGAAAGAAAAAGAAAAAGTTTTCTGGACCGGGCGCGGTAGCTCAAGCCTGTAATCCTAGCACTTTGGGAGGCCGAGGTGGGTGGATCACCTGAGGTCAGGAGTTCAAGACCAGCCTGGCCATCATGGTGAAACCCCATCTTTAAAAAAAGAAAAGAAAAAGCTTTTCTTATTGAAAAAATAATCAGTATATGATTCTTTCAGAAAAACATGCCCAAAACAAAAGAAAACTACCATTAGAACCTTCCAGTGACAACATTATTAAAACCCTCGTGTGTAACTTTCTAGATCTGTGCAGTCCAACATGTCACTGGTCACATGTGGTTATTTAAATTTAATTAAAATGTTTAAAAATAAAAATTCAATTCCTCAGTCACACTAGCCACATGTCAAGTTCTCAAGGGCCACTTGGGTCTGGTGGCCATCACATGGAAAAGCTCAGGTCTAGAATATTTCCATCTTCACAGAAAGTTCCATGGGAAGTGTTGGTCTAGATCCTAGTCTGTATAAATGCTCCCATATGTATGTAAACGTTTTTCTTACATAAAAGTGTTAAGATTAAAAGCTACATGGCCAGGCACAGCGGCTCACGCCTGTAATCCCAGCACTTTGGGAGGCCAAGGCGGGTGGATCACCTGAGGTCAGGAGTTCGAGACCAGCCTGGCCAAGCTGGTGAAACCCTGTCTCTACTAAAAATACAAACATTAGCTGGGCGTGGTAGTGGGTGCTTGTAATCCCAGCTACTCAGGAGGCTGAGGCAGAAGGACCACTTGAACCTGGGAGGTGGGGGCTGCAGTGAGCTGAGACTGCGCCACTGCACTCCAGCTTGGGTGACAGAGGGCGACTCCGTTTCAAAAAAAAAAAAAATATATATATATATACACACACACACACACACACAAACATGCGTGCATGCAGTATATGTTTTTGTTTGGAGACAGAATTGTGCTTTCCAAACAAACCAGTACGGTGGCATGATCTTGGCTCACTGTAACCTCTCCCTCCTGGGTTCTTGTGCATCAGCCTCAGTAGCTGAGGTGTGTGCCACCATGACCAGCTATTTTTTTTTTTTCTTTTTCAGTAGAGACAGGGTTTCACCATATTGGCCAGGCTGGTTTCAAACTCCCAGCTTCAAGTGATCCACTGCCTCAGCCTCCTAAAGTGCTGGGATTACAAGCATGAGCCACCACCATACCCGGCCACACACACTATTTTATAACCTGCTTGAGCCACTTAATATACACCTATATTATTGATGGCTTCATATATCTCATTTTATAAAAAGTCCATAATGTATCTAACCCAATTTTCCTCATACTAAACATTTAGGTTGTTTCTAACTGTTCTGCTCTTACCAGCAGGTTCATAAGGAACACCCCCAAGGTTAAATCTCTGCATTTGGTCTTACTACCCCACCCCACTGGGCTGTGGACCTGGGAACACCAAACCTGTTGCACCACCATTCAATTTAATGTTTGGGTTTTTTTTTTGGTGGCTGTTTTTAAATAAAATGGAGTCTTGCTGTGTTGCCCAGACTCATCCCAAACTCCTGGGCTCAAGCCATCCTCCCACCTCAGCCTCCCAAGTAATTAGGAATTACAGGCATGAGTCACCAACCCAGCTTGCCCCACCATTTTAGATCATTTAACTGTCACAGGTGCGTGTCCCTGTCTGGTCTCCTCTTCTCTTCCCTAACTCATGCAGAGGAATCACGTCTTGCATAGCTCTGTCCACTGCCATGGCACCTACTACATGGAATACTCAAAGCAAATGCTTGAAAAACCTTTTTTGGCTCATTTCCATCTTTACCTTTTCATTTTGTAGTCCATCTCGGGGACCAACTTCCACAATTTTCACCCGCTTTGGTAAAGTGCCCATAGATGAGGTGCTGACCTTTGGTTTAAAAGAGGAAACAAAAAGTATGAGGAAGAGATTGCCATAATTCCCAGGAAGACCAATATGAAAGAATGGATCTATCTTCACTAATAATGAGACAAGAAGAAATATTTCTCACCATTTAAGTCACATTTGGTCTGTTTCAGAATTAAGAACAAAAAGAATATTTCACTTAGTAACAGGAACAAGCAAGAGATTCACGCTCCCATTACAGGTTCTCCCTGAAATTCAGACTCATTTTCTACTCCCTACCTGACAGCTCTATTTACATCTCTCCAATGTAGCCATCCCGAAACAGAACTCTAATTTCTCCTAAAGCCTGGCTGACTCCATCCTTTCCATCTCCATAAAAGGCATCACACGTATCCTATTGCTTAAGCCAGAACTTGATTCATCCCTTTCACCTATTCACCATGGCTTATAGGACTCTATATGCTGCTGTATGTACATTAGAAGTAGTTTTATTTTTATTTATTTTTGAGACAGAGTTTTGCTCTTGTTACCCAGGCTGGAGTGCAATGGCACGATCTCGGCTCACTGCAACCTCCACCTCCTGGGTTCAGGCAATTCTCCTGCCTCAGCCTCCTGAGTAGCTGGGATCACAGGCACGCACCACCATGCCCAGCTAATTTTTTGTATTTTTAGTAGAGACGGGGTTTCACCATGTTGACCAGGATGGTCTCGATCTCTTGACCTCGTGATCCACCCGCCTCGGCCTCCCAAAGTGCTGGGATTACAGGCTTGAGCCACCGCGCCCGGCTTCTTAAAAATATATTAATATCTACTATTGTTTAATTTTCTTAACTTTCCAAATTGGAATTGCCATCTTCATTTTACACATGAGCTGCTGGTGCAGCAGGTGAATGGACTAGTAAAGACATTAACTGACTTTCTCAGCCGGACTCAGTGCCACGAGTGTATAATTTTTCCCTCTATACAGCTATAACTCCTTCTCAACTCTCTAAGGTAAAAATCACACCATGGACTGATAACTTATTGGGAGCCAGAATACTGCCAAATGCATTACTTAAATTTTCTCTAATCTCCAAAACAACCCCAAGGGAATGTTGTCCGTTTTACAGATGAAAAAACTGAGGTTTAGAGAAAGTAAATACTATGTCATTAAGCCTAGAAAGTGGCAAAACTATTGGGACATCCTAGCTTCACCTTTTATTTTGACTGTTTCTTGCGGAGCAGGGTTACCCAACCCATAGGCGGTATGCCCAGAGCAGCCTTGGGCTTTAGCCAACACAATTTATTCAACTCTTTTTTTTTTTTCTTTTTGAGACGGAGTTTCGCTCTTGTTACCCAGGCTGGAGTGCGATGGCACGATACCGGCTCACTGCAACCTCCGCCTCCCGGGTTCAAGCGATTCTTCTGCCTCAGCCTCCCGAGTAGCTGGGATTACAGACATGCGCCACCATGTCCAACTAATTTTTGTACTTTTAGGAGAGACGGGGGTTTCACGATATTGGCCAGGCTGGCCTCTTATCTCCTAACCTCGTGATCCACCCGCCTCGCCTCCCAAAGTGCTGGGATTACAGCTGTGAACCACCGCGCCCGGCTATTCAACCCTTTATACAGCTACCTCTCCTACACTTTTCCTCTGTTGAAAACAGGAGAGGGGAAAACATCAGGATCGAACAGGATCAAAGTGGAATTCCAAGGGAATCACAGCTTGGCTCCGTTCAACTCGAGTCCCGCTGGATACACTGTGATCGCTCCCCAAGCGTCTCTAAATGCGACAAGAGTTGGAAATGCAGGCGAAGGAAATGGAAGGGTGTTTGTGATTTTCACTAATGAAGAGTTGGAGAGGTTTGAAGCACAATTAGAGGGAGAAAGGGGCCAGGGTCACCAGAAAGAGCCCTGGGCGGGGAATCAGGACGCCTAGGATGGCGTCCCAGGTCTCCATGATCCACCACCTCTCCGGGCCTCAGTTTTCCCATCCCCTTCAAAGGATTTGGGGGGGAACAGGGAGGGTCCAAGACTCCAAGGCTCTCCCGACTCTGGCCTGAGAGCTGTCCGGCCTCGCCTCTAAGAGAGCAGCCACCACGGGCCAAGCCTCCGACTCTGATAGTGAAAGTGCCTGCAGGGCCGCCGCCTCAGCGGCCCGGTACACTTACAGCCCGGAGGAACATCAAGTCCACCAGCCGCTGCGGAAACGCCTTCATCATTGCTGCCATCTTGGCCCAGCATTCCTCGCGGCAGCCCATCTGGGCCCCACGTGACCGACGCCCAGCCGGATGGGCGAGGCTCGCCCCTCCGCAGTGACGTCCAAGCTGGCTCCACCCCCAGTTTCTCTCCGTTTATTTCCGAGCGCCTCTTAAATTCCCAGCCAAGTAAGACGCTTGGAATATAAAGAGGAACAGAATCAGCCTGGACAACATGTAATCCTAGCCCTTTGGGAGGCCAAGGCGGGTAGATCACCTGAGGTCAGAAGTTCGAGACCAGCCTGGCTAACATGGAGCAACCCCCCGTCTCTATTAAAAATACAAAAAAGATTAGCGGGGCATGGTGGTGGGCTCCTGTAATCCCTGCTACTCGGGAGGCTGAGACAGGAGAATTGCTTGAACCCGGGAGGCGAGGTTGCAGTGAGCTGAGATCACACCACTGCATTCCAGCTTGGGTGACAGAGCAAGACTCTGTCTCAAAAAAAAAAAAAGTTAGCCAGGCATAGTGGTGCATACCCGTGATCTCAGCTACTTGAGAGGCTGAGGCAGGAGGATCTTTTGAGGCTGGGTTGCTGAGGTTGCAGCGAGGAGAGATCCGCCACTGGGCGATCGCCTGGGCGACACAGTGAGAGCCTGTCAAAAACAAAGAAATCAAAACAGAGAGCCTGTCAAAAACCAAACAAACAAAAAGATGAACAGAAATTAGCCAAAGCCTGTGGCTTCTTGTTTAGAGTGTGGAAGGTATGAGAAGACTAGAAGATATTAATAATTACACAAACAGTTGTGTCATCATTTCTAACTTGCACTTAAGGAGCAGTTTTACGATTCGCCACTCACTGCTCTGGATTTTTTGCACCAATTAACTCATGCCTCACGATCTTCAGGATTCAAACACAGGCAGGCAGCTCCAGAGTGGGGTGCATCCTTAGATTTCATACCTGAAAAAATGATTAAGACCTATCTAGGTGTACTTTCTGAAGGGCTGGAAAAAAAATCTATCCAGGTGAAGAGAATACAAGAAAAACTTTCCAGACGTTGTAGCATTTGCAGTGGCCCTGAGGCAAATAAAATGCTTAGAGCACTGTTTTTCTTTTTTGTTTTGTTTTTTGTTTTTGTTTTGAGATGGAGTCCCGCTCTGTCGCCAGGGTGGAGGGCAGTGGCACCATCTTGGCTCACTACAATCTCCGCCTCCCAGTGCAAGCGATTCTCTTGCCTCAGCCTCCCGAGTAGCTGGGACTACAGGCGTGCCACCACATGTTCTGTTACTAAGAACAGGAATGATACCGAGCTCGGATTTATAATTTGGAGGCAGGTTCGCGAGAAGAAAACACCAAGCCGAGAATAACAAGGTAAAAGAAGAGGACTTTATTTACAAAAAGGGTATAGGTAAAAGAAGAGGATTTTATTTACAAAAGGGACATACCCAGAGACCGTCCGTCCGGACACTCAGCACCGGCGTTACAGCAGCACGGGCAAAGCGCAAGTCACAGCTCTCAGCAATCTCTCTCTTCCTCTCTCTCTTTTTCCCTCTCTCCGTCTTTCTTTGGTTTTTGTCTATATTTTATATGTTGCAGTTCAACTTAGGTCATAAAGTAAACACCAGCTGCTCTTTGTCTTGTCTCTCGTGAACGTTATCATTATGTAACAGCAATCCTTGGCTTTGTTTACTGTTCTCGAAGAAATGGGAATTGGCCAGATTCCCGGCTCCTCGGAAATAAGCCAGGGCCATCATGAGCTCCTAATGCCCCAGGCTTACCGCCAAAGAAATGATAACTTTCGTTCCCAAGGTCCAAGAAACTTAGAGCAAACACTGGGCATGACTTTTCTTATATTAACCCTATACCACACCAGGCTAATTTTTGTATTTTTAGTAGAGATGGGTTTTCACCATGTTGGTCAGGCTGGTCTCTATCTCCTGACCTCATGATCCACCCACCTCAGCCTCCCAAAGTGCTGGGATTACCAGGCGTGAGCAACCGTGCCTGGCCTGGTTTTTTTGTTTTGTTTTGGTTTTGAGACAGAGTCTTACTCTGTCACCCAGGTTGGAGTGCAGTGTAGTGGTGCGATCTCAGCTCACTGCAACCTCTGCCTCCCGGGTTCAAGTGATTCTCCTGCCTCAGTCTCCAGAGTAGCTGGGATTATAGGCGTATGCCACCACACCTGGCTAAGTTTTGTACTTTTAGTTGTTACAGGGTTTCACCATGTTGGCCAGGCTAGTCTCGAACTCCTGACCTCAAAGCATCTGCCCTCCTTGGCATCCCAAAGTGCTGGGATTACAGGCATGAGCCACCACACCCAGCCTTTCTTTTTTTTTTTTTTTAGATGGGATCTCACTCATTCTCTTGACCAGGCTGGAGTGTAGCAGAGCAATCATAGCTCACTGTAGCCTCAACCTCCTGGGCTCAAGCCATCCTTCCACCTCAGCCTCCTGAGTAGTTGGGACCATTGGTACGTGGGCCATTACACCCAGTTAAGTTTTAAATTTTTTGTAGTGATAAGGGCCTTGCCATGTTGCCCAGACTGGTCTTGAACTCCTGGGCTTAAGTGACCTTTCTTGTCTAGGGGCACCAAAGTGTTGAGATTAAAGATGTGAGTCCCAGCGCCCAGCTGAGAAGACTTAATATTGTATTTTTAGAAGAGGTAGGGTTTCACCATGTTGACCAGGCTAGTCTTGAACTCCTGACCTCAGGTGATCTCCCCATCTTGGCCTCCCAAAATATTGTTAAAATGTCATTAGCCAAAATGATCTACAGATTGAATTAAATCCCTATTAAAACCCCAAGGAATTTTTTGCAGAAATAAAAAAACTCATCCTAAAATTCACATGGAATCTCAATGGCCCTTGAATAGCCAAAACAATCTTGAAAAAGGACAGTTGGAGGACTCAAACTTCCTGATTTCTTACTATAGTGAACAAAAGAGTGTGGTACTGAAATAAATACCGACGTAGACCAATGAAGTAGAATAGAGAGCTCAGATACAAACCCTTGTATATATGGTCAAATGATTTTTGACAAAGGTGTCAAAATCATTCCATGGAGAAAAGACGGTCTTTTTAAACAAATTACTCTGGGAAAACTAGATATCCACACGTGAAAGAATGAAGTTGGACCCTATCCTGACACCATATACAAAAGCTAACTCAAGGCTAGGCACGGTGACTCTCACCTGTAATCCCAGCACTTTGAGAGGCCGAAGAGGGCGGATCATGAAGTCAGGAGATCGAGACCATCCTGAATAACATGGTGAAACGCTATCTCTATTAAAAATATAAAAAATTAGCCAGGCATGCTGGCGTGCGCCTGTAATTCCAGCTACTCAGGAGGCTGAGGCAGGAGAATCACTTGAACCCAGGAGAAGAAGGTTGCAGTGAGCCAAGATCATGTCACTGCTCTATAGCCTGGGCAACAGAGAGAGACTCCATCTCAAAAAAAAAAAAAAAAAGCTAACTCAAAATGGGTAAAAGGTGGGTAAAAGGCCTAAACATAAGAACAAAAACTACAAGACTCTTAGAAAATATAGGGGGAAAAGCACAGCCATAAAAAAGAATGAAATCATGTTATTTGGAGCAGCATGAATGAAGCTGGAGGCATGAGCCAGAGTGAAACCAGAAAACCAAATATGACATGTTCTCACTTATAGGTAGGAGCTAAACATTGAGTACACATAGACATAAACATGGGAACAATAGGCCAGGCGTGGTGGCTCATGCCTGTAATCTTAGCACTTTGGGAGGC
>NW_016107402.1:1635096-1636782 GCF_001604975.1 Cebus imitator
AAAAAAAAAAAAAGAACCAGGACACACCTTGGACCGTCATTTTCTTTTTTTTAGACAGAGTCTTGCTCTGTCGCCCAGGCTGGAGTGCACTGGTGCGACCTAGGCTCACTGCAACGTCCGACTCCCAGGTTCAAGCAATTCTCTTGCCTCAACCTTCCCAGTAGCTGGGACTACAGGCGTGTGCCACCATGCCTGGCTAATTTTTTGTATTTTTAATAAAGGCGGGGTTTCACTGTGTTATTCAGGATAGTCTCGATCTCCTGACTTCGTGATCTGCCTGCCTCGGCCTCCCAAAATGCTGGGATTACAGGTGTGAGCCACTGCGTCTGACCCGACTTCCATTTTGTAAGGGGTTCCATCCATGTTTTCATAGCAAACCATCTGTGCCTGTCACTATCCACAGACCTATTCCACCTGCTAAGGGAAAGGAAACAACACACCTGGACCTTGATTTGTAAGAAGATTGGCCGGGTGTGGTGGCTCATGCCTGTAATCCCAGCTCTTTTTGAGGCCAAGGCAGGCAAATCACCTGAAGTCAGGAGTTCAAGACCAGCCTGGCCAACATGGTGAAACCCCGTCTCTACTAAACATACAAAAAGTAGTTGGGCGGCATGGTGGCGGGCACCTGTGAGCCCAGCTACTTCGGAGGCTGAGGCAAAGAATTGCTTGAACCCGGGAGGTGGAGGTTGCAGTGAGCCAAGATAGCATGGGCAACAGATCGAGACCCAGTCTCAAAAAAAAAAGACTGTGAAGAACTATATAAGCAATATTATTACCAACTTGCTCTCTAACTCTGGGCAGAAAGAGATCTAATAAAAATGGGCTATGCTAATCTACTTACACTGATTTCTACTTTTCTTTCACAACCAGGCTTCATTTGTCTCACCAGAACTATGTATGTGGAATTCTTTTAATCTCATGGCACAATTTATGATTCAGTAACACAATGAGTTAGTGTATTTTAAAATTTCCAAACATAGGTTTTTTTTCTTCCCCAAGTTTTTGTTATGGTTATTTAATTATGTTGTAGACACACTTAATAGCTTATATGATGCTGCTTCTTTGATATTTGAGATTTGCAAATGTTCCACATATTTGAGAAAAACATATATTCCTTAAATGTTGAGTAAAGATTTCTAAATATATCTATTTGGTTGGGTGTGGTGGCTTACACCTGTAATCCCGGCACTCAGGGAGGCTGAAGTGGGTGGTTCACTTGAGCCCATGAGTTCGAGACCAGCCTGGGCAATATGGTGAAACCCGTCTCTATCCCCCCCCAAAAAAAAAAAAAAATTCTGATCACTTGAGCCTGGGAGGTGGAGGTTGCAGTGAACCAAGGTTGCACCACTGTACTCCAGCCTCGGCAACAGAGCAAAACTCTGCCTCAAAACAAAACAAGATTTCTAAATATATCTATTAAGTAAAAATGAAATAGAAAACTTGATTAGCTCTATAACAAAGAGGCTGAACTGGCACTCAACTCAAAAGAATGGCACTAGAAGTGAGAAGCAGAAAAAACACAGGAATTACATTTTTTGTTCAGCGTTAAGGACTCTACAAGCTTTAAAAAAAAAAAAAAAAATAGGCCGGGCGCGGTGGCTCAAGCCTGTAATCCCAGCACTTTGGGAGGCCGAGGCGGGTGGATCACGAGGTCAAGAGATCAAGACCATCCTGGTCGACAGGGTG
>NW_016107402.1:1637536-1639385 GCF_001604975.1 Cebus imitator
CAGTCTAAGTTGAAACCAAGAAAAGAAAGCTACACCATGTTTTTTTGGTAGAAATGAAGTGACACACAAATTTTTTTATTTGATCACATTTAAAAAGACAGAGCAGAATCACATTCATTTTATTAACAGTATCACTGTAAACATAGTGAAATTTGGTGCTCTTAGATTGCTCTGGAAATTTCTGAAGAGTTGACCATTAGCAGCCTGGTAAGCCTTTTCTTTTCCCCTAAAGCTCTCCTGCCCTTTGCAGAAAGAATGTTGGTGACAACTGAAGCTAACTAAATAGCATGTGGTTGAGCTTGCCAAATCCTTTCCACCTCCTCCTGTAGGCCACAGGGTGACTTGGCTTAAAGGCACTGAGCAAGCAAGTAGGTTATCAGAGAACAGAGGGAAGATTCCACTGTAGATAATTTCCAAATATTAGAATTAATGAACTCAAAGACATCAGGGTAATGTACTCAGTTCCTTTGATTGAAATGTGTTGGAAAAGCCCATCTCTGGGTGGGGAAGAGAAGTTCGTTGATTATAGTGATGGTACTAGAAGCAGCAAAACAGCAGGCAGTGCATCTTCCTTCTTGCACACAAATGATTACTTCACTCCTGCCAGCTTTACAGTCCAAGCAAACTCTACAGGGATGGCAGAGGGTGGCAACTGGGGCAGAGAGATGAGGAGACCTTTATCCGGATCTGTGGACCACTTTAGATCTCCTTGAATTCCTAGCATCAGTATCTGCAGAAAACAAAAGGGAATGAAAAAAATTGGTAATGCACTAATGAGTATAGAATACAAGCTGAATATGGTGGAAAACAGCCACGCTGGGCTAGGGCAGGAAAGCCAGTCTAAAAGAGGTATGAATATGGGAGAAACCCGGTGGGGAAGGAAGAAAGGAAGCATCTGCCAATTCCTTTAGAGAAAGTTACATCTTAGGACTGACAAGGGCTGCTTACCTTCGTAGTTGAGGTAGTTATGGGGGATACAAGGTTTAAGAGTCCATTTTCTGGCCAGTGCTTAAAAATGGCATAAACAGCTGATCCTTTTGAGGTATACCTGGGAAAACAGATACAACACTGTCAAAGATACCTGGCTTGTTATCCTGATATATAACTTTATGCATTCCCCGTTTTTAATTTTATTTATTTATTTTTTTTTGAGGCAGTCTCACTCTGTCGCCCAGGCTGGAGTGCAGTGGTGTGATCTTGGCTCACTGCAACCTCCTTCTCCTGGATCCAAGCAATTCTTGTCTCTCAGCCTCCCAAGTCACTGGATTACAGGTGTGCACCACCATGCCCAGCTAACTTTGTATTTTTAGTAGAGGGAGCGTCTTACTATGTTGACCAGGCTGGTTTCGAACTCCTGGCCTCAAGTGATCCATTTGTGCTGGCCTCCAAAAGTGCTGGGATTACAGGCATAAGCCACCTCGCTTGGCTCCTTAAGTTCTTTTTTTTTTTCTGAGATGGAGTCTTGCTCTGTCACCCAGGCTGGAGTGCAGTGGCATGATCTCGGCTCACTCTAACCTCTGCTTTCTCGGTTCAAGTGATTCTCCTGCCTCAGCCTCCTGAGTAACTAGGATTACAGGTGCCTACCACCACACCTGGCTAATTTTTCTGTTTTTAGTAGAGATAAGGTTTTGCCATGTTGGCCAGGCTGGTCGTGACCTCCTGACCTCAGGTGATTCGCCCACACGGGCCTCCCAGTTACTTCACATAAATGAAGCCATTTACCTTATTATTCAAATCCCTTTTCTATTACAAATTGATGTGAAAATAGCAGAGACTATAACAAGAACAAGATATGTGATGAAGACAAATTTGTTGTTCAGAGATTTATTTTTTTTCTTTTATTTCTTTT
>NW_016107402.1:1640655-1642662 GCF_001604975.1 Cebus imitator
GCGGAGGTTGCAGTGAGCCGAGATCGTGCCATTGCACTCCAGCCTGGGTAACAAGAGCGAAACTCCGTCTCAAAAAAAAAAAAAAAAAAAAAAAAACAGAGGGATTAGCGGAGGGATTAGATCCAGAGACCTAAGCTCTTTGGTATAATATAAGCAGTTCCCTTTAATTGAACACGTAGTTTGTGCCTGGCACTCATCTCATTTAATCCTTACAACAACACTATAAAGTATTATCACTCCATTCTGCAGTGGAAAAAACTGGGGCCAAAGATCAAACTAGATCCAGAAGTCTAGTATAAATGGAAAGAATTTAGAATGGGGCCCTAGGTGCAATCCAAACATTCATTATTACTATTTTTAGGGGGCAGGGTAATAATCTCAATAAATTGACTGATGCTTTGTTGCCTCTTCCCTTTTCACTAAACCCACTCTCTCCCCTCACAAGTCAAAGATAACCTAGTAGCCTAGGACGTAACTCAAATGGTATACAAGTTTTATAGGAAAATAACAGCTTTGGGATTTTCTCGAGGCAAGTTCCAGCCTGGCTTATAACATTGTGGACCCAAGGAGATACCAGTTCTGGATGGGGCACAGTCCTGTTCTTACACACAACAGAAGACAAGACTCACCATACAAATGTTGCATTCTTTTCCAATTGCACCCTCCATGGTTTGGAGGCATAGATAGCCTCCCCATTGATGCTCAGCCACTTCCCAACAGCAAGAAGCCTTTCTTGGAAGATGGGAACAATCAGTCCATCTTTAGTTGGTCCAATGTTCAGAAGATAGTTGCCTCCTAAACTTACTGTCTGAATCAGTTCCTGGAGAGAACAGAAACAATGAAAGTCTAGCTATGATTGCCAATCCTGGCATCATGCTTAAAATACACAGTAAGAGAAGAAATAGGATCTAAGGTACACTTTGTTTTGTACATATTTTCTGCTGTTTAAAAAAAAATGGTTTTTTTTGAGCTGAAGTTTCGAGTTTCACTCTTGTTGCCCAGGCTGGAGTACAATGGTGTGATCTTAGTTCCATGAAACCTCCACCTCCCTAGTTCTAGGGATTCTCCTGCCTCAGCCTCCTGAGTAGCTGGGACTACAGGCATGTACCGCCACATCCAGTTAATTTTTTTGTATTTTTAGTAGAGATAGGGTTTCACCATGTTGGCCAGGCTGGTCTCAAACTCCAGACCTCAGGTGATCCGCCCACCTAGACCTTGGAGAGTGCTGGGATTACAGGCATGAGCCACTGCATCCAGTCTAAAACTTCTATATACATATTTTTGTCACTATAAAAACAGGTTAGGCTCATATGAGTAAACTGAAAAATCATGCTATAAGATGGAGTTTTGCTCTTGTTGCCCAGGCTGGAGTGCAGTGGCACGATCTTAACTCACTAGAACCTCCGCCTCCCAGGTTCAAGCAATTCTCCTGCCTCAGCCTCCCGAGTAGCTGGGATTACAGACATGCACCACCATCCCCGGCTAATTTGTATTTTAAGTAGAGATGGGGTTTCGCTATGTTGGACAGGCTGGTTTCGAACTCCTGACCTCAAATGATCCACCAGCCTCGGCCTCCCAAAGTGCTGGGATTACAGGTGTGAGCTACCACGCCTGGCCAAGACGAGGTTTCACCATGTTGGCCAGGCTGGTCTTGAACGCCTGACCTCGTGATCTGCCTCAGCCTCCTGAGTAGCTGGGATTACAAGTATGTACCACCACACCTGGCTAATTTTTATTATTTTTTTAGTAGAGATGGGGTTTCACCATATTGGCCAGGTTGGTCTTGAAGTCCTGTCTTGGCCTCCCAAAGTGCTGGGATTACAGATGTGAGCCACTGCACCTGGCCGCTTATTTTTATTTTTAAAAATAGAGATGAGTGTCTCACTGTGTTGGTTAGGCTCATCTTGAATTCCTGCCCTAAAGCAATCCTCTCACCTTGATCTCCCAAAACGTTGGGATTACAGGTATGAGCCACCACCATGCCCAGCCAATTTGTAACTTGTTTAA
>NW_016107402.1:1642727-1645892 GCF_001604975.1 Cebus imitator
AAAAAAAAAAAAAAAAATATATATATATATATATATATATATATATATATATATATATTCTCAAGACACACAAAAAAGAAAAAAAAAATAGAGATGGGGTCTTCCTATGTTAGCCAGGCAGTCTTGAACTCCTGGCCTCAACGAATATTCCCACCTTGGCCTCCCAAAGTGTTGGCATTACAGGTATGAGCCACAACACCCAGCCAATATACAGCTTATTTTTTCACTCAATGCTCTAAACATTAACCTATATTACATTTGTCAACATTTTTATGGTTAAGGAAAACCTCCAAATCCACCTAATTATCCCTTTATAGTTATAAGAAATTGAAACAATACATATGTTCAATTAAAAATAATCTTGGGGCCCGGGTATAGTGGCTCATGCCTGTAATCCCAGCACTCTGGGAAGCTGAGGAGGGTGGATCGCTTGAACCCAGGAGTTCAAGACCAGCCTGGCCAACATGAAGAAACCCTGTCTCTACTAAAAACACAAAAATTAGCCAGGCATGGTGGCATGTGTCTGTAATCCTAGCTATTCAGGAGGCTGAGGCAGGAGAATCACTTGAATCACCCAGGAGGCAGGGATTGCAGTGAGCTGGGATCGTGCCACTGCACTCCAGCCTGGGTGACAGAGCGAAACTCAGTCTCAAATAAACAAATAAAAATTATCCTGGGAAGGACCTCTGTTTGCACAACTTTCTTGTGTAATTCTAATTATTTCCTTAGGACAGGTTTCTGTTTGTCTGTTCAATGACCTTAAAAGGGTTCTATTGACCTGCACTTCTATCCAGAGTGCTTCCATCACTTTTACATAAAAAAAGCTAGTTTTGCAGCCATAAAAAAGAATGACTGCATGTCCTCTGTAGCGACATGGATGAAGCTGGAAACCATCTTTCTCAGCAAACTAACACAGGAATAGAAAACCAAACACCACATGTTCTCACTTGTAAGTGGGAATTGAACATTGAGAACACATGGACACATAGAGGGGAACATCACACACTGGGGCCTGTCAGGGGGATGGGGGACAAGGGGAGGGAGAGCATTAGGACAAACACCTAATGCATGCAGGGCTTAAAACTTAGATGAAGGTTCATAGTTTGCAGCAAACCACCATGGCACATGTATTCCTATGTAACAAATCTGTACATTCTGCACATGTATCCCAGAACTTAAAGTAAAATTTAAAAAAAGGAAAAAAAATTAAAATCAATCAATCATATAGTGTTTTAGAAGGTAATTTTTTTAAAAAAAAAAAAGCTGGTTTGAGATCTGTAGTTAAAAAATAATGAACTCAGGCCAGGCGCTGTGGCTCATACCTGTCACCCAGTACTTTGGGAGGCTGAGGGTGGAAGATCTCTTGAGGCCGGGAGTTTGAGACCAGCCTGGGCAATATAGCAAGACCTTGTCTCTACAAAAAAATGTAAAAATCAGCTGGATTTAGTGGTACACACCTGTAGTTCTGGCTACTCAGGAGGCTGAGGTGGGAGGATCACTTGAGCCCAGGAGTCTGAGGTTACAGTAAGGTATGATCGTGCCGCTACACTCTTGCCTGCATGACATTAAAAAAACAGAAAACTCAAAGGTGCTCTTACCGAAATGATTTCAGATTCTTCTGTAACATCAGATATTGCCATGTCACGACGATAGCCCCAGGAAAACTTGTCAATGCTGGTGCACATCTCCCACTTGTGATCTGGCAAGCTCTGTGGCTTGAATTTATCTTCACAGTTATAGTATCCTCCATGGTGACAGGAACAGTTCTGACCCCATCGGTCATTTACTACCACCTCATCCTAAGAAGGGAAAGAATACTTGGCCATGAGGAGTAAAACCACTTGACTTCTTTATGTAATGCATTTTGGTAAGGCTCTATTTGGAAGCAAGAAAGTTAGTCTAGAGCAGCAGTTCTCAACTGGAGGCAATTTTGCTCTGGAGGGGACATTTGGCAAAGCCTAGAGACATTTTTGATTGTCACAACTAGGGTGGTACACCATCTAGTGGGTAGAGACCAGGGATGTTACTAAACATCCTACAATACACAGGACAGCCTCTACAACAAAGAAATATTCAGCCCTAAATGTCAACAGTACTGAGTCAGAGAAACCCTGCTGCAGAGATAAATGTTAGGGCTGGAAGAGTCTGCTTTAAAGATGATCTGGTAAACTACTTATTCCATAAGAGGAGAAATGGACAGGAGAGGATCTGCCTGAGGCTGCGCCCCCCTTGGCAGTTTCAAAAGCTGGAACTACAAATCAGGTATCTGAACCCATGGCAGGCTGTTTTCCAACTACATAATCTCAACCTTACCTAGGTAAAGAAGCCTTAAATTAATCTCACTTTAAAAAAAAAAAAAAAAGAAAGAAAGCCTAGGCTTGGTGGATCACGCCTGTAATCCCAGCACTTTGGTAAGCCGAAGTGGGTGGATCACAAGGTCAGGAGTTCAAGACTAGCCTGGCCAAGATGGTGAAACCCCATCTCTACTAAAAATACAAAAATAAGCTGAGTATTGTGGCTGTAATCTACTCTGGAGGCTGAGGCAGGAGAACTGCTTAAACCCCGGAGGTGGAGATTGCAGTGAGCCAAGATCATGCCATTGCACTCCAGCGTGGGTGACAGAGTGACACATTGTCTCAAAAAAACAAAACAAAACAAAACAAAACAAAAAACAGAGGTTTTGCCCTCAACAAACCAGCAAAGAGTAGCAGAGGAGGAGACAGATAAGTGGACAATTACAATATGACATCATATCAGAGTTTATTACCTGATTACAAGATTATCAAGGGCTTTCAGGTTCATAGCAGGCTCCAGCACCTAGTAGTCAAGGGTCTTAGGCAGTTAACTTTACCTTTTAAGTCTAGTTGCCCTGTCTATAAAAATAAACAGCTGGGTGCAGTGGCTCACACCTGTAATCTCAGCACTTTGGGAGGCTGAGGCGGGCGGATCACCTGAGGTCAGGAGTTCAAGACCAGCCTGGCCAACATGGAGGAGGTCCTGTCTACTAAAAACACAAAAAACTTAGCCGGGTATGGTGATTCATGCCTTTAATCCCAGCTACTCGGGAGGCTGAGGCAGGAGAATTGCTGGAACCCCCGGGGAGGTGGAGGTTGCAGTGAGCTGAGATCTCACCACTGCACTCCGGCCTGGTGCCTGGCAACAGAG
>NW_016107402.1:1646060-1652324 GCF_001604975.1 Cebus imitator
AAAAAAAAAAAAAAAAAAGAGAGAGAGAGGCCAAAAAGACAGGCTGTCTAACTGGTCATGCTTTTTAAATGGCACTGGGGTTGACATTTTCTTCCCTTTTCCAATCCTGCATCTTTGGCTAGTCGTTTTTCCTTCTGTAATGTTCCTTCATTGCAAACACTTGACTGTAACCTCACACAGCAAGCAACCTGGCTCCATGGGTATACACCCTGAACAGGTATGTAGATGCCATTTTAGAGAAAAATGGAGTATTAACAATCTGAGTTCTTGGTTCAACACCCACCTACTTATTTATTCAGCAACTACCATGAAGCTCATACTGTGGTAGACACTGGGTTTCTAAGGTAAATAAAACAGAGTTCTTGCCCTCAACGATCCAGCAGAGACTTGCAGAGACAGATATGTGGACAATTATGATATGATATCACATCAGAGTTCATTACCCAGGGATGAACTGCACACCTGTGAATGTTTATTCATCAAGTTCCAGAAAACCACTCTTTTTTTTTTTTTTGAGACAGAGTTTCACTCTTTTTACCCAGGCTGGAGTGCAATGGCACGATCTCGGCTCACCGCAAACTCCGCCTCCTAGGTTCAGGCAACTCTTCTGCCTCAGCCTCCTGAGTAGCTGGGATTACAGGCACGCGCCACCATGCCCAGCTAATTTTTTGTATTTTCAGTAGAGACGGGGTTTCACCATGTTGACCAGGATGGTCTCGATCTCTTGATCTCATGATCCACCCGCCTCGGCCTCCCAAAGTGCTGGGATTACAGGCTTGAGCCACCGCGCCCGGCCCAGAAAACCACTCTTAATCTGTCTCTATGCATCATATAGAATCTCTTTTTTTTTCCTTCCCATTTTCTGAGTTTAGTAAGAGGGACCCAATAAGACTCTTAGAGGTTTATGAACTACCAAGGTACATCAGTACAAACTGGTTTTACACTTAAGATTTTTCTTTTAAATCCACAACAAACCTAGAACATGTGCAATTTTGAAATTTTCTATAGTGAAGATTAAGGTGTCTGCTACTTTGCAAGTACACTAAAATACAAACTGTAAATGGGCAGCCATTATGCACTGCCTAATAGTGTAGATGATAGGGAGGGGTATTGGGTGGGCAACGTTGCAACGTTCCCCCAAGAATTTAGATATTTTTTTTTTTTTTGAGACGGAGTTTCATTCTTGTTACCCAGGCTGGAGTGCAATGGTGCGATCTCGGCTCACCGCAACCTCCGCCTCCTGGGTTCAGGCAATTCTCCTGCCTCAGCCTCCTGAGTAGCTGGGATTACAGGCACACACCACCATGCCCAGCTAATTTTTTGTATTTTTAGTAGAGACGGAGTTTCACCATGTTGACCAGGATGGTCTGGATCTCTTGACCTCGTGATCCACCCGCCTCGACCTCCCAAAGTGCTGGGATTATAGGCTTGAGCCACCGTGCCCGGCCCTGTTTTGTGTATCTTATACATTTTATTTTTTTTGAAGACAGGGTCTCGCTCTGTGACCCAGGCTGGAGTGCAGTGGCATGACCTAGGTTCATTGCAGCTTCGACCCCCTGGGCTCAAGCGATCCTCCCATGTCAGCCTCCTGAGTAGCTGGGACTACAGGTCCATGCCTCTACACTCAGCTAATTTTGTTCATGTTTTGTAGAGATGAGGTCTCACTACGTTGCCCAGGTTGATCTTGAACTCCTGGGCTCAAGTCATCTGCTTGTCTTGGCCTCCCAAAGTGCTGGGATTACAGGCATGAGCTACTGCACTTGGCCTGTATGTCTTTTATGTTTTCTTTATCTTTTATTATATGTTTTAATATCCTTTAGGTGTTTTTCTAATTTATAACATTTGTTTGCTTAATAGAGTTTATTTTCTCTGTAGTAGTCTGGGAATTGTAATTACTTTTTTTATTCTACTATGTAAATTTACCACTGTTTAAACCTATATTGTCAAAGTTAAGAACTAAAGGAGATTTCCGGGCATGGTGGCTCATGCTTATAATCCCAGCACTTTGGGAGGCCAAGGTGGGCAGATCACCTGAGGTCAGGGGATCGAGACCAGACTGACCAACATGGCAAAACACTGTCTCTACTAAAAATACAAAAATTAGCTGGGCGTGGTGGTGGGCACCTGTAATCTCAGCTATTGGGAGGCTGGGGTAGAGTCATTTGAACCTGGGAGGCAGAGGTTGCAGTGAGCCGAGATCACACCATTGTACTCTAGCCTGGTGCTGGAGAACTAAAGGAGAAGAAAGCTTATACTCTAAGGGAACCAGGGAAGATTAAAGGAGAAACCTTTAACATCCATTAAGTGCCCCAGTCCCTACTGTCCCCAGGTTGATATTACTGTTTATTATTGCTGATGCTGTCTACTCCAGAGTTTGACTCCTTGTACTTCCATTCTTCATAAGAGATAAATAAGAAGTCATATAATCACATACCTTGACAGGGCTATCATTGTACAGCCAGGAAAGGAAATCTGTGGAGTTCCAGTAAGTATCAGGAGCTTCCCACTCCCCATCAGACCAGATCAGATCAGGCTTATAGCTGGAAGACATGTGATCAGGACAGAGTTTATTATCTGAATGTGTTCACAGTGAAGTCTTATGGACCAATTTTTTTTTAGAGATGGGTTCTTGTCACGTTACCCAGGCTTGAATGCAGTGGTTATCAGTAAACAGGTGCGATCACAGTGCACTAGAGACTCCAGTTCCTGGGCTCAAGTGATCCTCCTGCCTCAGCCTCCTGAATAGTTGAGACTACAGGTGCACGCCACTGCATCTGACAGGTGGACTGATTTTGGCAACAAATATTTCAAAATTAATTTTCTCCCATTTTGAAATTATGTGCCATAAAAATTATCACAGTGTAGAGGATGTGGAAAGCTGAAGAGATGACAACAAATCAGTTTGCTAATAAAACCACTGTTTAAAACAAACACATCCTAAAGTACGGAGATCAAAGAAAAAATAAAACAAACGCAGCATTTTGGTATATTTCCTCCTGATCTTTTCCTTTCTTCCTTTTTTTTTTGAGACAGTGTCTTGCTTTGTCCCCCAGACTGGAGTGCAGTGCTGTGATCTCAGCTCACTGCAACCTTTGCCTGCTGGTTCAAGAGATTCTCATGCTTCAGCCACCCAAGTAGCTGGGATAACAGGTGTGCACTACCACACCTGGGTAAATTTTGTATTTTCAGTAGAGACTGTGTTTTGCCATCTTGGCCAGGCTTGTCTTGAACTCCTGGCCTCAAGTGATCCACCTGCCTTGGCTTCTCAAAGTGCTGGGATTTCAGGTATGAGCCACTGTGCCTGCCTAATCTTTTTCTTTATGCCTTTTTAGAAAATGGAGGTGTAATCAGCATACAAGCAATTTGGCTTCCTTTCAGTAACTAACTCCAATTAAGAATGGTGTTTCAAGGAAGCAAAGAAAACAAAATGGTGCTTCAGGACTGTAAGACTAAAGATTTGCTTTGAAGATGTTTCAAGAGTTTGAACTATTCCCAAAATGCCTTTTTGTGGATAATGACCAAAGTCTCTACTGTAGGGGATCCACTGGAGCCCCATTTGCACCTTTAGTGTATTATTACTCTGAGCTTTATAAGGCATGTGTGTTGTGTGCATGTATATGAATACATATGTATATATCTATATGGTAAGCATTATTATTCTCATTTGAGCAGCAAGAATTTGATGCTCAGCTGGGCAATTTGTTTTAGGTGACAAGGCTTGTAAGTAACAGGAACTGGAACTCAAATACAAATCTGTCTGATGCCAAACTGTCCACTGTACACCATAATTAGGCAAGTAAACTCTAGGAAGATCACTCAGTGGCAAGATATCACACAGATGGTCTGTGATTTACCGTATATAAGAAACTGTACTAGGCAATTTAAACTCATTACCTCTAGGCTGGGCACGGTGGCTCAAGCCTGTAATCCCAGCACTGTGGGAGGCCGAGGCGGGTGGATCACGAGGTCAAGAGATCCAGACCATCCTGGTGAACATAGTGAAACCCCGTCTCTACTAAAAATACAAAAAATTAGCTGGGCATGGTGGCACGTGCCTGTAATCCCAGCTACTCAGGAGGCTGGGGCAGGAGAATTGCCTGAACCCGGGGGGTGGAGGTTGCGGTGAGCCGAGATCGCGCCATTGCACTCCAGCCTGGGTAACAAAAGTGAAACTCCCGTCTCAAAAACAAAACAAAACAAAACAAAACTCATTACCTCTTTAGTTCTCATGACTCTGAGATATATTATCCCCACTTCAGAGACAGAAAAATCAAGATCTTGAAAGATTAAGTAGTTGGTTCAAGGCAACACAGCCAAGTAAGAAAAAAGAATGGGGATTTCAGATTCAGTAATGTCTAAATCTGTGTATGCCTCTGATGGTCTCTTACAACTGTTACTATTTTCTTTCTTTCTTTCTTTTTTTTTTTTTGAGATGGAGTCTTGCTCTGTTGTCCAGCCTGGAATGCAGTGGCACAATCTTGGCTCACCACAGCCTCCCTCTCCCGCGTTCAAGCAATTCTCCTGCCTCAGCCTCCAGAGTAGCTGGGATTACAGGCACATATCACCACGCCCAGCTAATTTTTGTATTTTTGGCAGAGACAGGGTTTCACCATGTTGGCCAGGCTGGTCTTGAACTCCTGACCTCATAATCCACCCACCTCAGCCTCCCAAAGTGCTGGGATTACAGGCGTAAGCCACCACATACAGTCAACTGTTACTATTTTCTTAAGAGAAGTCATCTGGATACAAGTTAATTTTTTTCTTTTCTTTCTTTTTCTTTTCTTTTTTTTTTTTGAGATGGAGTTTTGCTCATTACCCAAGCTGGAGTGCAATGGCTCGATCGCGGCTCACCACAACCTCCGCCTCCTGGGTTCAAGCAATTCTCCTGCCTCAGCCTCTCAAGTAGCTGGGACTACAGGCGTGCACCACCATACCCAGCTAAGTTTTGTATTTTTAGTAGAGATGGGGTTTCACCATGTTGACCAGGATGGTCTCGATCTCTTGACCTTGTGATCCGCCCGCCTCAGCCTCCCAAAGTGCTGGGATTATAGGCATGAGCTACCACGACCGGTCTTCTTTTTCTTTTCTTTTTCTTTTTTCTTTTTTTTTTGGAGACAGAGTTTTGCTCTGTAACCCAGGCTACAGTGCAGTAGCACGGTCTTGGCTCACTGCAACTGCTCCCTGGGTTCAAGCGATTCTCCTGCCTCAGCCTCCCAAGTAGCTGGGACTACAGGCATGCACCACCATGCCTGGCTAATTTTTGCATTTTTGGTGGAGATGAGGTTTCACCATGTTGGCCACGCTGGTCTCGAACTCCTGACCTCAAGTGATCCACCTGCCTTAGCCTCCCAAAATGCTGGGATTATAGGCATGAGCCACTGTGCCTGGCTAAAGGTGATTTTCCTTTGCTCTAAAGTGAGAATCCAGACAGCTGCCTTTGAATTTTTAAGGGTCTACTGTCCTCTGTGAGTCCCCAGGCTCAAGAAAAGCAAACTAGGAATAAAACATGGTGAAGACTAGTGACAAATCCCTAAGTGAAAGTGATCATTTAACAAATAATGGCTCTTTCCCTAAGCGGCCTGAGGTGAGTGGTTCTCCTGTGTTGCTCCAAGGGCTCAATCCTCCTGCCATCACTGCCATCCTGGCCTCGGGGGCGGCGGCCTCCAGGACCCGGTAATCTGTGAAAATGGTTCGCTATTCACTTGATCCGGAGAACCCCACAAAGTCATGCAAATCAAGAGGTTCCAATCTTTGTGTTCACTTTAAGAACACACGTGAAACTGCCCAGGCCATCAAGGGTATGCATATACGAAAAGCCACGAAGTATCTGAAAGATGTCACTTTACAGAAACAGTGCGTACCATTCCGACGTTACAATGGTGGAGTTGGCAGGTGTGCCCAGGCCAAGCAGTGGGGCTGGACACAAGGCCGGTGGCCCAAAAAGAGTGCTGAATTTTTGCTGCACATGCTTAAAAATGCGGAGAGTAATGCTGAACTTAAGGGTTTAGATGTAGATTCTCTGGTCATTGAGCACATCCAAGTGAACAAAGCACCCAAGATGCGCCGCCGGACCTACAGAGCTCACGGTCGAATTAACCCGTACATGAGTTCTCCCTGCCACATTGAGATGATCCTTACTGAAAAGGAATAGATTGTTCCTAAACCAGAAGAGGAGGTTGCCCAGAAGCAGAAGATATCCCAGAAGAAACTGAAGAAACAAAAACTTATGGCACGGGAGTAAATTCAGCCTTAAAATAAATGCAA
>NW_016107402.1:1654504-1660636 GCF_001604975.1 Cebus imitator
TAGCTGGGATTACAGGCACGCACCACCATGCCCAGCTAATGTTTTTGTATTTTTTTAGTAGAGACGGGGTTTCACCATGTTGACCAGGATGGTCTCGATCTCTTGACCTCGTGATCTACCCGCCTCGGCCTCCCAAAGTGCTGGGATTATAGGCTTGAGCCACCGCGCCCGGCCTGAGACTCTGTCTTAAAACAAAACAAAACAAAAAATCATATAGTCCTGTTTTTAAAAAAATCTTCCCTGTTAATCATAAAATTTTATATTTAAAGAAATTGGAAAACAGAAAATAAAATATCCAAAGTACTCTTACTCAGAAACAATTATTAGTAATATTTTCCACATAGTTGAAATGAATGTAGGTTTATTGTTTTATTTATCTAAGATTTACATAATAGTTCTTAACACACCCAAAATGAAATGTGGTTGATGACCTATTTTCACATAAAGAAAAGCTTATTTTGGGTTAAGAATGGTGAGTGTTACAAAAACCTTACAAGGCAAGAAGCAATGGCACAGATAAAAAACAACTGAAGTATTTCATCATATGACCCAGGGACTCGATAGATATAAGGAAGGTACAAATCATGACTCCTAAAGTCCATATCTAATCAACATCTCAGAGTTTTACAGCAGGACTATAAGCAAAGCACAGTGCTGGGAAACAAAATGAGCAGGTGACAGGAGTCAGCAAACTCTTTTTTTTAAATGGAGTCTTGCTCTGTCGCCCAGGCTGGAGTGCAGTGATGCGATCTCAGCTCACTGCAAACTCTGCCTCCCAGGTTCAAGTGGTTCTTCTGCCTCAGTCTCCGGAGTAGCTGGGACTACAGGCGTTGTGCCACCACACCTGGCTACTTTTTGTATTTTTAATAGAGATGGGGTTTCACCATGTTAGCCAGATGAACTCGGTCTCCTGATCTCATGATCCACCTGCCTCAGCTTCCCAAAGTGCTGGGATTACAGGTGTGAGCCACCATGCTCACTCAGCCAAGTCAGCAAACTCTTAAAAGTCCAGATAGTATTTTAGATTTTGCAGGCCATTTGGTCTCTATTTCAGCTCTCAAATTGTAGCTCAAAAACAGTCATAGACAATGCATAAATGAATAAGCATGACTGTGGTCCAATCAAATTTTATGATTTATACAAACAGACACTACTCCTCAAACAGGATATCAAGTAGCGTGGTAGTCTATGCTATGTATCCATCTAAATAGACACAGCCATTAACTTCTCTAATGGTGTCCCCTTTGGTCACGTGAAAACTGTGAAGCATCAAACACTGCTAATTCAAAGGCCAGAAGCCCTTCAGGCTACTTGCTAAATACAAACCTAGAAAACACACAAGAGTAGAGAAGGGACAGAACTCTGGACAGCCAGATCCAAAGAAATGACAGAGTAACCATCCCTAGACACCCACCTCTTTCGCAGAGCTGTTCCCAATTCACCAACCAAATCCCGATGAGGCCCCACATCCTTGGAGTTCCAGTTCCAAGACACAGGACTAGGCCAGTTTGTGAAGCCTTCATGATGCTTTGTTGTCAAAACTACATACCTGTGGACAGTAAAATCACATGAGAAAAGGAAGTGGGCAGTGAACTTGCATGAACTTGCCGAGCATGCCTGAGGCTTTTTAAATGGCTGAAAGAACTTGATCACAACAAATGTACTTGTACCAGTGACTATTAGTGATATCCAGGAAGCTGCTGCAGTCACAATTCCCCTAATTGCTCCAAGAATGACAGCAGATTTGAGGAAGTCCCAGTCCTCCGTCCCCAGTGAAGGAGGAGGCCCAGAGAGAAGGAAGGAGTAGGTGAGGGAAAAGAAGTGCACCTTAGCTCTCTGATTCTTCAACACTTCTGGTATAAATGATTAACTTTCTTCCACCCTTTGCCTTGAAGGAGAAAGATCTCTACTGTCTCTACTGGAAATGGCAGATGACAGAAAACTAAGTTGTTTGCTGGCCAGGCACGGTGGCTCACACCTGTAATCCTAGCACTTTGGGAGGCCAAGGCAGGCAGGCAGATTACCTGAGGTCAGGGGTTCAAGACCAGCCCGGCCAACATGGTGAAAACCCATCTCTACTAAAAATATATAAATTAGCCAGGCATAATGGCATATGCCTGTAGTCCCAGGTACTTGAGAGGCTGGGGCATGAGCATCACTTGAGCCTGGCAGGTGGATGTTGCAGTGAGCTGAGATCATGCTACTGTACTCCAGCCTGAGCTACAGAGCAAAACTGTGTCTCAAAACAACAACAACAGAAAACTAAGCTGTTTGGTTTATCGAGCCTATGTAAATTGCCTCTCATTTATTATAGAAGTGACAAAAGACCTAGTAACTGGGAGAAAAGGGACGTGTTGAAATAATAACCAAATTACTCAACATTTAATTTGCTTTTTTGGCAGAAAAATAGGCAATGCCTGCACATTATGATTTAATCACCCACCAGAGTAGGGAACTCCAGAGCTAAAAGGGCCACATAGTATTTTATTTTAGGCTTTGTGGGACACACTCCTCTCTGTAGCATATTCTTCTTTAAAAAACTTTACAATCAGCCAGGTGCGGTGGCTCATGTCTATAATCCTAGCACTTTGGAAGGCCGAGGCGGGCAGATAATGGGGTCAGGAGATGGAGACCATCCTGGCCAACATGGTGAAACCCCGCATCTACTAAAAATACAGGGTATGGTGGTGGACGCCTGTAGTCCCAGCTACTTGGGAGGCTGAGGCAGGAGAAACGCTTGAACCCAGGAGGAGGAGGAGGTTGCAGTGAGCCGAAATCATGCCACTGCACTCGAGCCTGGGCAACAGCGTGAGACTCCATCTCAAAAAAAAAAAAAAAAAATTTACAATCCTTTAAAAATGTAAAAACCATTCTCATGCTTGCTTCGGCAGCACATATACTAAAATTGGAAAGATACAGAGAAGATTACCATGGCCCCTGCACAAGGATGACACGCAAATTCGTAAAGCATTCCATATTTAAAAAAAAAAACATTCTCACCTCTGAGGCCTTAAAAACCTGGCAGAGGACCAATCCCTCTGGCCAGTTTGCAGACCCCTCCCTTTCCCTGTTAGAGACATTAGGTCTGAAAGGAATTGATACAATCCCTTTCTGTAACTATACAAGATGCTGCAGTGACTTGTCCAAGTTCACAGTTGAACAAGGACCAGGCTCCATACCGCTGATTTGAAACCCTGGAGTCCTGATGGTGCTATCAATCTGGAAGGGGCATCAGGTATGGCCTAGTCCAGCCCTCTCGGTGCACAGGTGTAGATACCGAGGGCCTCCCAGCCCGCCATCCCCCTGAACCTTCATTTTTCAGTCCCCAGCGAGACGCACCTCCTCCTTCTCATCAGGTGTGCCACGCTCACTCCTGCAGCCGCAGGAGGTCACACGCGGGCCCTGGGGTCGTGGAGGCGACCGGCAGCTGCGCGCCCGGGCTGGCTGCCCAGCCCTACCTCCCGTCTGCCGCCCGAGCCGGGAAGGGGTGTCGCCCCCCGCGACCACACTCACTTGGCGCCCGCGGCCTGGAAGAGGTCGGCCCACTCCTCAGGGTGGAAGAAGCGCGCGGTGAACTGCGGCCCGAAGTCGGCGTAGCTGAAGCCGGGCGGGTAGTTGTCGCCCATGAAGCGCTGGTACTCCGGCCGCCCCTCGCCCCGCCAGTGCCACCAGAACCACTCGCTGCCCCAGGCGGGCACCGAGAACACGCCCCAGTGCACGAACACCCCGAACTTGGCCTCGTCGAACCAAGCCGGCAGCGGCCGAGAGTCCAGGCTCGGCCAGTCCGGGGTGTAGCGGCGCGGTGGCAGGGCCCGACGCAACGACTCGGCGGCTCCGAGGAGGAGGAGGAGGGGGAGGAGCAGCAGCAGCAGCGCGGGACCCGCCGGCCGCGACCTCACCCCCGAAGCCCGCATCGCTGCCAGGCGGCGACGCGGCCCACTCCCAACCCGCAGCTACCCGGCGCGCGCTCCGCCCACTCTGGCTAACGATTGGCCCGGAAGGAAAAAGGGGCGGGACAACCCGGACTGCTTGGCCCGAGTCGCTTCCTCTTCGGGTTGGAGGAGCGCCCTCTGGTGCTCAAAGTGGGAAAAACGCAGGGAGGCGTTGACAGCGCTTCACTGAAGGACGAATAAAACCTTGAAAAGGGACTTAACTGCGAGGTTAAATCGGGGTGGTGAGGAAGGCTCAGTGTGTGCGGAGACCTCACATTTAAGAAGTCCATTGAACCGGGCGCAGAGGCTCATGCCTGTAATCCTAACACTTTGGGAAGTCGAGGCGGGAGGATCGCTCTGAGCGATCAAGACTAGCCTGTCACTACAAAAAATAAACACGCGCCGGGCGCGGTGGCTCAAGCCTGTAATCCCAGCACTTTGGGAGGCCGAGGCGGGTGGATCACGAGGTCAAGAGATCGAGACCATCCTGGTCAACACGGTGAAACCCCGTCTCTATTAAAAATACAAAAAATTAGCTGGGCATGGTGGTGCGTGCCTGTAATCCCAGTTACTCAGGAGGCTGAGGCAGGAGAATTGCCTGAACCCAGGAGGCGGAGGTTGCGGTGAGCCGAGATCGCGCCATTGCACTCCAGCCTGGGTAACAAGAGCGAAACTCCGTCCCAAAAAACTAAACAAAAACAAAAAATAAACACGCTGGGCGCAGTGACTCACGTCTGTAATCCCAGCTCTTTGGGAGGCCGAGGCGGGCGGATCACCTGAGGTCAAGAGTTCGAGACCAGTCTGACCAACATGGAGAAACCCCGTCTCTACTAAAAAAAACAAAACAAAACAAAATTACCCGGGCGTAGTGGCGCATGCCTGTAATCCCAGCTACTCCGGAGGCTGAGGCAGGAGAATCACTTGAACCCGCAAGGCAGAGGTTCCAGTGAGCAAAGATCGTGTCATTGCACTCCAGCCTGGGCAGTAAGAGCAAAACTCCGTTTAAATAAATAAACAAAATGAGCTTGGCGTGGCGATGCAAGCCTGGAGTCCCAGCTATTCAGGAGGCTGAGGTGGGGTACTCTGGATTGCTTGAGCCGGGGAAGTGAACTGAACAGTGATCACGCCTCTGGAGTAGTCAATTTTGCTGTAACAATCCTGCAGGGTTAGGCTGAAGTCAGACCACGAGTTTCATTTAGTGATCACTTAAGGAGCCACAGGGGGCTTTTGAGTTGTCCGGTAGCACAAGGCTGGAGGCAGGGACACCAGACTGGAAGGATATCTAACAGCTCTGACAGAAATAAGGAGGTAGAGGGATGATGAGAGGAAACATGAGGGGAGAGGAGGGAGAAAAGTGGGTACTGAAAGAGGGGGAGCAGGTGTGACTGTTTCATCTGTCAGGTACTTACTGAGCTTTCTTTGGGAAATCTGAGGCATTTCAAATAGCTTAGCTTCTACTTGGGAAAAGAAGACCCATGCACAGGTCTCCACAGAGGACAATTTTTAGAAAACCAGGGGCAGAAAGTGGAGAGCCTAGCTGGGCATGATGGTGCACGCCTGTAATCCCAGCTACTCAGGAGGCTGAGGCAGGAGAATTGCTTGGACCTGGGGGGTGGAAGTTGCAGTAAGCCAAGATCATGCCATTGCACTCCAGTCTGGGCAACAGAGCCAGACAATGTCAAAAGAAAGAAAGAAAAAAAGAGAGAAAGAGAGAAACAAAGAGAGAAAGAAATGAAGGAAGGAAGGGAGGGAGGGAGGGAAAAGAAAAGAAAAGAAAGTGGAGAGCCAAGAGGACCCCTGGACGATTGCCTGGCAGAGAAGTTCTCCATTACCTTTACAATGTGTACATGCTGCACATGCTAAAATGGGAGGCGAGGCCATCAATGAGGGAAATACAGAAGTCAGAAGTCTCTGACTGGGCGTGGTGGCTCACACTTGTAATCCCAGCACTTTGGAAGGCCGAGATAGGCGGATCACCTAAGGTCATAGTTCGAGGCCAGCCTGACCAACATGGTGAAACCCCATCTCTACTAAAAATACAAAAATTAGCTGGGCATGATGGTACATGCCTGTAATCTCAACTACTTGGGAGGCTGAGGAAGGAGAACTGCTTGAACCCGGGAGGTGGAGGTTGCAGTGAGCTGCGATAGAGCTACTGCACTCCAGCCTAGGCGACAGAGCCAGACTCCATCTCAAAAAA
>NW_016107402.1:1662136-1663952 GCF_001604975.1 Cebus imitator
AAAAAAAAAAAAAAAAAAAACAGAAATACAGAAATATAGTGTGGCTGTAAAATGAGAGAAGTAGAAAGTGTGGAGGTACATTTAATTAAATGATTTTTAGAATCCAGTTTTATTCATTCAAGAAATATTTACTCTTTGGTTCAATTCATTCACTTCAGAGAACAAAAAAAGAAAAAGAAAAAAAAGAAATATTTACTCAGTGTTCATTTGTGCCAGACACTTGGACATTTTCTCTGCTAAAATGAGAATGGACTTCACAGATGAAAAAATAAAGGCATGCTTCAACTTTAAGGAATTGCAATATATAAACATGCAAATTCACCTTTAAACGTTTATGTCATTTCTTTGCCTTACAAAAAGATTGGTGTCTGGGTTAAAATGAAATTTGATTTTCCAAAACATACTTCAGAGCTTTTCAGAAACAGTTCAGTTCCACAGATATTGACCAGATCCCTTCCGATTCTTTGCTGGGTTCTGACTGAGCACTGGGGTAAGCCTGGAGCTCATCTCGTGGGGGGAGAGTAAACTAGTGACTGCCACTCAACACAGCCCAGAGGGTGGACCTTGTTCCTAGGTCCATACTGAGTTGAATAGTGTCCCTCTAAACTTCTTGTCCACCTGGAATCTGTGAATGTGACCTTATTTGGAAATGGTCTCTGTAGATATAATTAGTTAAATTAAGATGAAGTCATACTAGATTAGAGTGGGCCCAAATCCAGTGATTGGTGTTCTTAAAAAAAGGCCAGGTGTGGTGGCTCACATCTGTAATCCCAGCACTTTGGGAGGGGGAGGTGGGCGGATCACTTGAGGTCAGGAGTTCGAGACCAGCCTGGGCAAGACAGTGAAACCCTGTCTCTACTAAAAATACAAAAATTAGCTAAGCGTGGTGGTGGGCACCTGTAGTCCCAGCTACTTGTAAGGCTGAGGCAGGAGAATCACTTGAATCTGGGAGGCGGAGGTTGCAGTGAGCCAAGATCACACCACTGCACTCCAGCCTGGGCGACAGAGTGAGACTCTGTCTCAAAAAAAACAAAAACAAAAAGTCACCAAGAGACACATAGGAAATACCGTATGAAGACAGAGGCAGAGGTAGTAAGAGTGATGTTTCCACAAGCCAAGAAATGACAGAGACCACCAGAAGTTGAAAGAGTCAAGGAATAATCCTCCCCTTAAACTTTTGGAGGGAACAGGGCCCTATCATACCTTGATTTTGACTTCTGGCCTCCAGATGTATGAGAGAATAAACTTCTGTTGTGTTAAGCCACCTGGTTTGTAGAAATTTATTATAGAAGATTAATACAGGGCCATTGAATAAAATGGAGTATATTGAGAATCTATGATGAGTTAATTTTTCAGCAATCTGATGCTACAGATAGTTAATATTATCCCTAATGAGCAATAATCAAGCAGAATTTGACTGAACTAGGCCAAAAGGTTAGTGGTTAAGAGGGCAGGCTCTGGCCAAGCGCTGTGGCTTAAACCTGTAATCCCAGCACTTTGGGAGGCCAACATGGGTGGACCACATTGCCTGAGGTCAGGAGTTTGAGACCAGCTTGACCACTATGGTAAAACTATCTCTAATAAAAACGCAAACATGGCCAGGCGTGGTGGCTCACGCCTGTAATCCAAGCGCTTTGGAGGCCAAGGCGGGCGGATCACCTGAGGTTGGGAGTTCAAGACCAGCCTGACCAACATGGTGAAACCCAATCTTTAAAAAAAAAATAAGCAAACATTAGCCAGGGGTGGCGGCGGGCACCCGTAATCCCAGCTACTCCAAAGGCTGAGACAGGAAAATAATTGCTTGAACCTGGGAGGC
>NW_016107402.1:1664089-1668440 GCF_001604975.1 Cebus imitator
GACTTTGCATCTTTGAGGTTGCCATATCTGTAAAATGAAAATAAGTAAGACCTTCTTATCAGGTTATTGGGAAAGACAAAAGTTGTAAGGCCGATTGCCTTGCCGGGAGGTTGGAAACACCCACCTCTGCACCCGGCACCAGGCTCTGCACTCGGCACCTAGCTGTGCCGCATGGCTCCCCTGGAAGGCTCCAGCTGATGCAAGGCTCCTGGCCGGCTCTCCCACCGGAAAACCTGCCCAACAACCAGCCAACCAATAGCGGCCCGCCCTGTCTCAATCCCGCTCCCCTGGAGTCAATCAGAGCACCCAGCTGTTGCTCGGTCCTCCTAGCCATAAAAACCCATGCCCCAGGAAGTTGGTGCGACTTCCCTGGTCCCTTTCCCTGGGACCATGGAAACTCGCCCGGAAGCTGAAGCTAAATAAATTGGCATTTAATTTTCTTATGCTGGTCTCAGTTTCCTCATTCTAAACTCGGCAATAACCCTTGCAAAAGTGAAATAAGGCATTTAAAAGCACTTAGCCAGCTGCCTGGCACATAGTAAAGGCTCAGTAAAAGTGAGCGGGTTTGCATGACCAGAGCACATGGTAGCTCTACCCTACCATTAATTGAGTTAACTCAATTAATCCCTATTACATGACCTGCAGATTTCCTTTGTTGTACCACCTGCAGTTATCTTCTTTATTGACTTATTGGCCGTCCTGCAAGCAGAGAGAGACTGTAAGCCCCATGAGACAGGGGCACAGTCTCATTTATGGCTGGGTACTCAGGACCCTGCACAGAGCCTGGCTCAGGTTTATGAGATGAATGGGTAGGTGAATGGCTCGTGGATACTTTGTCTTAAAAGTATTAAATGAGGCCAGGTACTGTGGCTCACACCTGTAATCCCAGCACTTTGGGAGGCCAAGGTGGGCGGATCACGAGGTTAAGATATCGAGACCATCCTGGCCAACATGGCGAAACCCCGTCTCTACTAAAATACAAAAAATTAGCTGGGCGTGGTGGCACACGCCTGCAGTCCTGGCTACTCAGGAGGCTGAGGCAGGAGAATTGCTTGAATCCAGGAGGCAGAGGCTGCAGTGAGCTGAGATCGTGCCACTGCACTCCAGCCTGGCGCCTGATGACAGAGCGAGACTTTGTCTCAAAAAAAAAAAAAAGTATTAAATAAAGACATGTTTAACCAATATCTTTCACTTTATTCCGTCTTTGGTCTCAAATAACTACATTAGAATTCCTCTGCAATCCTCCTGCCACCAACAATTTCTCTTGTCAGCTGTTTTAGGCTACTCTGGAAGGAACCCAGCCTCCCTAACATGAAAAATGGGTACCCTGAGATCTATTTTATTTTATTTTTTTGAGACAGAGTCTTACTCTGTCGCCCAGACTGGAGTGCGGTAGTGCGATCTCAGCTCACCGAAACCTCCACCTCCCGGGTTCAAGCAATTCTCTTGTCTCAGCCTCCCAAGTAGCTGGGACTAGAGGCACCTGCCACCATGCCTGGCTAATTTTTGTCTTTTTAGTAGAGATAGGGTTTCACCATATTGGTCAAGCTGGTCTCAAACTCCTGACCTCAGGTGATTCACCTGCCTTGGCCTCCCAAAGTGCTGGGATTACAGGCGTGAGCCACTGGGCCCAGCCCCTAGATCTTTAAAAGCATGGAGTTATATTCTAGCTGTGGTCAGTGGACTGGAATGTCAGCCTCATACCTGGCATATAGGAAGGGAATTTATATGTTCTAGGGGTGTGGAGGAGGTAAGGGAGCTGAATTGGAGGGAGATGGGGAACAGTTTGGGGATGTATACAATCTTTGTGAATATCTTCCTTTTTCTTAGAGTTAGGCTGGACTAGGACGTTGCCTGCTTCAAGCAGCACCCCCAGGACTGCTGCTGGAAGGACGTCAGAGGTTCAAAAAATTTTCTGAAGATTTTTATGTCTCAAGGTATCCCAGCCTTCTCTGTATTTCCAGGAACCTAAGGTTATAGGGGCTGTGGGTGGGGATTATTAGGATATCAGAGAGGGTCCTCACCCAAACAACACGATGCCCTGAACTGAAGGCTTGTCATTTATCTCTGAAAGAAGCAAGTCAACACCCTTGATCCTCATCACAGCATAATTCTTGGTCCTTAGTGGCAAGGGTGACCTGAAAATGGGGACTTTCATAGCTCCGGAGCCAAGGAGGCCTTGACAATTAGGCAGGAAGAAGACCTGGCTGTCCATCCCATCTGATACCCTGACTTCCCAAGAGAACAATCCATTCTTCTCAGATTTCTCCCAAATCCCCCATTGCTGGACCTGGAGGCTCTCTCTGGCTCCTGTGATCTCTGGAGGATGCAGCCACGAAGCCTGACCTGACTCTTACTGAGCCTGTCCCAGGCCCTTTGCGTCTCGCTCACCTGGCTACTCCTCGTGGGCCCTACCCATCCAACAGACTGCACAGGTAGGCATGGCCAGGTTGCCTTCCAGGAGTCAGTCCCAACACTCATCAGCAAAAAGGGATCTGTGTCTAGGTGCCTGAGGCTGGTCCAAGTAGGATGAGAGTGCCAAGACCCCTCTCTCTCCTCCTGGGAGTGAACTGGTTTCTGACTTGATTTGTTTAAATTGGGAAGACGCCTCATCAGCAATGGGAGCGGTCTAGATCTCTGGAATCTGGCCACGGAGTGATTTTCCCATCAGCCTCTGTCTCTGTGACTGAGGACCTTGCGGCTTCTTCTTTTGCTTCTGACCCAAGGTCCCTCATGCACTTCTTCCAGCGTGCCAGGCAGTGATGGGCAGAGGAGCGGATTTCCCCACTCCGCAGAGCGTAGATGACAGGGTTGACCATGGAGTTGACAAGGCACAGCATGGAGCAGAAGGCGAAGGCCTTCTTGACCTGGTCGCTGAGTGTAGCAGCCAGGCTGTGGACCATGAGGGCCAGCACTGGGAACCAACAGATGAGGAGCACAGCCAGCACCAGCCCCAGGGTCTTCGCCAATCTCACGTCCAGCCTCATTCGGGTCATTCCTGGCACCTGCCTGTCCTGGTGCCCAGCTAAGCTGGCTACATGCTGATGGGCCTTCCAGAGAACATGTCCGTAGGTATAGATGATTCCAGAAAAGAGGAAGGCGATGAACAGGAGCCAGCCCAGCAGGTAGTCATTGGGGATCAGTGGGAAAAGCTCAGAGCAGGGCCTAGGACAGCAAGTCCATCCCATGAGGGGCAGGTAGGAGACTAGTGCTGAGAGGACCCACATGATGCCCAGGGTCACCAGTGCTCTCCCACGGGTGAGTAGAGCTTTGTAGGAAGGTGGGTAGCACAGGCAGAGGTAGCGGTCAACAGCGGTTAGCAGCAGGCTGCCCACAGAGGCTGTGAAGGTCATGGTCACGCTGCCAATCTTCAGCAGGAAGATAGCCTTGGAATCCATACCATGGAAAACATGGAAGTTCACAAAGCTGCATACAAAGACCACACTGGCCAGGAAGTCAGCTCCAGCCAAGCTGCCAATGAATAGGTATGAGGGCTTCCGGCGGAGCCGGTGGGAGGACAGGATCAGATAGAGCACAGCCACGTTCTCCAGGGCACTTAGCAGGCCCAGAAGAGTGCACAACACTGCAACAGCTATCTTCTGGGGACCACTCAGGATCATGTAATCCTTCATAGGGTTGGAGTCCAAGCCATCCATGGAGCCATTGGCTACCTCTGTCACCCAGCATCCCTCCATGGGATGGGCCCTTCAGATTCCACTGAGCTTGTCTAGAAGGCTTTGCTGCAGTACAATGAGAAGAAAATAATCTTTTTCAGTAAGCACAAGAATGATCTCACCTGATAACTGACTGTAGCCAAACTGCTACCTATATGGATGGATTCTATGTTTGAAAATCAGTTTCTGTTTTGTTCCCCTGTATTTTGCCCTTTCTCCATCCAAGCGGGAAGCCAGATCTGTCCTGGCTGCCTCAGGGGAAGGTATGTAAGAATGCAACAGCAAAAATGACCTGTAAATTTTTTGGCCTTTTGTTTTCCAAAAGACTAATCCTAAGACTTCCTTTTGAAGCAAGGGAAATCCCAAACGGTCAAAACCAAGAAGAAATAGAATCAGAGTGATAAGGTTGAGGTTTTTTCTTTTTTACATTTTGTTTTGTTTTGTTTATTTGCCAATTTTGGGAAGTAAAGTACTGAAGTACTATATGGGGATGGGAAATATTAATTTGGCTTCATACTAAGTGATGGGAAGATAAACTACGGAAGATTAAACAATTGTATTTATTTATTTATCATTTATTTATTTAGTCTTAGAAATTTTATAAGTAGAAAAATGTAAACCTACTTCATACTTTTTATTTTAAGATGTTATCTACTATGCTTTAAAAATTTTTTTAA
>NW_016107402.1:1669655-1671789 GCF_001604975.1 Cebus imitator
AGATTCAGGTAGAATTTCTGGAAGTGAAAAATAAAATCATTGAAAAAGAAATCCTGGCTGGGCGCGGTGGCTCAAGCCTGTAATCTCAGCACTTTGGGAGGCCGAGGTGGGTGGATCATGAGGTCAAGAGCTCGAGACCATCCTGGTCAACATGGTGAAACCCCGTCTCTACTAAAAATACAAAAATTAGCTGGGCATGGTGGCGCGTGCCTGGAATCCCAGCTACTCAGGAGGCTGAGGCAGGAGAATTGCCTGAACCCGGGAGGCGGAGGTTGCGGTGAGCCGAGATCGCGCCATTGCACTCCAGCCTGGGTAACAAGTGCGAAACGCTGTCTCAAAAAAAAAAAAGAAATCCTTAAGGGATGAGTTAAAGAGCAAAACAGAACAATTGAAAAGCATTGATCTAGAAAGTAGATCTGTGGCTGGGCTTGGTGGCTCACGCCTGTAATCCCAGCACTTTCAGAGGCTGAGGCGGGTGGATCACCTGAGGTTAGCAGTTTGAGGTTAGCAGTTTGGCCTGGCTAACATGGTAAAACCCTGTCTCTAGTAAAAATACAAAAATTAGGCTGGGTTTGGTGGTTTATGCCTGTAATCCCAGCACTTTGGGAGGCCAAGGTGGGCGGATCATGAGGTCAAGAGATCGAGACTATCCTGGACAACACAGTGAAACCCCATCCCTACTAAAAATGCCAAAAAAATAGCTGGGTGTAGTGGTGTGTGCCTGTAGTTCCAGCCACTCGAGAGACTCAGGCAGGAGAATTGCTTGAACCCAGGTGGCGGAGGTTGCAGTGAGTCAAGATTGCGCGACTGCACTCCAGCCTGGTGCCTGGTGACAGAGGAGACTCTGTCTCAAAGAAAAAAAATTAGCTGGGCATGGTAATAGATGCCTGTAATCCCAGCTATGCAGGAGGCTGAGGCAGGAGAATCACTTGAACCCAGGAGGCGAAGGTTGAAGTGATCCGAGATCCTACCACTGCACGCCAGCTTGGGCAATAATAGTGTAATTCCATCTCAAAATAAAAAAAGAAGATTGGAAGAAATTTCTCACAATGCAGAACAAGGAGAGGAAGAGATGGAAAATTAGAAAGAGAAGTTAAGATCCAGGAATGCTGATTTAGTATAGTGAACTTAAAAAAAAAAGAGAGAGAGAGAGAGAGAAAAAAAAAAAGAAAAAGAAAGAGAAGTTAAGAAACACAAAGGATTGAATAAAAAGGTTTATATCTCAGTGGAATGTTAGCATGGATAAATAGAGAAAATTGGTGGTGGGCAGTAGTTAAAGAGACAGTAGAAAAGAATTATCCATCCAGCCTGGGAAACATGGGAAAACCCCATCTCTACAAAAAAAAATAAAAATTAGCTGGGCATGGTGGTGCATGCCTGTAGTCTCAGCTACTTGGGAGGCTGAGGTGGGAGAATTATCTGAGCCCAGGGAGGTCAAGGCTGCAATGAGCCATGATCATGCCATTGGACACCAGCCTGGGCAACAGGATGAGACCCTGCCTCAATAACAACAAAAAGAATTATTCAGGATCCATGAGAAATATGACTATTCAGATTTAAAAATCACAGAGAACCCCAAGCAGAATTTTTTTCTGGGACAGAGTTCCCAGGTTCAAGTGATTCTCCAGCCTCAGCCTCCTGACATAGCTGGGGCTACAAGTGTGTGCCACCATGCCCAGCTAACTATTGTATTTTTAGTAGAAATGAGGTTTTGCCATGGTGGCCAGGCTGGGCTTGAACTCCTGGCCTCAAGTGACATGCCCACCTTGGCCTCCCAAAGTGCTAGGATTACAGGTGTGAGCCACCATGCCAAGCCCCAAGCAGAAATTTAAAAAACATATTCCACATTCATGTATATCATATAGCATACATATCAGAATACCAAAGACAAAAATATAAGGCAGTAAGAATGAAAAGACAAATGACCTGTAAAATAAGTACAATTAATTTTATTTAATTTAATTTAATTTTATTTTTTTTGAGACGGAGTTTCACTCATGTTACCCAGGCTGGAGTGCAATGGCGCAATCTCAGCTCACCGCAACCTCCGCCTCCTGGGTTCAGGCAATTCTCCTGCCTCAGCCTCCTGAGTAGCTGGGATTACAGGCATGCACCACCATGCCCAGCTAATGTT
>NW_016107402.1:1672569-1673900 GCF_001604975.1 Cebus imitator
CTGGGAGGCAGAGGTGGTAGTGAGCCAAAATCACGCCACTGCACTCTAGCCTGGACAACAGAGTGAGACTTTGCCTTAAAAAAAAAAAAAAAAAAAAAACAGAAAAAAAACCCAAAGTAGAGACTGGGCACAGTGGCTCATGCCTGAAATCCTGGCACTTTGGAAGTCCAAGGCAGGAGGATTGCTTGAGCCCAGGAGTTCAAGACCAGCTTAAGAAGCAACATGGCGGCCGGGTGCAGTGGCTCAAGCCTGTAATCCCAGCACTTTGGGAGGCCGAGGCGGGTGGATCACAAGGTCAAGAGATCGAGACCATCCTGGTCAACATGGTGAAACTCCGTCTCTACTAAAAATACAAAACATTAGCGGGGCATGGTGGCGCGTGCCTGTAATCCCAGCTACTCAGGAAGCTGAGGCAGGAGAATTGCCTGAACCCAGGAGGCGGAGGTTGTGGTGAGCCGAGATCGCGCCATTGCACTCCAGCCTGGGTAACAAGAGCAAAACTACGTCTCAAAAAAAAAAAATCACTGATGCATGCAGAAACATTTTGTATAGACATAAGAGTAAAAGGGAAGTGAGAGTCTCTCTCAACCTACTCTGAGCTGCCTGATTAAAAAAGAAAAAAGACCAAGTGCAGTGGCTCACGCCTGTAATCCCAGCACTCTAGGAGGCTGAGGCAGGTGAATCACTTGAAGTCAGAAATTTGAGACCAGCCTGGCCAACATGGTGAAATTTTGTCTCTACTAAAATTACAAAAGTTAGCTGGGAGTGGTGGCAGGTGCCTATAATCCCAGCAACTCGGGAGGCTGAGGCATGAGAATCACTTGAACCCAGGAGGCAGAGGTTGCAGTGAGCCAAGATTGCACCACTGCACTCCAGCCTGGGCAGTAGAAGCAGACTGTCTCAAAGAAAAAAAAAAAAAGAAAGGAAGAAAGTGAACCACCATGACCAAGTGCTTTCTTCACCTAACAAAAATACCACTGTGCAGAAACCAAGTGTTGTCACTTTCCACAGGGGGCATCCAAGGTGGGGTTGGGTTGGTGTTAGGGGCTATAGCCTGGAGCCTGGATCAAATTGAGCATCTGGGAAGGGAACCTTGGGACCTGAGAAAACTGCTCAGAAAAAGATGTGCCTGGGGTTTTTTCTAACCTGAAGTGAAAGTGTGAAGTGAAAGAAACCACAGTAGCAGCTGGCCCCCCGTTGCTGCTGTGTTTAAATCTCTCGGAGCTGGAGGCAAGGAGGAGAATGATGCCCTGCCTGTGGTACCACACATGCAATGCGAAGCTGAGATTGGATGCCACAGCTTCATCGTTTTGTTTTTTTTTTTTTTTTTT
>NW_016107402.1:1680415-1681415 GCF_001604975.1 Cebus imitator
TTGACCAGGATGGTCTCGATCTCTTGACCTCGTGATCCACCCGCCTCGGCCTCCCAAAGTGCTGGGATTACAGGCTTGAGCCACCGCGCCCGGAGCTTCATCGTTTTTATCTCCAGCTGGGAATAGGGAGCTCTAGGTTCTAGTGCTTGTCCTGCTACCGAGTGACTTTGGGCAGGTCGCTTCTCCTATCTAAGGCCTTTCTTTTATTTTCTTAATTTTTATTAAAAAATTGTAGATAGGGTCTTGCTATGTTGCTCAGGCTGGTCTCAAACTCCTGGCTTCAAGCAGTCCTTCCCCCTCAGCTTCCCAAAATATTGGCATTATAGACATGAGCCATCTTGTCTGAACATCTGGGCCTTTCTTTTCTCATTTTCAAAGCAGCTGGGTTGATGGGGTGATTCCCAAGGTCTCCTCCAGGAAACTTAGCAAGTTGGATGATAATGTTACAGGTTTGGGAACCAGACCTTCCTGGATTCAAATCCAGCTCTGCAACTTTCAGGCTGTGTGACGTTGGGCAAGTTACTGCACCTCTCTGAGCCTCCGTTTCGTTCATTTGTAAACTGGAAGAGATACTATCCATATCACATGATCATACAGATAATGATAGAAGTTTACCAAATTCATGGCACTCTGCCTGGTTTGCAGTGGTATCTAATCAAAGGAGATGTTTAATAGAGTTAGTTTATAGGATTCTTACAGGATTCTGTGCCAGGCATGGTGGCTTAGGCCTGTAATCCCAGCACTTTGGAAGGTGGAGACAGGTGGATCATTTGAGCCCAGGAATTCAAGACCAGCCTGGCCAACATAGCAAAACTCTGCCTCTACAAAAAATACACAACTTAGCTGGGTACAGTGGTGCATGTCTGCAGTCCCAGCTACTTCGGAGGCTGAGGCAGGACAATCATTTGAGCCCAGGAAGTTAAGGCTTCAGTAGGCAGTGATTGTGCCACTTTGCTCCAGCCTGGCTTACAGAGTGAGACCCTGTCTGGAAAAAAAAAAA
>NW_016107402.1:1681681-1683946 GCF_001604975.1 Cebus imitator
AGCACTTTGGGAGGCTGAAGTGGGCAGATCACAAGGTCAGGAGTTCGAGACCAGCCTGGCCAATATGGTGAAACCCCATCTTTACTAAAAACACAAAAATTAGCCAGGCATGGTGGCAGATGCCTGTAGTCCCAGCTACTCAGGAGGCTGAGCCAGGAGAATCACTTGAACCCTGGAGGCGGAGGTTGCAGTGAGCCGAGACTGTGCCACTCACTCCAGCCTGGGCAACAGAGTGAGACTCTGTCTCAAAAAAATTAAAAAAGAAAAGAAGGAAAAAAAAAGCATTCTGTGCTCCAGTCATGCCTGACCTTTGCCCGAGAGCTGAGGCAGATAGAACAATCCCTACTTAATTTCAGCTGATACTTTTACCACCACTGAGGACAAATCATCACATTTTGCAAAACCTGTTCAACTTGCAAGAATGACCCATCAGAAATAGACCAAGGAGGCCCTCTTGACCTGCTCCCCAGCTGGCTAGGCCCCTGCTTCTGTGTCCAGTCATAGGAAGGGTGTCATGGGGCTTTCCTTTCACATTTCTTCTCCTAGTTCCCCTCTGTTCTTCTTCTTCTTCTTCTTCTTCTTTTTTTTTTTTTGGAGAAAGATTCTTTTTCTGCTGCCCAGGCTGGAGTGCAGTGGGGTGATCTCAGCTCACTACAACCTCGACTTCCTAGGTTCAAGTGAGTCTCATGCCTTGGCCACCCAAGTAGCTGGGATTACAGGCGTGAGCCACCACACCTGGTTAATTTTTGTATTTTTAGTAGAGACAGGGTTACCACGTTGGCCAGCCTGGTCTCGAACTCCTGACTTCAAGTGATCTGCCCACCTCAGCCTCCCCAAAGTGTTGGGATTACAGGTGTGAGCCACTGTGCCTGGCCTCCCTCTGTTGTTTGTAACTCTTTTTTTTTTAAAATACGGGGTTTCACCATGTTGGTCAGGCTGGTCTTGAACTCCCGACCTCAGGTTATCCGCCCACCTTGGCCTCCAAAGTGCTTGGATTACAGGCGTGAGCCAACACGCCCAGCCTGTTGTTTGTAACTCTTGATTGCAGTTGCAATAAAGTTTTTCTGGAGTTTGGGGCTGTAGACTATGGGTTTGTTTTGCCCCAGTCTTTGTTTGTGTGTGTGTGTGTGTGTGTGTGTGAATCCATGAATACCGAAAACACAAGTCAGGCTGGGCGTAGTGGCTCATACCTGTAATCTCAGCACGTTGAGAGGCCAAGGCGGGTGGATCACCTGAGGTCAGGAGTTTGAGGCAAGCCTGGCCAACATGGTGAAACTCCGTCTCTACTAAAAATACCAAAAAAAATTAGCTGAGTGTGGTGATGGGTGCCTGTAATCCCAGCTACTTGAGAGGCTGAGGCAGAAGAATCTCTTGAATCCGGGAGGCAGAGGTTGCAGTGAGCTGAGATCACGACAGTGCACTCCAGCTTGGGCAAGAAGAGCAAAACTCCGTCTCAGAAAAAAAAAAAAAAAAGAAAGAAAGAAAGCCCAAATCTTACCTCTTTTTATATCTACTTTGATATCAAAAGCCACCTCCTCCAAGAAGCATCCTCTGGTCTCCCCTTGTTAAGTCCTACCGCACAGAACTGTCTACCTTGTATTAGTTGTGTCCATTCCACATCTTGCTTCCTGGACTGTGAGTCTGGGAGTGGAGTCATCTTTGTATCTCACTTGCCCAGAAAAGTGTCTTAGCACAATGTCAGGCTCACAGTAGACTCTCGGTGGAGGTCTTTTGATGAGGAGCCAGAGCTGAGCAGAGCAGTCTTGGGGAGGTGAAACTCAGCCCAGCCAGGCAAGGCAATTCGACGGCCTCAGGCTCCCACTCCTCAATCCCAAGCCCATGGCAGACACTTCTCCTTACTCCAAGTCCTCGTGCCCCCTGAACCTCACCATGGTTCTCACCCTAGTGCTCCTGGCCTGGAGAACCAGCCTTGCAGAAAGAGATTGGAACCACAAGCAGCCCTGAAGCAGACTGTGAACTAGAAGGATGGTGCCTGCCCAGGCTCTTGACCTTGTGAACAGAGCACCAGGACAGTCACTCCTAAAATGGGTTTGGCAGGGGAGGTGGGACAGCACTGGGCAGCGAGGGAACTTAAAGTCTCTCTAGCAATATAGGTCCCAGGGGAGGTTTATTGATGGAAGGCAAAATAGGGAAGCTTTCCTAGAGGAGGGATGAAAAGGGCTGCCAAAGGGGTTGTTTCCTGAGTCAGTTCCTTTAATAAATTCCTCCTGGGGCTTCCAGCACCCGAACTGGAATGAAACCAGG
>NW_016107402.1:1684152-1686393 GCF_001604975.1 Cebus imitator
GAGACGGGGTTTCACCGTGTTGACCAGGATGGTCTCGATCTCTTGACCTTGTGATCCACCCGCCTCGGCCTCCCAAAGTGCTGGGATTACAGGCTTGAGCCACCGCGCCCGGCAGCACTTAAATATTTAAAATGGATTTATGGAATCCATGAATGTCTATTAGGAGAAAAGCAGGCTTCTTCAGACCCACTTTAGTGCTGCTTTTTCCTTTGGCTGCCAGCAAGCCCAGAGCTAAATGCAGTGTGGAAGTGCAGTTACAGGGCCATTCAAGGTTAGTTCCTGATTTATTTATTGCTCCTTTTAGTGGTTTCTTTTTTTTTCTTTTGGTGACAGAGTTTCGATCTGTTGCCCAGGCTGGAGTGTAGTGGCACAATCTCGGCTCACTGCAACCTCTGCCTCCTGGGTTCAAGAGATTCTCCTGCCTCAGCCTCCAGAATAGCTGGGATTACAGGAAAGCACCACCACGCCCAGCTAATTTTTTTGTATTTTTAGTAGAGCCAGGGTTTCAGCATGTTGGTCAGGCTGGTCTCAAACTCCTGACCTCATGATCCACCTGCCTCGGCCTCCCAAAGTGCTGGGATTACAGGCGTTAGCCACGGCGTCCGGCCCCTTTTAGTGGTTTCTAATGCTTTGCTTTTATTTTGACTGCCCCAATTTGTGATGTAGGCACCTCTAGTCCTTTTAGGAAAGAATGTGTAGGCTGGGCGTGGTGGCTCACACCTGTAATCCCAGCACTTTGGGAGGACGAGGTGAGCGGATCATTTGAGGTCAGGAGTTCGAAACCAGCCCAGCCAACATGATGAAACCCCATTATTACTAAAAATACAAAAATTAGCTGGGCATGGTGGTGGGTGCCTATAATCCCAGCTTCTTGGGAGGCAGGCAGGAGAATCACTTAAACTTGGGAGGTGGAGGTGGCAGCGAGCAGGGATTGTGCCATTGCACTTCAGCTTGGGCGAGAGAGTAAGACTCTGTCTCAAACAAACAAACAAACAAAAAACAAAAGAATGTCTGATTTATAGGTTAAGATCAAAGGATTCTTATTTAGGTCTCCTCTATGGTTCCCTTCTCAAATGTCTATGGGTTATCAAAGAAACTCAGTCTTCCCTGTGGGGCTGATGGATTCCATCCTCAGCCTGCTGTCCACTCAGCATTCATCACCCCCATCCAGGCTGTCTCGATTCATTCATTCTCCCTGGACCTTCCCTGGACCTTCCTTCTCCATCATCAATTCCAGCCTGCCTCCTGGGCAAAGCTGAGCTAAATGATGTCTAAGGTCTCCTTCCACTTTAGTCAAGGTTAAGTGCCAAGGCTTTAGAGCGAAACATCACTGGGTTCAAATCTCAGGTCAGCCACTGATAGGTTGTGTGACCTTGGGGAAAGTTACTCAAACTCTCTGAGCTTCAGTTTCTTCCTCTGTGAATGGGAAAACTAATCCCTATATTCTGTATGTGCAGATTAAATAATTATTTAAAACTAATTAAGCAGGAGCTTGGTTGCCTGAGTGAATTATCAAGAGTGTTGGATGTGGTGGAGAGAAAAGGGTCCCGAGTTCGGAATCAGGTGCTCAGGGTTTGAGCCCTGGCACTGGCACCACCTGGCTCTATTGAGAAGCCACCTACTCTCTCTTTCCCAATATTGCCATTTGAAAAGAAGATTGGGGGATACTGATGAGTGCTTGGCACGGTGCTAGTACTTTCTACACATTATCTCATTTAAATCTCAAACAACCCTGCAAGAATCTTACTGTCATTATTTTCCATATTTTATAGATGAAGAAACTTCCTGGGAGCTGGGTACCGTGGCTCATGCCTATAGTCCCAGCACTTTGGGAGGCCAAGGCAGGCAGATCACTTGAGCCCAGGACTTAGACACCAGCCTGGGCAATGTGAAGCTCCATCTCTACAAAAAATACCAAAATTAGCTGGGTGTGGTGGCATGTGCCTGTAGTCTCAGCCACTCAGGAAGCTGAGGTGGGGGAATCACTGAAGCCCAGGAGATTAAAGTTACAGTGAGCCGTGATCGCACCACTACACTCCAGCCTGGGTGACAGAGCAAGACCCTGTCTCAAAGAAAAAGAGAAGAAAGATGTTTCTGCAGCATTTTATTAAAAAAAGAAGAAGGGCCGGGCGCGGTGGCTCACGCCTGTAATCCCAGCACTTTGGGAGGCCGAGGCGGGTGGATCACGAGGTCAAGAGATCGAGACCATCCTGGTCAACATGGTGAAACCCTGTCTCTACT
>NW_016107402.1:1690268-1693417 GCF_001604975.1 Cebus imitator
TTAGTAGAGACGGGGTTTCACCTTGTTGACCAGGATGGTCTCGATCTCTTGACCTCGTGATCCACCCGCCTCGGCCTCCCAAAGTGCTGGGATTATAGGCATGAGCCACCGCGCCCAGGCTGTTTGTTTGTTTGTTTTTTTACAGAGTCTTGGTCTGTCCCCCAGGCTGGAGTGCAGTGGCATGATCTCAGCTCACTGCAGCCTCCTCCTCCCAGGTTCAAGCAATTTTCCTGCCTCAGCCTCCACACCTGCCTAATTTTTGTATTTTAAGTAGAGACAGTGTTTCACCATTTTGGCCAGGCTAGTCTCGAACTCTGAACTTCAAGTGATCTGCCCCCCTTGGCCTCCCAAGGTGCTGGAATTACAGGCGTGAGCCACCGCACCCTTCCAAGAGTGGTTTTTTGATGAGATCTCAAAAGATCCTTCCAACATGGAAGTTATGCAATTAGTCACATGGGGCAGAAGATGGGGGTGTTGTCAGATTGCAAAAGAGCTGGCGTGAGAAAGGCAGATCACAAAAGCCTGGAGCAGCACTTCTCAAACTTTGTGGTCTCAGTGGCCCTTTACTGTCTTAAAAGCCACCCTGACAATAAAGAGCTTTCGTTGATGTAGTTTACATCTATTAGTACTTGCTGTATTGGAGAATAAAACTGAGAACTTAAAGAAAATTAATATTCCTATTGCATGTTAATAGAAGTAACTTTTTTTGAGACGGAGTCTTGCTCTGTCACCCAGGCTGGAGTGCAACGGCAAGATCTTGGCTCACTGCAACCTCTGCCGCCCAGGTTCAAGTGATTCTCTCGCCTCAGCCTCCCGAGTAGCTAGGACCATACCTGGCTAATTTTTATACTTTTAGTAGAGACAGGGTTTCACCCTGTTGGCCAGGCTGGTCTCGAACTTCTGACCTTGTGATCCATCTGCCTTGGCCTCCCAAAGTGCTGGGATTACAGGCATGAGCCACTGCACCCGGCCTGAAATAACATGTTTTTTTTTTGAGATGGAGTGCAGTCTTACTCCACCTAGGCTGGAGTGCAGTGGCACAATCTCGGCTCACTGCAACCTCTGCCTCCCGGGTTTAAGCAATTCTCCTGCCTCAGCCTCCCTAGTCGCTAGGACTACCGGCACCTGCTACCACATCCGGCTAATTTTTGTATTTTTAGTAGAGATGGAGTTTTCCCACATTGGCCAGGCTAGTCTCAAACTCCTGACCTTGTGATCCGGCCACCTCAGCCTCCCAAAGTGCTGGGATTAAAGGCATGATAAAATAACATATTTTTAAATGAAAATAACTTTTTCGGCAAATCTCTTTAATTGTCTGGCTTACGAGAAGGCAGCTGGATTCTTATCTCTGCTTCTGCATGCAAACTTGCAATATGTTGTTGTGGTTAAACTATGTGAAGAATATGAATTTGCCACTCTCCTGAGTGCTTCCTTTGTGGCAGGCACTGTGAAAGGCTTTTTACAAGCAGTGTGTCCTTTTCTGTTGTTGCTGAAATCCATACTATATATATATATTTTTTAATTATTATTATTTTTTGAGACAGAGTCTTGCTCTGTCACCCAGGCTAGAGTTCAGGGGTGTGATGTCAGCTCGCTGCAACCTCTGCCTTCCCAGGTTAAAGCGATTCTCCTGCCTCAGCCTCCCGAGTAGCTGGGATGGCAGGCATGCGCCACCATGCCTGGCTAATGTTTGTATTTTCAGTGGTGACAGGGTTTTGCCGTGTTGGGCAGGCTGGTCTCAAATTCCTGGTCTCAAGAGTTTGAGACTCCGTTTACCAAAGTGCTGGGATTACAGGTGTGAGCCACCACACTCGGCCCGTACTATATATTATTTTTAAATGTTTTCATTTTATTTTTGATGGAAAAATAATAATTTTATATATTTATGGACTAGCAGTGTGATGTTATGATACATATATCAAAATTGCTAAAAGAGTAGATTTTAAATGTTGTTACCACATAGAAATGCTCTCTCTCCTTTCTCCTCCAAACTGCCCCTGGAGGTAGATTATCTCATTTTCACAATCTTATCTGGGAAGAACCAGAGGCTCAGCTAGAATGGATTTGCCTGAGGTCACAAAGTTTGTAAATGACAGAGTCAGAATTCAAACACAGGCTGCTGTCATATACCTGGTGCTAAACCCTGGCCACAGAAGTTGGGCAGCCTAGATGTGAAATCACCTTTGCAAAGTTATGACTGAAATGGTAAAGAGATCTAATTAACCGACTCCATCTTGCTTCTAATGTCCAAGCTGTCCTTGTCCATTCCTAGGTGTAGGCTGAACTAACTTTGGGACAAATTTGGTTTATAGTTTAAAACTGAGACGATAACAGCCCTTTCCCAAAATACGCTTCCTTCTTGCCTGGGGACTAGATTGTCTTTGTAGGGCTAACATTAGCCACAAGATTAGAAATTATGGTTTAGGGCCGGGTGTGGTGGTTCACGCCTGTAATCTCAGTACTTTAGGAGGCTGAGGCAGGCTGATCACTTGAGGTCAGGAATTAAGACTAGCCTTGCCAACACGGTGAAACCCTGTCTCTACTGAAAATACAAAAATTAGCCAGATGTGGTGGTGCATACCTGTAATCCCAGCTACTCAGGAGGCTGAGGCAGGAGAATTGCTTGAACCCAGGAGGCAGAGGCTGCAGTGAGCTGAGATCGTGCCACAGCACTCCAGTCTGGGCAACAGAGGAGTCTCCATCCATCCATCTATCCATCCATCCATCAGTCAATCAATAAAAGTTTAAGAGTCATGCAGCTAGAGGCCACAAGATTTTGACCCTCCCTAAACTGCTCCTACGATCAGTGCTTGAGATATTTTGCAGACCCTGCACTTGATGCATCAGTTGGCACCACCCAAATCTATAATCCGGCTCATCTGATCTATGGCCCCCCACCTATGAACTGACTCAGTGCAACAGGGCAGCTTTGACTCCCTGTGATTTCATCCCTGGCCAATCAGCACTCCTGATTCATTGGCTACCCCCCAACCCACCAAATTGTCCTTAAAAACTCTGATTCTCAGGCTAGGCGTGGTGGCTCATGCCTGTAATCTAAGCATTTTGGAGGCCGAGGCGCGCGGATCACCTGAGGTCGGGAGTTCAAGACCAGCCTGACCAACATGGTGAAACCCCGTCTTTAAAAAAAA
>NW_016107402.1:1693569-1694698 GCF_001604975.1 Cebus imitator
AAAAAAAAAAAAAAAAAAAAAAACTCTGATTCTCAAATGCTGGGGGAGACTGATTTGGGTAATAATAAAATTCCCATCTCCCGCACAGCCGGCTCTGCGTAAATTACTCTTTATTGCAATTCTGCTATCTTGAGGAATTGGCTCTGTCTAGGCAGCAGGCAAGGTGAATGCCTTTGGGGCTTACAGATGGAGAAGCATGGGGTCACTCTTATACCTATGGGCAACGGTCTCTTCCCTAATCTCATTTTTATCTTTCCCACCTTGGACCATTTTACTGAACCATGCTTCCAGCACCACCATTAGTCACCAGGACACAAGACTAGTTTCTCCAAGGGAGTGAGAGCCCATTGTTTTGTTCACTCCTGTATCTTTTTTTTTTTTTTTTTGAGACGAAGTCTCACACTGTCACCCAGCCCAGGCTGGGGTGCAGTGGCACAATCTCAGCTCACTGCAACCTCTGCCTCCGGGTTCAAGCAATTCCCCTGCCTCAGCCTTCCAAGTAGCTGAGATTACAGGTACCTGCCACCACACCAGCTAATTTTTTGTATTTTTAGTAGAGACAGGGTTTCACTATGTTAGCCAGGCTAGTCTTGAACTCCTGACCTTGTTATCTGCCCACCTCAGCCTCCCAAAGTGCTGGGATTACACCGCACCCAGCCACACCCCTGTATCTTAAGTGAAGCTACCTCACCCATGATCACTGCTCAATAACTGTTTATTAATGGATTGGTTGGAGGCATTCTCTCTGACACATGCGAACATCCTCAAGGAGGGCAAACTGCTTTCTGATTTTCAAAGTGAGGCTGGGTGCAGTGATTCACACCTGTAATCCCAGCAATCTGAGAAGCTGAGGTGGGAGGAGCCCTTGGGCCCAGGAGTTCAAGACACACCTGGGCAATATAGGAAGACCCTGTCTCTACAAATAAAAAATATTAGCCAGGAGTAGTGGTGCACGCCTGTGGTCCCAGACACTTGGGAAGCTGAGGTGGGAGGATCACCTGAGCCCAGGTGGTTGAGGCTACAGCTAGCTGTGATCATGCCTCTGCATTCCAGCCTGGACAACTAAGTGAGACCCCAGGCTTTGTCTCAAAAAAAAAAAAAAGAAAACAAGCATTTTTTTTTTTTTTTT
>NW_016107402.1:1697853-1698956 GCF_001604975.1 Cebus imitator
TTTTGAGACAGTCTCGCTCTGTTGCCAGGCTGCAGTGCAGTGGCTCAATCTCAGTTCATTGCAACCTCTGCCTCCCAGGTTCAAGCGATTCTCCGGCCTCAGCCTCCCAAGTAGCTGGGACTACAAGTGCCACCACGCCCAGCCAATTTTTGTATTTTCAGTAGAGACGGGCTTTCACCAGGATGGTCTCTATCTTTGACCTTGTGATCTGCCCGCCTTGGCCTCCCAAAGTGCTGGGATCACAAGAGAGAACCACCGCAACTGGCCAACAGCATTTTTTAAACTTGCATCGGTAAGGAGAGCATGCCTGGTGTAACACACCAAAGGTGCTCCTCAAAGGAGGTATGGATCAGCTTTGTAGAACCTCACCTGCCAGGCCATAAATTCAAGGGTGAAAATGGGATTGTGGGAAGCTGCACTTTAACAATAGCTGGTTGTGTAAAATGCAATTAATCTTCACAGTAAGTCAGGGAGAGTGGTCCTATTGTTATTATCTCTGTTTTGCAGACAAGGAGACCGAGGCGCAAAGATGCAATGATTTGCCTGAAGCTGCACAAAAGGGCAGAGCCTGATGTGAACCCAAACCTGTGCCCAGGCCTGCATCTATCACAGGGACCTGCCTCCTAGTTGCTTAGCTGGCTCCTGCGGCTTTCTCCTGGGGACTCTCTAATCATTCTGTGGGGCCCTTTGCAATATTAAAAAATGGCATACAGGCTCCCCATTTTCTGCTTCACCAGATTCCAGAGTTCACACTGCCTGAAGACAGCCATCTTCGCGCTTTGTCCCCTTAGGGAGCTCCCTTGTGATCCAGGGGATTTCACTCAGATCCTGTCTTTTTTTTTTTTTGGAGTCTCGTTCTGTCTCCCAGACTGGAGTACAGTGGCACAATCTCAGCTCACTATAACCTCTGCCTCCCCAGTTCCAGTGATTCTCCTGGCTCAGCCTCCCGAGTAGTTTGGGATTACAAGTGGCCACCACCATGCCAGGCTAATTTTTTGTATTTTTATTAGACAGGGTTCCACCATGATGGCCAGGCTAGTCTTGAACTCCTGACCTCAGGTGATTTGACTGATGTTGCCTCCTCAATGCTGGGATTACACGTG
>NW_016107402.1:1700052-1702582 GCF_001604975.1 Cebus imitator
AGATCTGGTTGTTTATTTATTTATTTTTTGAGATGGAGTCTGGCTTTGTCGTCTAGGCTGGAGTGTAGTGGTGCAATTTCAGCTCACTGCAACCTCCACCCCCCGGGTGCAAGCAATTCTCCTGCCTCAGCCTCCAGAGTAGCTGGGATTACAGGTGCCTGCCACCACACCAGCTAGTTTTTATAATTTTAATAGAGGGGGGGTTTCACCACGTTGGCCAGGCTTGTCTCAAATTCCTGACCTTAGGTGATCCACCTGCCTTGGCCTCCCAAAGTGCTGGGATTACGGATGTGAGCCACCTCGCCTGGCCATCTTTGCAATTTACATATTAATTTATATATTCTACACAACTAGTCCATGAAGGGGATGAGTATCACTCTTGTTCTGTAGTTGAGGAAACCAGCATCAGCAGAGAGACTTGACTCATGGAGCTGATAAGATCTGTGAGTGGTGGCAAAGGGACTTGAGAGGACAAAGGGACAGCTGGGCAGAGGCTGATGAATGAATTAAACCTGGCATGGGTGCTCAGGCTATGGAGAGATGAGGAACGGCCAGGGATAGGCCAGACATCTGGTGAGCTGACCCTCCTGTGAGTTCCCTCTACTTCTCTATAGTAGAATAAATTAATGTGCATTTGTGCATCTGTTGGGTTTTGGTCCCTGGGATCATAACAAAGAAAGCATGTTACAATCTCTGGCCTGAGATTCGAGATCTAGCGAGATCACAGCACACTCTATCAAGCCAATCTCAGGCCTTGGGAGCCAAATTTGCAAGGTAGCCTGGATTTCTAGTTCCCGTTCCTGTTCTGTGTAAAACAAATAGATTCTCAGTTGGTTCTGAACACAGGTTCTCAGTTGGTCCTGAACTTATTCTCAGAACCAACTGAGAACAAGGAAGACATAGGTAGAGAGAAGCAGCCTGAATCATAGTTGTAAGTTCTGATTCTGCTCCCACACTGACGTTTTTTGGAGAACTAGGCTTTACTTCTCTTCCTCCCTCAGACTCCTCAGTAGTGGGAGTCCAGGCCAACACCACTGTGCCTGCCTCCTGCCCCTTATTAAAGCTGTGGTCTCTTGGGCAAATTACATCACCTCCTTGAGCCTCAGTGTCCTCATCTGTAAAATGGGAATAATGAAAACACCTCCACTCAGGCTGTTGTGAGGATTAAATGGGGTGTGTGGGACAGAGAAAACATAATTTTACAAACCCCAGTGAGAATTACTGGAGCCATTTCATAATTTCCTATGGTCCCTGAAAAAGGAAGTGATTTTAAATCAAATGTACTATTTTCAATAAGTGTATCATTTGAAATTTTTCTGTCTCCTTTTCTTTCTCCTTCCTCCCTCCCTCCCTCCCTCCCTCCCTCCCTCCCTCCTTTCCTTTCTTCCTTCCTTCCTTCCTTCTCTGAGATTGGAGTTTTGCCATGTTGCCCAGGTTGGTCTTGAACTCCTGAGCTCAAGCAATCCATCTATCTAAGCTTCCCAAACTGCTGCCATTACAGGCATGAGCCACCACACCTGGCCAATTTATACTTTTGAAAAGTAATTTTCTGTTTGTTATATGATGAGAAAATGTTATATATGAGAAAATAGGTCTCACTTAGCTGGGAGTGGTGGCATGTGCCTGTAGTCCCAGCTAATTGGGAGACTGAGATGGGAGGATGGCTTGAGTCTGGGAGGTCAAGGCTGCAATGAGCCATGCCTGAATCACTGCACTCCAGCCTGGGTGACGAAGTGAGACTCTGTCAAAAAAAGAAAAAAGTATGTCTCAGGCCCCTATTTGCATGCCTCTCTATATGCCTCACAGGCGTAGACCTCTTTTATGCCCAGTACCGGAAAAGAAAGAATACATATTAGTCTTTCTTCTTACTAATCTTTGAAATGCTGTGAAGTACTAGGACCTCTCTGATATGTCATATAAGAAATTTGATCAGATAAATGTCATTTATGAATCTTGAAGCAGGCCAGGCATGGTGGCTCATGGCTGTAATCCCAAGCACTTTAGGAGGCCAAGGTGGGCAGATTACCTGAGGTTAGGAGTTCAGGATCAGCCTAGCCAATATGGTGAAACCCCATCTCTACTAAAAGTACAAAAAATTAGTTGGGTGTGGTGGCATGTGCCTGCAATCCCAGCTACTCGGGAGGCTGAGGTAAGAGAATTGCTTGAACCCCGGGGGTGGAGGGAGTGAGCCGAGGTCACGCCACTGCACCACACTCCAGCCTGGGCAGCAAGAGCGAGACTCTGTCTCAAAAAAAAAAAAAAAAAAAAAAGATGAGATCGCGACTCTGCCACTTGGGTTCAAGCAATTCTCCAGCCTCAGTCTCCTAAATAACTGGAATTACAGGCATGTGCCAACACAGCTGGCTAATTTTTATTTTTATTTTTAGTAGTAGAGACGAGGTTTCACCATGTTGGCCAGGCTAGTCTCGAACTCCCAGCCTCAAGTGATCCACCAACCTCAGCCTTCCAAAGTGCTGAGATTTCAGGTGCAAGCCACTGTAGCCAGCCTCCTTGTATTTTCGACATCAAT
>NW_016107402.1:1702647-1707976 GCF_001604975.1 Cebus imitator
GTCTCGAACTCCTGGGCTCAAGCTATCCTCCCGCCTCTGCCTCCCTAAAAGCTGGGATTACAGGCGTGAGCCACAGCGCCCGGCCGACATCAGTTTCTATGTTGTCATTAATCATTGGCTCAGTAAGTGTATAAATTAAATGATATCAGATTAAGAGCAAAAACCATGTAAAGTCATGTATCAGCCAAAGCTATGGATGAATTATTAATACCTGGTTGGTGAGTCATGAGATAATTATTTGTTCAATCTATTGCCTTTTTTTTTTTTTTTTTTTTTATGGAGTCTTGCTCTATCACCAGGCTGGAATGCAGTGGCGCGATCTTGGCTCACTGCAACCTCCAACTCCCTGGTTCAAGCGATTTTCCTGCCTCAGCCTCCCAAGTAGCTGGGATTACAGGCACAGGCCACCATGCTCAGCCAATTTTTGTATTTTTAGTAGTGATAGTGTTTCACCATGTTGGCGACGATGGCCTCAATCTTCTGATTTCGTGATCCACCCACCTTGGCCTCCCAAAATGCTGGGAGTACAGGTGTGAGCCACCAAGCCTGGCCAACTATCGCTTTTTAAAAATTTATTTTGTTTTTGAGATGGGGACCTTGCTCTGTCATCCAGGCTGGTGTGCAGTGGCACAATCTCGGCTCACTGTAGCCTTGAATTTCTGGGCTCAAGCAATCCTCTCACCTCAGCCTCCTGAGTTGCTGGCATGGCAGGGGTGTGCCACCATGCCAGGCTATAACTGCTGGATTTGATTCTTCCACTTATCCTAGGAAGATCTCACACATTGAGAAAAATATCTTCTAAATTTTACAATAATTATTCACCACTTTTTAAAAAATGGAAACAGGCATTGAGACCTTCTAATGATGTGAACCTTCTGGAACATCTCCCTCCGTGGTGGGAAAAGATGGTAGAAAGTAGTGGGAAGACAGGCTTGGGTTTGATTCCCGTCTCTGCCTGTCGTGTCTAAGCCTTGGGGCCTCATCTGTCAAATGGGCCTGTTGGAAGGGAGGGACGGGTACAGAAGGTCAGTGAAGCACCCTCTGGCTCCTCCCTGGCCCTCAGTGGGTTCTATTCCCCAGCTTCCAGCTCGGTCAGATTTCCCAGAACCCAAACACATCCTGGGGAGAAACAGAGGACAAACTCATTGAATTTGGGCCAAGGCAACATCGTGAATGCAGCTGTGGCTCTCAAAGAGGAACTTAGGGGTGGCCTCAACCTCTAGGGAGGCAATGGAGCCACCGAGAGAGGGGTGGGTTGGTGGGGTGGGTGAGTGGAAACGCTGCCTCTGACTCACTGTGTAAGCAGAAGATCAAAAACCTCCTCTCTGGGCAGTGGGAGCAGGTTGGGTAGGGGAGGAGAAGCCACGAAGCTCACGGGACACTGAACCACAAAGTCATCTCTGCTCAAGGACTCACTCACATCCTCCCCAACTGGATGGAGCTCCAGCAGCCTTCACTCCTTCACCTGCTGGGGAATCCTTCCCTCCCTGCTTGGCCCTAACCCCACTGTGCAGTTCCTCCCCCGCTGACCTACTCCATTAATCTGCCCTTGTCTGCCATTTCCTCTCCTTGGCATTTGAGGTCTTTGCTGCACGGCGTGAAGACTGAGTATATCCTTTCCCTCCCCAGGAGATGGAGGGAAAAAGGAGCAGTGTACACTGTTCTGGGCTCTGCTGGAAGAGGGCTGAGACCCGATCTCACTCTTCTGGTGGTCCCGGTAGCATAGCTGGGGGCTGAGAGCCTTGGCTGTGCGTGGGTTCCTACTCTGCCCTCTCCTGAGACCTCAGTGTCCTTGTTTACAGCTTGAGGAGAGAAAGAGAAGTGCCTTTACAGGACCAAGGTGAGGATTACATAAAATAGTGCCAGTGACAGCCCTAAGCAAGGCAGGGAAGGTTTGTCAGAGATCATCATGAAAATGGGAAGTCACCTGGGCCAAAGGCTAGAGCCTCAGGGTTTTGGCACAGAATGGACACCTCGCAGGACTGGATTGGACTGCTCAGTTTGGGGTGGGGGGGAGAGAAGCCAGCCATATTCATATGATATCCCCCCAATATCCTCCCCAGCATAGGTTCTCAGGTTGTCCATGTGATGGCATCTGAACCACAACCTTGCAAGCAACACGATAAAGACAGCCCTGGTGATGGCTCCTGAGCTTGCACTAAATCTCCCCACCCAGAGGCGTTTCCACTCCTGTTCTCCGATTTGATTCCCACCACGACATGGCTTGGTTCTGGATCCAGACTGACCTGGACTTGAGTCTCAGCTTTGCCATTACCACCAGTTGTGTGACCGTGGACAAGCTTCTTTTCTGTCTTTTTTGTTGAGACAGGATCTTGCTCAGTTTCCCAGGCAATAATAGCTCACTGCAGCCTCAATCTCCCAGGCTTAAACGATCCTTCCACCTCAGCCTCCTGAGTAGAGCTGAGACCACAGGCATGTGCCACTAGGCCTGGCTAATTTTTAATTTTTTGTTTTGTAGAGACCGGGTCTCACTATGTTTCCCAGACTGGTCTTGAACTGCTGAGCTCAAGCTGTTCTCCTGCCTGGGCCTCCCAAAGTGCTGGGATTAGAGGTGTGAATCGCCACGCCCAGCCCCCTGGACAAGTCTTAAGCTTGTGTGAGCTTAGTTTCTCACCTTGCAAACATGGTTAGTCATAGCAGCTCCCTCTTAAGCTGTAGTGAGGAGTGAATGAGGAAAGGTCACAGAGCTCAAATGCATAGCAAACGTTTCATCAATGTTTGCTAAAGAAAAAAAAGAGAGCTGCTTTGAGGCAGGTTGGGAATGCTATGATAGTGTCACTTTTAGAGTTGAAGAAACTGAGGTTCAGAAAGGTGATGTGACTTGCCCCAGGTCACCTGAGTAATTGATGAGGGAGACTTGGGTTTCCATGTGATTCCACATGATTCCGTGACTGACAGCACAAGCTCTGAGCCCACAGTGCAGGACTCTCCTCACGTGGGCTCCACTGTTCCCTGGCTGTGTGACACTGCTGAGCCTTGGTTTTTCTTGTCTGTAAGACAGGGCTGCCTGTCTCTTTTCAAAGACTGCCCTTTGCGTCTCCTGGCTCAGGGACTTTTTGCAGGGGTGAGAGTAGGAAGCAGAAGCTATACGAAGACAAGCTTCTTCCTGTCCTTTCTGAGAACTGAGAACCTGAGCGCAGTGAGAAGGTTAGGCCAGGTAGATGGCGGGTGGGGAGAGAAGAGTATCCATCTGCCATCCACAGCCAAGGGGAGAGGAGAGATTGTCCCTGATGGGGAGGGGACCAGAGGTCGTGGGCTTGGCTTTCTGGTGAGACAGCGGGACCTCTGGGGGAAGTCACTGGGTGATGCATCCTGGAGGTCAAAATGAGACACAGTGGTTTCAGATCTTGCAAAGAATCTGGACTCCAGACATGCTGGGGAAGTGGGCAAGGCTGGACTTCAGACAATCAGGCCCATTTGGGCAGTGTGCATCCATTGTAGGAGGACCCAGGAGCCTCCCTCACGCTTATGCTCTGCGTGTGACCCTCTGGGTCAACGTGTGATGCTGAGAGGTGGGGGTGGGAGTGAGGGAAGCTCAGTGCACTTGGAGACTCCATTCCTCCTAGCCCAATAGGATGAGGCTCCGAGTCCTACTGAACGTGATTTAATCTGAATAAGGGAAAGAACATTTTATGCACATCTGAATGTGTGCAGTAGGAGTGACCAGTGGCTGGGCATGGTGGCTCATGCCTGTAATCCCAGCACTTTGGGAGGCTGAGGCAGGTGGATCACGAGGTCAGGAGTTCGAGACCAGCCTGGCCAATATAGTGAAACCCTGTCTCTACTAAAAATACAAAAACGTTAGCTGGGCATGGTGGTGGGTGCCTGTAATCCCAGCTTCTTGGAAGGCTGAGGCAGGAGAATCATTGAACCCAGGAGGTGGAGGTTGCAGTGAGCAGAGAACGCACCATTACACTCCAGCCCAGGCGACAATTTGAGACTCCATCTCAAAAAAAAAAAAGTGACTGCTATTGTAAAATGAGGAAGGAAGGGAAGGGGCCGGCGCTGGGGGTCTCTGCTTGGCTGAGCCAGGCTGCCATTTTCCCAACTTCACTGCCTTAGCCCGGTCTTAGCTTGCCAAAGGGTAAAGGATGCATTTCACCTGCCCAGGGCAGTTTAGAGGGTCATTCTGGTGCGCCACAAGGTGGTTACAGAGCTGCGGCCAGGGTTGCTGGGACTCTACCTCCTGAGGTCTCCCTGAACTGCTCCCTAGCCTCCGTCCTGGCTTTCATGCCACCAAGGTGTCTGTTTGCCACTCATTCCAGGGAAAAGCAGCCAGGCCTCATTTATCCGCATCTCAAATCCACGTCAAGGGCAGATGGGGTGAAAATCAAACTCTCCACCACGGCCATTCCCAAGCCCTGTGCTGCTGTCCTCCCTGTGCCTGCGTCAGACAGTCAACCCTCAAAACAAGCCTGTGAGTGACCATCTGGGGCCCATATTTCTTCAGAAGAGGAAGCTGAGCGGGAAGGAAATGGAGTGAATTGCCTGAGGCCATCGAGATACCAGTGGCAGAGCTGGGATTCAGACCTAGACGCTGACCCCAGGACACGCTGGAAAAGACTGCCCTTCCCTCCGCAGAGTGGAACTTACCCCAAGGCAGACCCTGGTCTCCTGAGTCCAGTGTGCCCCTAACACTACCTTGTGGTTTCCCATCTATAAAATGAGAGCGCAGGAGTCACTTGGTCATCTCAGAGGCCTCTGTCAGCCCCTGCCCTTTCCTGGCCCCATCTACTGCTGCGTCCGCAGTAAGGCAGGAGAGCTTGGGGGTTGAAGTGTGGGCTGTGAAGCCAGGGTGCCTAGGCTCAAGCCAATGCTCTCATTAAATGCCTGCGTGACTTCGGGTAAGTCCCCTAGCCACATCTATCAAGTGGGCAACAGTGATAGTGCCTACTGCATTCAGCTGTTGTGAGGATTAAATAAATCAAACCACTAAAGGCTCTTAGGGCAGTGCCTGTCACACAGCAAGGCCATCTGTGTGTGTGTGATTCTTGTCCCTGTAATGAAACGAAGGCCAAAGTCCTGATTCCTGGTCCTAGGAGGAGGATATCAGCCCTGAGCATTCCTGCTGTTGTATTTGACCAGAGCGTAGAAAGTTATCACCAAAACAAAAGTATGCCAGATTGCAGGGTCATTTATTATGCCGGCGACCACAGAGGACTCACGTCTCTCCAACCTGTGGTGCCAAAAGGAGGGTGCCATGATTTTTTATACCCGAAAAACCACCTTGGGAGTGGGGGTGAGGGGCGGGGATGGGGATGATAAGGTTTCGGACATTTCAAGGGCTAGGGGATTCTGTGATTCACCT
>NW_016107402.1:1708162-1711703 GCF_001604975.1 Cebus imitator
GAAGAACAAACTGGCAGTTCTATTTACAGAGGCCAAGGACAGTAGTTATGGAAAGGAGAATGGGGCAGCCATTTCAACTTATCTAAAAACAGTTTTGCATTTTATAAAATAGTTTTGCTCCGGTTCTGGCTCTAGGCCAGCACAATATCACACTGCGACTGGTCCTCCAAAACCCCAGGTGTCCTGAAATGACATCTATCCCCTGCCCCAGACAGGCCTACCTGGCTTCTTGTGTCCCTGCAGGGAAGGTATAAGGTAAGAATACAGGTTTTGGCTGGGCGCGGTGGCTCATCCCTGTAATCCCAGCACTTTGGGAGGCTAAGTTGGGCAGATCACCTGAGGTTGGGAGTTCGAGACTAGCCTGGCCAACACGATGAAACCCGCCTCTACTAAAAATACAAAAATTAGCCGAGTGTGGTAGCGCATGCCTGTAATCCCAGCTATAACGGAGGCTGAGGCAGGAGAATCGCTTGAACCTGTGAGGTGGAGGTTGCACTGAGCTGAGATTGCCCCACTGTATTCCAGCCTGGGCAACAGAGCAAAAGTCCGTCTCAAAAACAGACAGAAAGAATATAGGTTTTCTGGAATGAGGAAGATGCCTAAAATGAACAATATAAAAAGCTACTCACAGTTGTGGGTGGCTGGGCACCGGGAGCTGCCGGGAGTAGAGGGGTCCCAGTTGCTTTCTGTCCTCTCCCAGGACCCGACCCTGGGTGCCACTCAGAGCACCTGTTGCGCTGCTACCCCCCAGCCAGCTTTCTCTTGCTTTTGTACTTTTTCACAGATGAGTGAGTGTGAGGAGGTCTGGCCTTCTGTGCCTGTAACCACTTCCCCTCCAGGTCCCCGGTGTGACAATGCTTTTGCCCCTGTGGTTGGGTTCTTTCTCACAATGAACTCTGGCCAGGGTGGGGCATGGGCCTAGAGCCTGGGGTCAAGGAACTTGGGTTCTAATCCAGCCTCGTTATGATGTTGATTCACTTAACTTCCCTAAAGGCAAATTTCTTTATCTGTAAAATGAGGATGATGCACCAGCCTCAAACTAGATCACCTAAAGGACATACCATTCCAATGCCTCTTTACCACTAGGCCAGAGCTTTGAAATGCAAGTGTCTACAGGCAGATTAACATAATGGGTGATGGGTACTGGTGTGGGGCAATAGGGAGTGGCAGGGACTATGGGTAATGGGAACGCAGGACTCAAGTGGAAAAGCTTGGCTGAAGCTGAGAGGTGCCTGACCCTCTCCACTGGCCCAGCTGAGAGGTACCTGCCCTACACCCCAGACCCTGATCTGGGCCAGTGGAGAGGGGCAGGTACCTCTTAGTTCCAGCCAAGCTTTTCTGATTGGGAGCACAGACGAACTGCCAGATGTTCCAAGCATTTGGAAGTTGTGCTGTATTTTCCAAGAGATACTAGAAATTTTGACTTAGGTGATAGCTTCCTGTGTTTTTTTTTTTGTTTTTGTTTATGTTTTGAGACAGAGTCTTCACTCTACTGCCCAGGCTGGAGTGCAATAGCATGATTTCGGCTCACTGGAACCTCCACCTGCTGGATTCAAGCAATTCTGTCTCAGCCTCCTGAGTAGCTGGAACTACAGGAGCGCGCAATCACGCCAAGCTAATTTCTGTAGTTTTAGTAGAGACGGGGTTTCACCATATTGGCCAGGCTGGTCTTGAACCCGTCACCTCAAGTGAGGTCAGGCCACCTTGGCCTCCCAAAATGCTAAGATTACAGGCACGAGCCACCGAGCCCAGCTGCTTCCTGTCTATTTTATATTTTTTTGAGAGAGGGTCTCGTTCTGTCTCCCAGGCTGGAGTGCAGTGGCGCTATCATAGTTCACTGCAGCTTCAGAGTCCTGGGTTCCAGTGATCCTCCCATCTCAGCCATTTAAGTAGCTGTTAGTACAGGCATGTGACACCACACCTGGCTCATTTTTTTATTTTAATTTTTTATACAGATGGGGAGCCTCACTATGTTGCCCAGGCTGGTCTTGAACCCCTGGGCTCAAGCAATCCTCCCACCTCAGCCTCCCAAAGTGTTGGAATTATAGGCGTGAGCCACCGTGCTCAGCCAGTTGCCAATTTTAGAATGTAAAGCCCAAAGTCACATCTTTTTTTTTTTTTTTTTTTAAGACGGGGTTTCACCATATTGGTCAGGCTGGTCTTGAACTCCTGACCTCAGGTGATCCACCCGCCTAGGCCTCCAAAGTGCTTGGATTACAGGCCTGAGCCACTACGCCCGGCCCCAAAGTTGTTGTATTGGACCGAGCGTAGAAAGTTAGCACCAAGACAAAAGTATGCCAGATTGCAGGGTCATTTATTATGCCGGCGACCACAGAGGACTCACGTCTCTCCAACCTGTGGTGTCAAAAGGAGGGTGCCACGACTTTTTATACCCGAAAAATCACCTTGGGTGTGGGGGTGAGGAGCGGGGATGGGGATGAAAAGGTTTCGGACATTCCAAGGGCTTGGGGATTCTGTGATTCACCTCCTGGGCGGAGACAAGGGCGGGGGTGTCCGGACATTCCAAGGGCCAGGGGACTTTTGTCATTCTGTTTGTTACTTCAGTGGTTTACCGAAGTCAAGATAAGCATTTGTTTACACACAGATCTTAGTTATCCTGGGCTGCTTATTTTAGTTATTACTAAATAACTAAAGCAAAGGCTAGCAATTCTGGCACAATATCACAAAGTCACATCTTTAAAAAAATGCTATGTGAGTCAAACAAAACATTACCTTCAGTTTACATTTATTAGGGAGTGTGTCTCTAGTGTCCAGTCCTGGGCTGGACGTAAATACTCAGGTATGGTATCTGATACAGTTCCAAGTGTTCTCACATCTACTATCAGGTCAAATATTTAATGAGACTCCATTATATTCTAGGGATACAGAGATGATCATGCCAAAGTTTTTGCCCTTGTAAGCTCATGGCCTATGATTATCTAATCAGATCCTCTCACTAACTGCTCCCCACACCCCAGACCCTGATCTGGACCAGTGGAGAAAGATTTTGCCCCTAAGGTAGAGTTGCAAGATTCTTCAAGTAGAAAATATAAGATAACGGGCTGGGCGCAATGGCTCTCACCTGTAATCCCAGCACTTTGGGAGACCGAGGCGGGTAGATCATGAGGTCAGTAGTTCAAGACCAGCCTGACCAACATGGTGAAACCCTGTCTATACTAAAGATACAAAAAATAGCTGGGCGTGGTGGTGGGCACCTGTAATCCCAGCTACTCGGGAGGCTGAGGCAGGAGAATCGCTTGAACCTGGGAGGTGGAGGTTGTAGTGAGCTGAGATTGTGCCGTTGCACTGCAGGCTGGTGACAAGGTGAGACTCTGTCAGAAAGAAAGAAGAAAGAAAGAAAGGAAGGAAGGAAGGGAGGGAGGGAGGGAGGAAGGAAGGAGGGAAAGAAAGAAGGAAGGAGGGCTGGGCGCGGTGGCTCAAGCCTGTAATCCCAGCACTGTGGGAGGCCGAGGCGGGTGGATCACGAGGTCAAGAGATCGAGACCATCCTGGTCAACATGGTGAAACCCCGTCTCTACTAA
>NW_016107402.1:1715418-1716815 GCF_001604975.1 Cebus imitator
AAAAAAAAAAAAAAAAAAAAAAAAAAAAAAAAAAAAAAAGAAAGAAGGAAGGAAAGAAAAAAAATATATATATGTAAAAAAACCACAACAATAGTTGAGACATTTCAGGCACTAAAAATTACTTGTGGCCAGGCGCAGTGGCTCACGCCTGTAATCCCAGTACTTTGGGAGACCAAGATGGGTGGATCATGAGGTCAGGAGATTGAGACCATCCTGGTCAACATGGTTGAAACCCCATCTCTACCAGAAATACAAAAATCAGCTGGGTGTGGTGACACCTGCCTGTAATCCCTGCTGCTCAGGAGGCTGAGGCAGGAGAAATGCTTGAACCTGGGAGGCAGAGGTTGCAGTGAGCCAAGATTGCACCATTGGACATCAGCCTGGGCAACAGAGCAAAATACTGTCTCAAAAAAAAAATTACTTGTTGCTTTTCTGCGGTTAGATTGCTCGGCCAAACGTGGTGGCTCACACTTGTGATCCCAGCACTCTGGGGGGCCAAGGCAGGTGGAGTTCAAGACTATCCTGGGCAACGTGGTAAAACTTTGTCTCTACTAAAATACGAAAAATTAGCCAGGTGTGGTGCCACGCACTTGTAGTCCCAGCTACTCAGGAGGTCGAGGCACGAGAATTTCTTGAGCCTCGGAGGCGGAGGTTGCAGTGAGCTGAGGTTGACTCCTTGCATTCCAGCTTGGGCTCCAGAGTGAGACTCTGTCTCAGAACAAAGGAGTGTAACCAGGCATTCTGTGTCTTATCTGGCAACACCACCCAGTGGGGACACTTGGCAATATCTGGAGACGTTTTCGGTTGTCAGAACCTGTTGGGGAATTCTACTGACATCTGCTGGGTAGAGGCCAGGACTGCTGCTAACCATCCTGCAATGCACAGGACAGCCCGCCCGACAGCAGGGAATGAGCCAGCCCAAAGTGCTAACGTGCAAATCCTAGTCTGGACCTTGCCTGGCTCCTTGAGTGCAAAGCCATTGCTGGGAAGGGCCTTTAATTTGATCATTAGTCCCTTTGGGAAATGGAACAGTGACAGCCTCCGGCCCTTGCACCTGTCCCAAGAGCAAGATATGGGCAGTGAGGAATGGGACAGAGAGCCCCAGGTGCCAAGAAACAGGAAAAGGCCGGAAGGAGCTGGGGAGTAGGGGCCACCTGCAGCCCACATCAGACTCCTATCTGGGCTGGAACTGGAGACCCAGAGGTGAGCTGGAAAAGATCTAGCAGATGCTTCCACAATCCGGAATCCTAGACCTCTGGCCTTGAGAAAGCCCCACATCGGGAAGAAGGGTGATGCTGTCCCCAAACGCCTGGTTCTCCGTTGCAGCCCAAAGCGTGTAATTGGAGGCCGAAGGCATGAATGAGTGAAGGTATGAATGAATAAAGAAAGAAAGAAAG
>NW_016107402.1:1716925-1726391 GCF_001604975.1 Cebus imitator
TTTTTTTTTTTGAGATGGAGTTTTGCTCTTGTTGCTCTGGCTGGAGTGCAATGGCGTGATCTCGGCTCACACAAACCTCTGCCTCCTGGGTCCAAGTGATTCTCCTGCCTCAGGCTCCTGAGTAGCTGGGATTACAGGCATGTGCCACCATGCCTGGCTAATTTTATATTTTTAGTAGAGATGGGGTTTCTCCATGTTGGTCAGGCTGGTCTCGAACTCCTGACCTCAGGTGATCCGCCCGCCTCGGCCTCCCAAAGTGCTAGGATTACACGCATGAGCCACCATGGCTGGCCTGGGAAGCTGAGTTTCTGTGTGATCTCTGCCTTTGCCTGGCTGAACGACAAGTTACTTCCTGTGTCTAGTCTCAATTTCTCCATTCCTGAAATGAGGAAGTTGGAGATAACAGGTGCCCCTGAAACGCCTGAGTGCATCGAAGTCACCCATAGGGCCTGTTAAAATAGATTGGGGCCGGGTGAGGTGGCACATGCCTGTAATCCCAGCATTTTGGGAGTCTGAGGTGGGAGGGGGTCTTGCTTGAGCTCAGGAGTTTGAGGTTATAGTGAGCTATGATCATGCTAATGCACTCCAGGCTGGGTGACAGAGAGAAAACCTTGGTCCTTAAAAACAAAACCCCAAAACTCAGATTGCTGGGCCCCACTCCCAGATTCTGATTCACTATTCTGGGGTAGGGCCCAAGAATCTGCATTGCTAACTAATTCCCAGGGGAGGCTGATGCTGTAGGTCTTTGGACTCCCTATGGGCAGCACTGGACAAGGGGATCAATAAGAAAGCTCCACGATCTCTAAGTTCCCTGGGCAGGGCTGATGGGGCCCACAGAGGAAGTCCGTTCTCTTTTTTCCCTTGGAGGGCCAGGAGCATTGTAGGTGAGGTTCAGGAGGTGGTTTTCTCAGATTCTTGAGTAGAGCTGGCCTCACCAGCCCTTGTACTGTGAGATGCCACCATCTACAGGAGGCATCTACCCCATGCTGGGCCCGAGTGCTGTCATATTGAGGGTTTGATTGAAGGAGGAACATTCTTGAAAGGTATGCTTTTCCTATCAGGCCACAGGGAAGCAAAGCAGTCTTTGCACTGTCTGAACAAACAGGCCCTTAAGATGATGCAAAGCCAGGCATGGTGGCTCACGTCTGTAATCCCAGCACTTTGGGAGACTGAGGCAGAAGGATTACTTGAGCCCAGGAGTTCCAGACCAACCCAGGCAACACGGGGAGACTCTCTCTCTACAGAAAATAAAAAATTAGCTGGGAATAGTGATGTATGCCTGTAGTCACAGCTACTCAGGAGGCTGAGGCAGGAGGATCACCTGAGCCCAGGAGGTCTGGCTGCAATGAGCCATGATCCGTGCCACTGCATTCCAGCTTGGGCAATGGAGCAAAAGAAAAAAAAAGGGGGATGATGGGGGTAAAAACAAACAAACAAACAAAAAAACAAAAACAAAACAAAAAGATGATTCAGCTTTCAGTGTAAATGTTGGTGCCTGAATTAACTTGGGAAAATGAAACGAAATGCATCTGCGAGCGTATGGAATAACATATTTTCTTTTTTTTTTTTGAGAAGAAGTCTCGTTCTGTCACCTAGGCTGGAGTGCAGTGGTATGATCTCGGCTCACTGCAACCTCCGCCTCCTGGTTTCAAGCAATTCTTCTGCCTCAACTTCCCAAGTAGCTGGGACTACAGACACATGCTGCCACATGTGGTTAATTTTTGTATTTTTAGTAGAGATGGGGTTTCACCATATGGGCCAGGCTAATCTTGAACTCCTGACCTTGTGATCCACCTGCCTAGGCCTCCCAAAGTGCTGAGATTACAGGCATGAGCCACCGCACCTGGCTGGGATAACATATTTTCACCAAAACTGTTCTTAAGTTTTGCCTTTTAAACCCTTCTACACTGTTTTCTTTTTTAAATTAATTAATTTTTTAAAATTGTCAAAATTTTATACATTTAAGATGTACAATGTGATGTTTTGTAATATACGTATACATTGTAGAATGGCTAAATGGAACCAATTAGCATATGCATTACCTCACATACTTATTTTTGTGGTGAGAACACTTAAAATCCACTCTGTTCATCACTTTCAAGAATATAATCCACTGGGACAGGTGGGGTGGCTCATGCCTGTAATCCCAATACTTTGAGAGGCTAAGGCAGGCAGATTGCTTGAGGTCACGAGTTTGAGACCAGCCTGGCCAACATGGTGAAACTGCGTCTCTACTAAGAAATACAAAAATTAGCCAGGTGTGGTGGTGGGCACCTGTAATCCCAGCTACTTGGGAGGCTGAGGCAGGAGAATTACTTGAACCTGGGAGGCAAAGTTTGCAGTGAGTCGAGATTGTGCCATTGCACTCCAGCCTGGGCAACAGAGCAAGACTCTGTCTCAAAAAAAAAGAAAAAATCCATCATACCCCAATTTTGCCCATTTGTCAGGCCTTTTTTCTCCCTGATTATGAAAGTAAACAGAAGCAGGCCAGGTGCGGTGGCTCATACCTGTAATCCCAGCACTTTGGAAGGCCAAGGCAGACAAATTACTTGAGACCAGGAGTTCGAGATTAGCCTGGCCAATATGGTGAAACCACATCTCCATTCATATAGGGTAGAATTCCATCAGCACGGAACCAGCAGGCTGGTCTCAAACTCCTGGGCTCAAGCCATCTGTCTGCCTTAGCCTTGCAAAGTGGTGGGATTACAGGCATGAGCCACCACTCCTGGCTATAACCAATGTTTCAGTTGCCCGTTCTACTTCTCTATCAAGCTATTACTTTAAGGAGGGTATCTTTCTGCCCATTGTTGGATGTTATGGGCTATACAGTGTATTCCTTGGTCTGAAAAAATGATGGTCAGCCATCCAAATCCGTGCAATGTCTTCTGCTCTGTTTTTTTTATGGCAATCTGAGCATTTCTACCTTCCATTGGGTATGCAAAGCCCACTACAGAGTCAGAGTCTGTTTATGTCAAGACCCCTTTGTGGCTCTCCAGGGCTACCAGCATCAGTTCTACCTGCCAGTTATGTTCAGGACCTTCCCACCAAAGAATGCACCCCATAGTCATCAACAGTTTCTGTCTCTCTTGCTAAGAAACAGAATGCCAGTTTTACCTAGCAGTTGCTGAAAAGACCTGCCCTGATTTTAAGACTAATTTTTTTTTTTTTTTTTTTTTTTTGAGATGGAGTTTCGTTCTTGTTGCCCAGGCTGGAGTGGAGGCACGATCTTGGCTCACTGCAACCTTTGCCTCCCAACTTCAAGCGGCTCTCCTGCCTCAGCCTCCCAAGTAGGCTGGGATAACAGGCATACGCCACCACACCCAGCTAATTTTTTATTTTTAGTAGAGATGGGGTTTCTCCATGTTGGCCAGGCTGGCCTTGAACTCCCAACCTCAGATAAGCCACCCACCTCGGGCTCCCAAAGTGCTGGGATTACAGGTGTGAGCCACTACATCCGGCCTTAAGACTAGTTTAATCTACCAATGTGCTTTCTCTTTCTAAGGAAACTCGAAAACTTCTTTATTTTTCGGACATATGGAAGACCATTCCAACCTGTGTTTATGTTCTAAATTGCAATTCTGCTTTTTTATATACATTCCTAAGACATTTATATGCATTGCATAAAACATTAGGCAATGAGGGAAAAAAAGAAACAGAATAGTTCTTCCTGGCATGCTATGCCTGAGAGGATGCAAAAGGAACATGTCTAGATTCAGACCTGCCACAATACCCCCATATCTGCTCATTTCATGCACCCAGGTGACCACCTCAAGGGAGCACGTGGGGATATCTGGTTGTTGATTCCAGTCACCTTCTCAAACTGAAAGAAAATTCTTCTGATGGGCATTCACTTGTTTTACCCCTCAAATTGTTCGTGCACCCCTCAATTCTCCATAGGGCCAGGCTCCATGTAGGCATTCTTTTAACAGGCCAGGTTTCCATGGCTCTCTTGCCTGAGTGTGTGACCAAACCACTGGTCACTGCCCATGAGTCGGTAAGGGGGCTGGTACCATGGTTCAATTCTTCCATCACTGTTAGAAAATCACCATACAACACCAAAAACATTGGCAACAAAAGCCAAAATAGGCAAATGGGATCTAATTAAACATCAGAGCTTCTGCACAGCAAAAGAAACAATCATTAGAGTGAACTGGCAACCAACAGAATCTAACAAAGGGTTAAAATCCAGAATCTACAAAGAACTAAAACAGATTTACAAGAAAAAAACAAACAAACCCATTCAAAAGTGGGCAAAGGACATGAACAGACACTTTTCAAAAGAAGACATACATGAGGCCAACAAACATATGAAAAAATGCTCATCATCACTGGTCATTAGAGAAATGCAAATCAAAACCACATTGAGATACCATCTCACACCAGTTAGAATGGCGATCATTAAAAAATCTGGAGACAGCAGATGCTGGAGAGGATGTGGAGAAATAGGAACACTTTTACATTATTGGTGGGAGTGTAAATTAGTTCAACCATTGTGGAAGACAGTATGGCAATTCCTCAAGGACCTAGAAATAGAAATTCCATTTGACCCAGCAATCCCATTACTGTGTATATATCCAAAGGATTATAAATCATTCTGTTATAAGGACAAATACACATGTATGCTCATTGTGGCACTGTTTACAATAGCAAAGACCTGGAACCAACCCAAATGCCCATCGATGATAGACTGGACAAGGAAAATCTGGCACATATACACCATGGAATACTACGCAGCCATAAAAAATAATGAGTTCGTGTCCTTTGTAGGGACATGGATGAATTTGGAAACCATCATTCTCAGCAAACTGACACAAGAACAGAAAATCAAACACAGCATGTTCTCACTCATAGCAGATGTTGAACAATGAGAACACATGGACACAAGGAGGGGAGCATCATACACTGGGATCGGTTGGTGGGAACTAGGGGAGGGATACTGGAAGGTAGGGAGGTGGGGGGGGGGAACGCAGGGAGAAACGCCAGATATAGGTAACAGGGAGATGGATGCAGCAAACCACATTGCCATGTATGTACCTATGCGACAGCTCTGCATGATCTGCACATGTACCCCAGAATCTAAAGTACAATTAAAAAAATACATCTATATCTATCTATCTATATATATATATATATAAAGAAAATCACCATACAATTCAGCCCACCAAGGAGACCTGTTTTTGATCTGTTTTTACCTTCTTTGATCAAAGTAGCAGCCTTCCAAACAGGATGGCTGTTCCATTTGGCTTGGAATTGCTGTCCATTAACCAAGTAACTTTTCACTGGTCAGTAGAGAGCTGTTTTTGGGCACTATAGAATCCAGAAATTTCTTTTTTTTTTTTTTTTTTTGAGATGGGTTTTCACTCTTGTTGCCCAGGATGGAGTGCAATGGCAAGATCTTGGCTCACGAAACCTCTGCCTCCCAGGTTCAAGTGATTCTCCTGTCTCAGCCTCCCAAGTAGCTGGGATTACAGGTGCCCACCACCATACCTGCCTAATTTTTGTATTTCTGGTAGAGACAGGTTTCACCAAGTTGGCCAGGCTGGTCTTGAACTCCTGACCTTAGGTGATCTGCCTGCCTCAGCCTCCCAAAGTGCTGGGATTACAGGCATGAGCTACTGTGCCCAGCCATGAATCCAGCAGTTTCTCACACAGTTCCAGAGTCAGTCCTAAGGAGAAAAGAAACTCTCTACCCAAGAGTGTCTCCTCCTTGCATCCCCAGGCAGCATGGTCCTCTATCAACTATTTCTATTTTATTAGAGAGTTCTTCTGGGCACCGTCTTCCCCATTAGAATGTTTCTCTGACATCACCTGTGACAGCACGGATATTTCAGGTGTCATAGGGGTAGCTTCATCAAGGCAGTAAATGCCCCTCCAGCGAAAATTCTCTAGTCCTAAGTCCCAGTGGTTGTTGCCGGGAGGTTCTCAGAGGCTTTTGCCATAGCCCCAGGAAATGCTCTACAGAGGGTTATCAAGTCAAAAATGTATCCCTACTAGTACTCTAGCTTCTACTCTGCATTGTGTGGACCTGGGCAGCCTTACTGGTCCCCATTTAGCATGTCCAATTAACATTGCTTGAAGGGCAGATTTACATGCTTTCAAATATTAGGTAGGGGAAACATTCTGCAATCAGCTACAAAGTTCATTCTCATGATACAATCAGGTAAAAGAGATGCCATCACTTCACGTAAAGTATGTTCAAATTGTTAACAGAAACAGTCAAACTCTGTAAAATATTTGAAGAGATTTACTTTGAGCCAACTATGGGTGACCAATGGCCCCTGACACAGCCCTCAAGAGATCCTGGAACATGTGCCCAAGGTGGTAGGGCTACAATTTGGTTTTATACATTTTAGGGAGACATAAAACATCAATCACTACCTGTAAGATGTACATTCGTTTGTTCTGGAAAGATAGGACACCAGGAAGCAGCCATGGGTGGTGGGGGGCTGGCTTCCAGGTCATAGGTGTATACAAAGATTTTCTGATTGGCAATTGGTTGAAACACGGGGAATCAACAGAAAGGAATGAATGGGTTATGATAAGACCAAAGTTTTATCATGCAGATGAAGCCTTCATGTAGCAAGCTTCAGAGAGAATAGATTGTAAATGGTTTTATCAGACTTAAAAGAATCTGTTCTATCAGCAGTGTGTGTGTGTGTGGTTTTTTTTTTTTTTTGAGAGGCAGTCTCGCTCTTGCCACCCAGGCTGAAGTGCAGTGGTGTGATATCATCTCACTGCAACCTTCCCCTCCCAGATTCAAGCGATTATCCTGCCTCAGCTACCCAAGTAGCTGGGACTGCAGGCGTGTACCACCACGACCCCCTAATTTTTTGTATTTTTAGTAAAGATGGGGTTTCACCATGTTGGCCAGGATTGTCTTGATCTCTTGACCTCATGATCCACCTGCCTCTGCCTTCCAAAGTCCTGGGATTACAGGCATGAGCCACCGCACCCGGCCAGGATTTCCTAACTTTTTAAGACTGAATAATATTCCATTGTAAGTATATTATACATTTTGCTTATCCATTCATCCATGGTTGGACACTTGGGTTGCTTCCATGTTTTAGCTACTGTGAATAATGCTTTGAATGTGGGTATGCAATTATCTGAGACGCTGCTTTCCAATTCCATACCACGAAGTGGAATCGGCCGGGCGCGGTGGCTCACGCTTATAATCCCAGCACTTTGGGAGGCCGAGGCAGGTGGATCATGAGGTCAAGAGATCGAGACCATCCTGGTCAACATGGTGAAACCCCGTCTCTACTAAAAATACAAAAAAATTAGCTGGGTGTGGTGGTGCGTGCCTGTAGTCCCAGCTACTCGGGAGGCTGAGGCAGGAGAATTGCTTGAACCCAGGAGGCGGAGGTTGTGGTGAGCTGAGATTGCACCATTGCACTCTAGCCTGGGTAACAAGAGCGAAACTCCGTCTCAAAAAAAAAAAAAGACGTGGAATTGCTAGATCATATGGTAATATTATTTTTAAGTTTTTGAGGAACTGCCATACTGTTTTCCACAGCAATTGCACTAATCTACAACCCCACCAATACTGCACAGAAATTGTGATTTTTCCACATCCTTGCCAATACGTGTTATTTTCTGCTTTTTGTTTTTGATAGTAGCATCCTAATGGGTGTTGGGTGGGTGGTACCTCATTGTGGTTTTGATTAACATTTCCCTCATGATTAGTGATATTGAGCATCTTCATGTGCTTATTGGCATTTGTGTATCTTCTTTGGATAAATGTCCATTCAAGCTCTTTGCACATTTTTAAATTTTATTTTTAAGAGACAGAGTCTTGCTTTTTCACCCAGGCTGGAGTGCAGTGGCATGATAACAGCTCACCACAACCTTGAACTCCTGGGCTCACACAATCCTCCCACATCAGCCTCCCAAGTAGTTGGGAATACAGGCATGCACACCACACCTGGCTAACTTTTAAATTTTTTGTAGCGATGGGGGTCTCACTGTGTTGCCAGGGCTGGTCTTGAACTCCTGGGCACAAATGATCCTTCCCTCTCAGCCTCCCAAAGTGCTGGGATTACAGGTGTAAGCCACTGCACCCAGCTCTTTGCCCATTTTTGAATCAGTTTATTTCTCTCGTTGAGCTTTAGGAGTTATTTATAAATTCTGGATATTACTCCCTTATCAGATATATGATTTGCAAGTACGTTATTTTCTCTCATTCCATAATTTTCCTTTTCTGTTAATAGTGTTTTTGGTTTTGCTGTTGTTGTTGTTTTCTTTTTTTGTTTGTTTGTTTTGAGATGAAGTCTCACTCTGTTGCCCAAGCTGGAGTGCAGTGGTGCAATCTTGGCTCACTTCAATCTCCGTCTTCTGGGTTCAAATGATTCTCCTCCTCAGCCTCCCAAATAGCTGGGACTACAGGCATGTGCCACCACACCAGGCTAATTTTTGTATTTTTAGTAGAGATGGGGTTTCACTATATTGGCTAGGCTGGTCTCTAACTCCTGACCTTATGATCTGCCTGCCTTGGCCTCCCAAAGTGCTGGGATTACAGGTGTGAGCCACTGTGTCTGGCCGATAGTGTTCTTTGATGCACAAAAGTTTTTAATTTTCATGCAGTCCCGTTTTTCTAGATTTTCTTTTGTTACCTGTGCCCTTAGTGCTATAATCTAAGAAATTATTGACAAATCCAATGCCATGAAGTTTTTACCCTGTGTTTTCTCTTTTTCATTTTTCTTTTTTTAATAAAGACAGGGTTTTACCATGTTGGTCAGGCTGGTCTTGAACTCCCGACCTCAGGTGATCCACCTACCTTGGCCTCCAAAGTGCTTGGATTACAGGTGTGAGCCACTATGTCCGGCCTACCCTGTGTTTTCTTTTAAGAGTTTTGTAGTTTTGTCTCCTATATTTAAGTCTTTGATTCGTTTTGAGTTAATTTTCACCTATGATGTTAGGTAAGGGTCCAACTTCATTCTTTGGTATTTTATATCCAGTTTTCCCAACCCCATTTGTTGAAAAGATTGTCATTTCTCCATTAAATGGTTTTGACAAAAATTATTATACTATGTATGTGAAGGCTTATTTTTGGGCTCTTTATTCTTTGCTATTGGTCTGTATGTCAGTCTTTATGCCAGTACCACACAGTTTTAATTACCGTAGCTTTGTAGTAAGTTTTGAAATCAGGAAATGTGGAATGTCCAGCCTTGGTCCTCTTTTTGAAGTTTGCTTTGGCTGTTTGTTTCTTGAAATTCCATATGAATTTTAGGGTGGATTTTTCTTTTTTTTAAAGATGGGATTTCAGGCCGGGCGTGGTGGCTCAAGCCTGTAATCCCAGTACTTTGGGAGGCCAAGGCGGGTGGATCACGAGGTCAAGAGATCGAGACCATCATGGTCAACATGGTGAAACCCCGTCTCTACTAAAAATACAAAAAATTAGCTGGGCATGGTGGCGCGTGCCTGTAATCCCATCTACTCAGGAGGCTGAGGCAGGAGAATTGCCTGA
>NW_016107402.1:1727572-1739027 GCF_001604975.1 Cebus imitator
CCACCTCCTGGGTTCAAGCAATTCTTCTGCCTCAGCCTCCTGGGACTACAGGTGGGCGCCACCATGCCCAGCTAATTTTTGTATTTTTAGTAGAGATGGGGTTTCACCATGTTGACCAGGATGGTCTCAGTCTCTTGACCTCGTGATCCACCCGCCTCAGTCTCCCAAAGTGCTGGGATTATAGGCGCGAGCCACTGCACCTGGCTTCTTTTTTTTTTTAAGCCAGGGTTTCACCATGTTGGTCAGGCTGGTCTTGAACTCCCGACCTCAAGTGATCTGCCTGCCTTGACCTGCCAAATTGCTGGGATTACAGGTGTGAGCCAGTGTGGCCGGACTTAACTATAGGAAAGGGTTGCAGTCAGGGAGGAAGAAGGGTGGAAGAAGGTAAGAAAGTTCCTACTTGACCAGAACTCTTGTCACATTTCCTGGCCTGATAGATAGCTAAAGCTGCCTGTTTCTCTCGTGGGCACTTGTTCTTCACCAAATTCTCTTCATGAGAGAATTCTCTCGGCTGCAATCATTTGCAGTGGGCAATGCTTTTCCTTAGGCTGACTGCCCTGGAAGCTCCCTCAGCTTCTGCCTCTTAGTACTCTATCTTGCTGTAAGACTGACATTGCAGGGGCCACCCTTACAGGGTTTGTAAATAACTCCAGCCAGGCAGGTGGCTCACACCTGGAATCCCAGTACTTTGGGAGGCAGAGGCAGGCAGATCACTTGAGCCCAGGAGGCAGAGGTTGCAGTGACCCAAGATCACACCATTGCACTGCAGCGTGGGCAATAGGAGTGAAACTCTGTCTAAAAAAAAAAAAAAAGATCCACATGAGGGTCTACAAATACTCTAGTTCTTTCTTTCTTTCTTTCTCTCTCGCTCTTTCTTTTCTTTCTTTCTTTCTCTTTCTTTCTTTCTTCTTTCTTTCTTTCTTTCTTTCTTTCCTTCCTTCTTTCTTTCCTTCTTTCTTTCCTTCTCTCTCTCTCTCTCTCTTTCTCTCTTTCTCTCTTTCTTTCTTTCTTTCTTATAGGCATGAAAATATATGTGCAACTTTACTGGCCAGTGAGAGCATGGAACCGGGAGGGTAGCTACCTCCTATTTAGAGCATACTGAATTCCGAGCACTTTCTAGCCATATGGACCTTGAAGACTAGGTCGGTGTAGCAGAGTGGCTAAGAGCAGGTTTTGGCATCAGGCTGACCCAGGTTCAAGTTTGAGGTATGTGACTTTGGGCTTCAGTTTTCTCATCCGTTAAATGAGGTAATACTGCTAGTGACCTCATTAGGTTGTGATGAGAATTAAATAAGATAATGCATATCAATTGTTTAGGACAGGCTGGTGCAGTGGCTCATGCCTGTAATCCCAACACTTTTTGGGGCTGAGGTGGACAGATCACTAGAGCCTAGGAGTTTGAAACCAGCCTGGGCACATGACAAGGCCCTGCCTCTACAAAAAATTCAAAAATTTGCTGGGCACAACTATTCAGGAGGCTGAGGCGGAAGGATTGCTTGATTCCAAGAGATTGATGCTGCAGTGAGCCGTGATCTCACCACTGCACTCCAGCCTGGGTGACAGAGTGAGATCCTGTTTAAAAAAAAAATTTTTTTTTTAATTTAAAAAAATTGGTTGGGCATGGTGGCTCATGCCGGTAATCCCAGTACTTTGGGAGGCTGAGGTGGGTGGATCATGAGGTTAGGATATGGAGACCATTCTGGCCATGGCGAAACCCTGTCTCTACTAAAATACAAAAAAAAAAAAAATTAGCCAGGTGTGGTGGTGCGGCGCGCCTGTAGTCCCAGCTACGCAGGAGGCTGAGGCAGGGGAATCTCTTGAGTCCAGGAGACAGAGGTTGCAGTGAGCCAAAGTCGTACCATTGTACTCCACCCTGGCAAAAGAGCAAGACTCCATCTCAAAAACAAAAATAAAAATAAAAGACTGTGTCCATTTGTTGTTGCTGTTGTTGTTCTGCTGTGGCAAAATCCAGGCTCTCGAGCCATGTTAGCTTGACTCACAGTCTCTTTCCAAACCCAAGCTATCAGCTAGAGAACAAACACTGGCCTGTCTGAGTCAGTGGAAAATTTCAGATGTTTGTAGCTCATTAACTGCTAAATTGACAACTATGGAGGCTGTGACGAATAAGTGGACCTTATCAGCTCCTTGTTTCCCAGAAAAAGCTGCCCCACAGGCATACTTTGTACAAAGGCCATACATAGCACATGATCTTTAAAACACCTTTTAAAATTCTTTTGACTATTTCCCGTCAAAAGAAATTCCCTGCTGGACATGGTGGCGCATGCCACCAGCACTTTGGGAGGCCAAGGTGGGTGGATCACCTGAGGTCAGGAGTTCAAGGCCAGCCGACCAACATCGTGAAACGCTGTCTCTACTAAATACAAAAAAATTATCCGGGCATGGTGGCACATGCCTGTAATCCCAGCTACTCCGGAGGCTGAGGCAGGATAATCGGTTGAACCCAGGAGGCAGAGGCTGCAGTGAGCTGAGATCGTGCCATTGCATTTCAGCATGGGCAGGAAGAGCAAAACTCTGTCTCAAAAAACAAAACTAAACAAAGAAATTTGGCAGTGTAAATTCACCAATTCTTCTTACAGATCCAATGTCAGAGAAGCAGCCAAAATAGGATGGAGAACGGTATCTCAATGCCAGAAGCTTGGGGCTGACTTTTAGCTTGATGGTGGGAGCATATACGGATACATAATTTCTAGAAGGTATTTGGTAATATGTATCAAAAGTCTTACTTATAGATTTACCTTGTGACCTAGTACTTCCATCCCTAGGAATTTATTTAAAGGAAATTTATTTATAGAAATGAAGATTTATTTATAGGGACATCCAACTCAGCATATAATAGCAAAAAATTGGAAATAACAGTGGAGAATAGTAAAATTAATCACAAATGGTCATAACATAAAATATAGTTAACAACGATGAATGTGTATATACATGGAAACATGATCACAATATACTGAGTTTATCTTTTTTATTTTATTTTTTTTAAGGTGGGGTTTCACCATGTTGGTCAGGCGGGTCTTGAGCTCCCGACCTCATGTGATTCACCTGCCTTGGCCTCCAAAGTGCTGGGATTATAGGAGTGAGCCACCATGCCCAGCCTATACAGAGTCTAAAAAGTAAAAAAAGGTGCAGGGCTCAGTGGCTCACGCCTGTAATCCCAGCACTTTGGGGGGCTGAGGTGGGTAGATCACGAGGTTAAGAGATTGAGACCATTCTGGCCAACGTGGTGAAACCCGGTCTCAATGAAAAATTTGAAAATTAGCCAGGCGTGGTGGCATGCACCTGTATTCCCAGCTACTCAGGAGGCTAATGCAGGAGAATCGCTTGAACCAGGCAGTCGGAGGTTGCAGTGAGCCGAGATCCCGCGACTGCACTCTAGCCTGGTGATAGAGCGAGACTCTATCTCAAAAAAACAAACAAAAAACAAAATAGAGGCAGGCACAGTGGCTCTGAAGTTCGGTTTTCCACCTGTGAAAATGCCAACAGAGGCTGGGCGTGGTGGCTCACGCCTGTGATCCCAGCACTTTGAGAGGCCAAGGCAGGCAGATCACTTGAAGTCTGGCCAACAAAGTGAAACCCCATCTCTATTAAAAATACAAAAATTAGCCAGGTGTGATGGTAAGCACCTGTAGTCCCAGGTGCTCTGGAGGCTGAAGCAGGAGAATCACTTGAACCCAGGAGGCAGAGGCTGCAATGAGCCGAGATTACACCACTATACTCCAGCTTGGGTGACAGAGCTAGACTCCATCTCAAAAAACACACACATACACCACACACACACATACATACATACACACGCACACACACACACACACACACACAAAGAAAAAAAGGTAGAAAGCAATAAAGCAAGCATATTTTGCAGGAATCCGGAGAATGCTGTCAAGCAAACACTGCGTGGGAGCTCCAGTGGTTTCATGTCTCCTTTGATTCTCTTTACAGCCTCCCATTATTTCTGGGCTGGGGAATGGCGTGTCTCTCATGCCACGGGTGTGACTAGTTGGGGGATAGGCATTGTTATGGTTTTACATATAAGTAGATGGCTTCAATATACCATTATTTTTGGGGGGATGAGCAGTGGGTCTCCCAGATTTCCTCTTCCTACCAATGTAAGTATCAGTCTCAATCTGTTTCAGCCATTCCTCTCAAGATAGCTGTCTCTCTGTTCAGCCAGCTTCTGGCCTGGGGACTGGGGCCAAGACCCTGGAGTGAGCCAAGAATTAGACAGGTGGTGTCAATAAACTAGCAAGGAACCCCAGGGCCAAGCTTGGGAGTCCACCTGCATGAAAAACGCTTTTAAAAGTTAATTTAAGTGCTCGCTTTGGCAGCACATATACTAAAATTGGAAAGATACAGAGAAGGTTAGCATGGCCCCTGCGCAAGGATGACACGCAAATTCGTGAAGTGTTCATATTTTTTATTTATATATAAAAAATTAAAAAAAAAGAAAGAAAAGCTAATCTAAATACCTCTGGGTGTTCAAGAGCTAGTTTCTGACTTCTTTGTCCTATGTGATTCTCAAAGTTGGTGATAATACTTGGTATTAGGACAAAGGGAGTCTCCTTCATAAGCATGCCTTCAGACCAGGGGATTGCCCTTAGTAAAACTGAAAGCAGTGATTCTCAACTAGAGTGAGACACTGGAATCAGCTGGATTGGAAAAGCCACACCCCTATGCTCAAAGATTCTGATTCTGGGATGGGGTCCGGGTATCAGAATCCTTTAAGGGTCTTAAAGGTTGGACCCCTGGATCAGTGTCAACAGAATGCATGGGAGTTCGGCATTGACTTCCTATGCCCCATTTAGTAATTAGACCAAAATGGCAGCAGTGCTTAAGAACAGATTTGACCCTTCTCAGGAAAGTCTGAGCAAGCAGGGAGGCAGCAGATGCTTCCCCAGGAAATGAATTCATGGCATGGCGAGGGGTGTGTGTTTTGCAATCAGTTTGGCAACAAGATCAGAGCTCTGAGGCACATCGAAACATTGGGCAGGTGTTCCCTTTCACTCTTCTGGCAGGTTCCAAGAATTTGCTTTCTTCTTCAAACTGAATTAAGCCCTGAGCTGACAGACCTGCAAACATTCAAAGTTGACCATCTGATTTCATATATGAACTTGAAGGAGAAAAAGAACCAAACCAGCTTTTGTTTTGAAATGAACATGATAGGGGAGGGGTGGAGTTGGGGGATATTACTAATAGCACCTAACATTTTTAGCATGTTCTGTTTATTTATTTTTGAGACAGGGTCTTGCTCTGTTGCCCAGGCTGGAGAATAATGGTGTGACCATGGCTCACTGCAGTCTCGACATCCCGGGCTCAAGCAATTCTCCCACCTCAGTCTCCCAAGTAGCTGGGACCACAGGGGCATACCATCCCCTACCCCCAGCTAATTTCTGTATTTTTTGTAGAGATGGGGTTTCACCATGTTGCCCAGGCTGGTCCTGAACTCCTGGGCTCAAGTGATCCTCTTACCTTTCCCTCCCAAATTGCTGGGATTACAGGTATATTATAAATCTACATCATAAAATGCTTTACATTCATTATTTCATTGGCTCCTACCATGAGCTCTACAAGACAGGGAGGACTGCCATTCTACAGATGAAGAAACTGAGACTCAGCCTGAAAACCAGTTGATTCTACTATAGACTTATTCCAAAGCCATGGCAAACCCGAGTGATTGCTCCAACCACCCTGGCACAGGTGGGGTTGTATGCCTCAGCCTACAACTTGTTTCTACCCGAAAGCTGGGCTTTCAAACACAGTTTATTTATTTATTTATTTTTTGAGACGGAGTTTCGCTCTTGTCACCCAAGCTGGAGTGCAATGGTGCGATCTTGCCTCCTGGGTTCAAATGATTCTTCTGCCTCGGCCTCCCAAGTAACTGGGATTACAGACGCACGCCACCATGCCAGCTATTTTTCTGTATTTTTAGTAGAAACAGGGTTTCCACCATGTTCGACAGGCTGGTCTCGAACTACTGACCTCAGGTGATCTGACCGCCTCAGCCTCCTGAAGTGCTGGGATACAAGCATGAGCCACCTTGACCGGCCCAGAAACACTTTTTTTTTGGCTCCACTTCTGCTTTACAGATTAGGTAGATAATGCTTTCCTAATGATTTTGTTGATTTTGGTTGCCACTGATACATAGCTCAAAACAGATCCTCCAGTGAAACAATTTTAGCAAGTTGTGAGAGTCTCCCTCCTTTTCTACTTTATTTGCAGGGTCCACTCACAATGTTTGTAACCTGCACCTCCTTACTGGGGTTAGCCGGTTGATTTTGGCATTGCCTGATTTTGACTCTCAGGGGAAGAAGGGAGGGAATGAATCTCACCAGACACCAGTTTCCCACTCTGATAAACAGTAAAGGAATCAGCTTTTGGGTTCCTTTAGGGCCAGGATGGAGCCTCCTTCACTGTTGTATCCCCAGGGCATGGCATAGTGCCTGGCACAAAGTAGGCACCAGATAAATCTTTGCTAAATATTTTGTATTAAACATCCATGTATTTATTTTGCATTTGGCTTCCAGTCTAGGTGAGCTATATCCTGAGAGCTGTTTGTTGGCATCAACATTTTCCTATTTAAATTGAGAACCACTAATTGGATTGTGCTGGTGGATCTGAGTTTAAAGACCATGTGGGACTGGCAGAGGCTGTATCAGATGTCCCAAAAATGGGGGTTTATTTTAACTTCTCTTCAGTTCTGAGCTGTTGAGGGCACTTGGTAAATACTAATGAATGATGAGGCTGGAGAGGATGCTGGGAGTCTGGGATGTGGTAAAAGTTGTAACAGTGCTTTCCCCTAGGGTATCCTGACTCTGACCTTCTGGCAAAGAAACTGGTTCTGCCAGGTGGTAGGACAGAGGCTTCTTGCCGCCCAAACACCCCGGCAGCCCAGTCAACAGTCAGTTGTGTCTGCTCTGGGCAAAATACCTTTTAGGCGCTGGGAGCACCGATGCTGCAGAGAATATGGAGCCTGGGCTCTTGAATCCCAGTGCCCGGCTTTCAACTTCCAACTGTCTGAGCCTCAGATTCTTCATCGGTACAGTGGGGGCCAAAACAGCTCCTACCCCACAACATTATTGTGAGGATTAAATGAAATAATGTGAGCAAAACAATTAAGCACAGGATAGGGGGCAGAGTAAGAATACACTATGTGTGTGTTTATACATTTCCAATGTTATGTGTGTGTTTATGCAGATAAAATTCAGAGTGGCTGAAGAGATGAATTTTTTTTTGAGACAGTGTCTTACTCTTACCTAAGAGCGGTGTCATAATCACAGCTCACTGCAACCTCTACTTCCTGGGCTCAGGTGATTCTCCCACCTTAGTCTCTCAGGTAGCTGGGACTACAGGTGTGTGCCACCATTATACCCAGCTAATTTTTTTTTTTTTTTTTTTTGAGATGGAGTTTCGCTCTTGTTACCCAGGCTGGAGTGCAATGGCGCGATCTCGGCTCACCGCAACCTCCGCCTCCTGGGTTCAGGCAATTCTCCTGCCTCAGCCTCCTGAGTAGATGGGATTACAGTCAAGCGCCACCATGCCCAGCTGATTTTTTGTATTTTTTTGTAGAGACGGGGTTTCACCATGTTGACCAGGATGGTCTTGATCTCTTGACCTCGTGATCCACCGGCCTCGGCCTCCCAAAGTGCTGGGATTACAGCCAGCTAATTTTTTGAATGGGGTTTTGCCACGTTGCCCAGGCTGCTCTCAAACTCCTGAACTCAATGATCCTCCTGCCTTGGCCTCCCAAAGCGCTGAGATTACAGGTGAAGAAGACTAATTCTAGATTGCAATGGCTTTGAATAATGTTCTAAACGTTCAAAGTTTAGATTTTATTCTGTATTACAATTTGGAGCCACTGAAGTGGTTTTGTTTTGTTTCTTTGTTTTTGAGACGCTCCGTCGCCCAGGTTAGAGTGCAGTAGCTCAGTCTTGGCTCACTGCAACCTCCGCCTCCTGGGTTCAAGCAATTCCCCTGCCTCAGCCTCCCGAGTAGCTGGGATTACAGGAGCGTGCCATCATGCCCGGCTAATTTTTCTATTTTTAGTAGAAACAGGGTTTTACCACGGTGGCCAAGATGGTCTCAATTCCTTGATCTTTTTTTTTTTTTTTTTTTGAGACGGAGTTTCACTCAAGTTACCCAGGCTGGAGTGCAATGGCGCGATCTCGGCTCACCGCAACCTCCGCCTCCTGGGCTCAGGCAATTCTCCTGCCTCAGCCTCCTGAGTAGCTGGGATTACAGGCACATGCCACCATGCCCAGCTAATTTTTTGTACTTTTAGTAGAGACGGGGTTTCACCATGTTGACCACGATGGTCTCAATCTCTTGACCTCGTGATCCACCCGCCTCAGCCTCCCAAAGTGCTGGGATTACAGGCTTGAGCCACCGTGCCCGGCAATTCCTTGACCTTTTGATCTGCCCGCCTCAGCCTCCCAAAGTGCTGGAATTTCAGGTGTGAGCCACCGCACCTGTCCTGTTTGTTTCTTTTGCTCTTGTTGCCCAGGCTGGAGTGCAATGGCGCAATCTCGGCTCACTGCAACCTCTGCCTCCAGGGTTCAAGTGATTCTCCTGCCTCAGCCTCCTGAGTAGCTGGTATTACAGGCATGCGCCACCACGCCCGGATAATTTTGTATTTTTAGTAGAGACGGTGTTTCTCCATGTTGGTCAGGCTGGTCTCAAACTCCCGACCTCAGGTGATCCGCCTGCGTCGGCCTCCCAAAGTGTTGGGATTGCAAGCGTGAGCCACCACGCCTGGCCAGGAAGTGGTTTTTTTTGAAGTGACACCACCATTAAAATTTCATTAAACACAGCTGGCCAGACATCTAAACAAACTTCTTGAGTGTCTGGAAACAGATTACACTTTCACTAAGACAGTTGTTGGTTTACCACATACTTTTTTTTTTTTTTTTAAGACGGGGTTTCACCCTGTTGGTCAGGCTGGTCTTGAACTCCCGACCTCAGGTGATCCGCCCGCCTCGGCCTCCAAAACGCTTGGATTACAGGCGTGAGCCAAAACACCCAGCCACCACATACTTCTTATTTGACTATAATTAGCATCAGAAAGTCCCTATGCTCAAAACTACCTCCATTATCAAATTAGATGAACAAACTGCATCTTTTAAGATGCAGTATCTTTTCTTAAGATTCAATGGCGGCCGGGTGTGGTGGCTCACGCCTGTAATCTCAGCACTTTGGGAGGCCGAGGTGGGTGGATCACCTGAGATCAGGAGTTCAAGATCACCCTGGCCAACATGGTGAAACCCTCTCTACTAAAAATACAAAAATTAGCCGGGTGTGGTGGTGGGCGCCTGTAATTCCAGCTATTCAGGAGGTTGAGGCAGGAGAATCGCTTAAGCCCAGAAGGAAGAGGTTGCAGTGAGCTGAGACTGAGCCACTGCAGTCCAGCCTGGGCGACAGAGCGAGACTCCGTCTCAAAAATAAACAAAAAACGAATTACGTGAGAGTTATAAAAAGTTGGTAAATACAAATCCTGTAACATAAACTTATGTGTGTATACGAAAGAACTGTGAATGTAACGGGACTGATTTTGTATTGTTTATCCCAGAATTATTCACGCTCATTGAAATTGGTGTTCTTTTTGAAAAGATTCACATTGGGTTGCATATACATTTACTCCAAAGAAATTGCTCTTTTCACCTTTACTGCATCTGGCTGGCATAATCAGCTGAATATACTCTTTCCTTTTTTCACTTAACAAGCGGGGCAGAAAGGGGAAGGGAGCAGCCCTCATTTTCTCAGCAAACTTACCGTGCACTTGTAACGCGCGAGGCGCTGTGCTCAGAAAAACAAAACCGATTGTGGCCCTCGAGGGTGTGTGGGTGGAGAGCTGCAGCCACGTAAACTAACAAGGCGCGTGAAGGGCTCTAATTGAACTTAAGGACCAATGGGGCCACAAAGGAGGAAGTGACTGACTTGGCCAGGTGTCTGAACCGCCTTCGCAAGGAGGCAACTTCTGAGTAATTGCGGGGCTGGAGGGTGGGGGCACCGGAGGGAACCGCGGGGACGCGCCGGCTTTGGACGCGGAGTTGTGGGTTGGGGAGAGGCGACCCAGAAGCCAAGGCAAAAGGCAGACGGGGACTGGGCCCTGACAAAAGGCTTTCCAGAGTATCCTCTATCAATACAGGCTACATGACTCAGGGGCCCTAAGTCGAGAACCAAACGTCTCCCGCGGGTCAGTCTTTTCCCCCGGGGCAGTTCCAAGGGCTGCGAGCCCGCGCGCAGGACAGCCGAGCGGAAGGAAGAGCCAAAAGCCAGCGGCCGGGACGGTGCTGGAGAGACCCGCGGACCCAGCAGTTACTCCCAGCATGCTCCTCCTCCCCGGGCGGATTTCAAACCCTCTGCAACCCCACCTCACCCGCTTCGCCCCCGGCCTGCCCCAGCAACAGGCGGTAGTCCGCTTCTCATTGGCCAGGTCCTCGCCGTCGTATTTTGATTGGCCGCGGAGCCTCCCGGCCCTGCTTCTGCGGTCGCCGCCGACTCCATTTTGTCAGTAGAGGCAGAGGAGGAGGTCGGGTTGTAGAAGCTGGAGTGGCCGTCATTGCGCTCATCGGTGCTCGCGGGCTTTGTCGGTCCGTGCCTCGTCTCTCCCTGGAAAGGGAGGGAGGCTTCGACGTCGAGAGGGAGCCGCTGCCGCCGTAGTTCCGAGCTTGAAGTCGGTAAGTGGCGGCTGAGCCGCGGGCGCGGCCATGTTGGTGGCCGCGCTCCCCATTGTTGGGGGAAGGAGGCAAGCGGAGGCGAGATCCGGGCACCCGGGCGGGCGCAGCGCGGCGACCCCTGCGGATCCGGAGATATGGGGCCACTGGGAAGCCAAGCCCGTGTGGCGTCGGAGGCGAGTTTTCCGGGTTTGAGTTGTGAATGACTCACAGCCCGGAAACGGTAATTTATTAAGGGTGGTTATTCTGTCTGGAAGGCAATCTTACCCCTTTGAAAGGAAGGGGGCTTAACTATTTGGTAACTTGTTTTCTTGGAACATCAAATTACAACAAAACCTTGAGCTGTTCCCTCTAGGGAGACATTTTTATATACTTAAGATGGGCTTAGACTGTTAGGGCTTGTGAGAACTTGTAATTTTAGACGGGAAGGAGGCGAGGGTGTTCATAACCAAAGGAAATACTGCATGATGTCTACATGTTCCGAGAGACTGAAAATGGATGTGGCGTGTGTCGAAAGATTGGAACATTCTGGTGTGAGTTTAAAAACGTGGTCTCTTTAGAAAATCCGCCAGAAACCAATTTTTTTGGTATGACCCATAACAGCTAACAGTTCCTTATTTGATTTTATACGCGAGAGAATTTGGAGGTCTTTCCCAGGAATAAGATACAAACTTACTACGGGACTTGGAGACACTTCCAAAAAATTCCCCAGGAGTGACTGGATCTCAAGGGTGAAGAGTTTTTCTAAATAGTGGTGGTTATGAGGT
>NW_016107402.1:1739297-1767037 GCF_001604975.1 Cebus imitator
TTTTAGTAGAGACGGGGTTTCACCATGTTGACCAGGATGGTCTCGATCTCTTGACCTCGTGATCCACCCGCCTCGGCCTCCCAAAGTGCTGGGATTACAGGCTTAAGCCACCGCACCCAGCCCGGAAGTAGCCTTTTTTTACAGTCAACGATTTTTATAGTAAATCTAAATAACTTTCTCAACGTGTTTTGGAAATAATGAAGGAATCTTTACTTCTCTAGCTAGGACTTCTCTCAAACTTGTGTGCTGAGGAGACTCAGATGTGGGCCTCAGCTCCTAGGGTGAACTCAGCAGATCGGCCCATGAAAACTTCTGTATTGAGACAAAAGAAAGGATCTGTCAGAAAGCAACACTTGTTATCTTGGGCTTGGCAGCAAGGAAGAGGACAGGTATTGGAAATCCTGCAATCTGAAAAGCAGACTGAGAGGTAAGCAGATTAACATCATAATGGGCAAACATTTTATGATGGATCCACCCGAAACCAATTGTTTTTTGCAGATTTGTGGGTAAGCTCATTTTTCTTAGGGAAGGCATAATAAAGCTTGTGCATATATTGGAGTCGGAACAGCTTGCTTTAATTTTTGAGTTAAAGCAGCTGAATAGTCTTATTGCTGAGTCTTGTCCAAAATATCTGGAGTTGTAAGTTGGAGCCATAGAAGCTTCTTAAAGATTCTAAACTTTTCTTAACGGAATTTTACTCAATATTTGTTTCCATTCATTTGTAGGTGACAAAGAAGCTGAAGATGGGTGGTGGAGAGAGGTATAACATTCCAGTGCCTCAATCTCGAAATGTTAGTAAGAACCAACAGCAGCTTAACAGACAGAAGACCAAGGATCAGAATTCCCAGATGAAGATTGTTCATAAGAAAAAAGAAAGAGGACATGGTTATAACTCATCAGCAGCTGCTTGGCAGGCCATGCAAAACGGGGGAAAGAACAAAAATTTTCCAAATAATCAAAGTTGGAACTCTAGCTTATCAGGTCCCAGCTTACTTTTTAAATCTCAAGCTAATCAGAACTATGCTGGTGCCAAATTTAGTGAGCCGCCATCACCAAGTGTTCTTCCCAAACCACCAAGCCACTGGGTCCCTGTTTCCTTTAATCCTTCAGACAAGGAAATAATGACATTTCAACTTAAAACCTTACTTAAAGTACAGGTATAAAATAAGACAAAGTACTTACGCTTAAATTTAGTTATGTTTATGGATAGTTGTCAACTGGTCTGAAACAAATTCGCCAGGGAGTTCATCTATTTGTGTAGAACTGCTAATTAATGTAAAAAATATAGAATGCATCTCATGTATGTGTTGTGTGCACTGTGATGTAATGGTAGTATCAGTGCAACTGAAAACTAAATAATTGTACTTGATATTAAGTGTCCTCAACTGAGTAACTTTTAAGGGGAAACCAGCCAAGTTTAGATTTGGGGAGTGGTATAGGAATCAGCTTTTTCTATTGTTAGGGGAAGATAGTAATTTATCATTCATGGACCAGATTGTTGTGTTGGTGAATCACATTATAAGCGTCCAACACAAGGATTCAGAATTAGGTAAACATCTGCAAGTTTAGTATACTGGAAACACCCAAATCTGTAGTATGCTAACAATCTGATGCACTGCTGAAAGAAAATGTGAATTTTCCTTAAATAATTGTATTTTAGTGAATTATACAGTGGGTGGAAAGGGCATTTGGAGCTCATTAGAATGAGACATAGTACACCCCAATGGCCCTGTTTATTAAATGTAGCGGATTAAGTGTCTGCCAACAAATACACCAAAACCATTTTTTAACAGTATTTAATGGTCACTCAATAGCTTTCAAAATACATTTTTGTATTACAGCACTGCACAAGCTATTCTAATAGTGATCTGGCCTCATCATTCCTGCAAAGCTGGCTTTGGGGAGCTGTATAATGTGAAAATTTTAATTACCTAGGGGAGAAAGAGCCATGTAAATACCTGTAATGAACTTGTAGCATATGTAAAGTTTTCTTGGCCTTTATCTTACAAAAATGGGATATTTTAGTATGAATTTGCTGAATGTAAGACCGTGGACTGTTTTTTATAGTATGGCCTAGTTTTAAAGGTCCAAAATAATTTTTTTTTAAAGTGTGCCCTTGTGCTGAAGTGCCAGTGTATGTATATTATACTTGATTTGGTTGTAAACTATATTTCAAAGCAAATCCTAGTGTGATAAGTTTTATAACTAAAAAGGTTTAAGCTGCTAAAACTATTTTTAAGAGACGTGAAATGCAGTATGGGACTATTTTGTTTTCCTCCTCTAAGCCCAAAGATTAACTAAAGGGTCCCCTCCAACCTTACAGATTTTTGGCTTTCACAATCTTCTAACCTAGGATACAGGTGGTTTAGAGTATGGTGCCAGTGGGGTTTGGTTTTTCTTTGGTCAAGGGTGGGTGGCAATCCAACAGACTACTTATGCAAAAGACAAACTCCTGCATAATACATTGATAACATGTTTTGCCAACCTTAAGAGTAAATCCTTAAATATAGTGAAACCAATAGCAAGTTTAAAAAGCATGTGGGTCAGTTAAAAATTTTTGTTAATGACCTATTTTCTCAATTGGTACCTCTTTTGATGCCTAAGCAGGTAAGCAGATGGCTAAGGTGTATTTCTCCAAATCAAGATGAAGTACTGCCCAAGTTAAATATTGATAACCTAAAGACAAATTTATGTATATATGAATTTGAAGCATAAAATTAAATAAAATTGTTTTCCCCCACTGGCTTGGTTTTATTTTAAACATGGTTTTGATTACCTAATATTTTTAAAAAATGTGTTCTACTTGTCACTGACTTGAAGCTTATATATTCTCAGAATGCTCACAACTCTTTGGACTTCTCAGACTTCAGAACTATAAGCCACTAAATATCTGATTATAAAAAAAGGCTGGTTGCAACTAAAATGTGACAGGAATTTTGGTTTGAAAGGGAGCAACTAGTTTGCTGATATAGAAAAAGGCCACACATGGAAAATGTTGCAAAGCTTTTGAACATTAATTCTATGATCTAGGTTAGTTAAGAACCCTCGTGTTTTAAATATGCTGACAAAAGTATACACAAGGGACCCTCAGAAGAAAAGCATCACAACCACACCTGCTTTCTAATACAGGTTCCAAATGATAGGGCATCTTAAAACCAGTTTGAGAGTAATCCTTAAAATTCTACTAGTCCCACAGCAAAGCTATCTTTTCATGCAAGCTGGAGTTAAGGCAGAGCCAACATTTCAGCCTTCATTTTTTGTTTCCAGGGTAATTTCTGTGAAAAATGCCAAGGATTGCAAAATTGAACTTTGCGTACTGAACACATCTCAGCCTAGCTGTTTGTTTTTAAGCTATATATTGAATACACTAGGTTTTTGGTTTGACTCAAAATGGATGAATGAAGTAGGAGTGAAAAAAGGTTACCTGTAAAAATTTTAGCAGGTTAAAGGTAACCTGAATAAAAGTAACCGTATAAACACCTCATACTTTAGGAAAGGTACTGAGAAGTTTTGGTTAGCCTACATAGGGAATAGTGGTAAGAATTTCCCAAATCAATGCAATTGTGAAATCGGCCATACTGGGAAGCTTCAGGAAATGTGATTTCACTAGGCATGGTGGCTCACACCTGTAATCCCAGCACTTTGAGAGGCTGAGGCAGGTGGATCACGAGGTCAGGAGTTCAAGACCAGCCTGGCCAAGATGGTGAAACCCCCATCTCTATTAAAAATACAGAAAAGATTAGCCAGGAGTGGTGGCACACACCTATAATCCCAGCTTCTCTGGAGGCGGAGCTTGCAGTGAGCTGAGATCGTGCCACTGCACTCCAGCCTGGGTGAAGTTAGAGTGAGATTTTGTCTTAAAAAAAAAAAAAAAAAAAAAAAAAAAAAAAAAAAGCCGGGCGCGGTGGCTCAAGCCTGTAATCCCAGCACTTTGGGAGGCCGAGGCGGGTGGATCACGAGGTCAAGAGATCGAGACCATCCTGGTCAACATGGTGAAACCCCATCTCTACTAAAAATACAAAAAATTGGTTGGGCATGGTGGCGCGTGCCTGTAATCCCAGCTACTCAGGAGGCTGAGGCAGGAGAATTGCCTGAACCCAGGAGGCGGAGGTTGCGGTGAGCCGAGATCGCGCCATTGCACTCCAGCCTGGGTAACGAGTGAAACTCCGTCTCAAAAAAAAAAAAAAAAGTAATTTCAATTTATCTTTTTGATGGCAGTTTATACTATGATAGAATCCAGGTCAAAAACCTTAAGCTTAAAATACATACTGATAAATTTTCTTCTTCCCTAAAACAAGACAGGAAAAAATCTGAAAGGTTTTGTGTAAGTTTGTTTCTACTGTTTTAGTTGCATTCTCTCGTAGGCAATTGCTTTGTAAATCGAGAGGGACAGAGTTCATCTCTAAAACCTCTTATACAAATTAGGAAAAAGTGTACCTGGGTGGTAACAAATCTAAGGTAGAGCAAAATCTTAAAAAAACCAACATTTTTTTTGGCTCCTAGACCACTTTATTTCACTTTCCAGCATTCAAAGAAATGTGATCTGCAAAAAACTAGATACAAAGTCCTTTTACTTCTTTACAAACTACTGTTAGTTCTCAATGAGTTTACATGCCTCACTTTTTATTCCAAGAAAAATCCCCATTGTGCAATACAAGGGTGCAATAGCTGTTACAAATACACAGAAACATAATAAAGATAACCAACACTGTTAGAGGAAGGAGCAGAGGAAAAAATCTGAGAAGGAACCTTTTCCACGGTGACCAGCAGAATGTCTTGTAGGTATCAATAACTGAAGACAAAACACGTTGCTCACTTCACCCTATTTATCAAGTCATCCTATCTAAAATGAGAACAGTTCATGCCTGGGACTTCTACAGGTTTTGCTAGTCCTCCTTCCTAGTAAAACGCCATTAGATCATTCCTAAGCTATTGCTCAAGTCACAGCCTCCCTACATCAGAATATATTCTTAGGTTTTGTAAACAAGAATATCGTCAAAATGCAATACAATGGAAAATCTCTACAAGAGAATGAGATTTGGAAAGCCATGCTTAGAGTCTCTGAGCCACACAGCCGTGAGATCTTGGATTATATTTAATCTCTCATCCAGGAACATTATCCATTTACCTTGTAAAGTTGTGAGGAATGAACATATGCAAGATGCTATCACATGGTGGGTATTCCACAAAGGACAATTTTCTCATCTGTAAAATGGGAATAATACCCACTTCCCAGGAGTGTTTTTAGAATTAAATATTTGAAAAGCACATGGTTTGGCACAGTAAGTCCTCAACAATATTGACAGCATTCAATATAAAGAGAAACAACCACAGAAGAGATCCGAAAGCAATTCATTCAACAGATGCAAAAATTAAAGGTCCTTTTCTGACTTACAATATTTTAGAGAACTACCAACTATTGTTATTGTATTTATATATGTATTCACCTATTTTTAAACAAAATCCCAACTCAATATGCAACTTAACTCTCCCCCTTAAATGTCTTAATTCAAAAGCAAATGGAGAAAGAAGGGAGGTAGAGGGCAAAAAACGTTTATGAACTCTACATATTCTTTTAAAAATACAGAGAACCTCTATCCATAAGAACCACCCACTATGTTAATGAGTGTGTAACTGTATACAACAAAATACTTTTTGTAATTAAATCTAGTCATTTTGGCTCTAAGTAAATTCTAGTTCCCATTATATCAATTTTACTATCTCCATGAAAATAAAGCTATAAAAACATTTCCCCGTTTGATTAAACAACAACAAAAATATAACAAAAGATGAAGCAAGCGAAAAAATTATGGACTTGAACCTAAGATCTGACACTTGCTGTGTGATCCTGGGCAAGTTAAAAAAAAAAATTATGAAATACAGACAAAAGTACCATTTCATACCTCCCTTGAAAATATACCTCTGCTGTATTTTCAAAATTGCTATAAATTAAAAGCTTAAACTCCACTTCCAGATTTTTAGTTAATAATTTTACATGGAAAGTTTTAAATATGTGGCAAAAAGAAGACAAAAATCAAACATGATGGAATCAATGCATAGGTAAAGAAACATCCTAATAAGAAACTAAGGAATCCAAAACATTTCGTGATACTATAAAAGTTATTTATTCACTATACACAGAACATGTCCCCTATAAAATGTACATGTAAATCACTAAAAAGTATAATTTGGTGAACATTTTTTCAATTACAGAACATACTAAATCAGTTGGGATAACAGCTGTCTGCCTCAAAATAATCTAATTATAGCACCCAGTATCCTTTCTATCTAATGCAAAGTTAAATACTTATTTTGGGGGTTATTTCCTAGTATGTGTTTGGTGAGGCAGAGCGAACACTTTAATATAACTCTAGTATATTACAGTCACTGCACAATAAACCAGTTTATTACAGATTAAAACAAATCATTTTTTCATTATTTGTAATATTGGTATCAAACAAATACTGGATACTTTTAAATGGCAGAATAACCACATAATTACTTATTCTTGATAGCATATTGGGTTCTATAATTACATTAAGATATGAATGGTGTAAAATATTGTTACGAATAATATACCTCAAACAAAACAACGAGGTGATACTGTAATGATTCACTAGATTGTGCTCAGTAGACATTTACCGAATAAGGGAATTATTTTTCTCCTCAATTATCCAGTACAATGATTTGCCCATAGTAAGGGCTCAATAAATATTTGCTGGACATATTGACTAGTAAAGAGGTGAGAAGAGATGGGCCCTCTTAGCTGGATGTCAAATGTAATTCGAATTTACCTGGGATGGAGAGTAGTTAAGGAAGATGTAAACTGCCATGTGGTGTACAAGTAAATAAATGCAGATGCCAACAAAGCAAATGATTAAGCAGAAAACACTGGCACCAAAATAAACAAAGGCAAGATTTGCCAATAATGGCCAAAATGGAACTTTTATATTGGACCATGCCTTTTCCCACCCAATTCAGTTTGAGACAGACCAACAGAGGCACTGTAAGAGACTATGGCTGTCTTCCTTGATATTCAGACATCCTATTTTCCAATAATTTGTTATGGATCTGGTACCCACGAATCAATATAAACCTATTCATATTTAGGGATTAGTTTCCACAAGTACAAAGTTGAATTTCCTTTTATTTGTCCTAAAATGCTTACTTTCAAACTTGAAGGGACTTCAATTATTCCACATAGTTTTCGATAACATTCTTTTATCTTTTCAGACCAGAGTCAAAATATTCGTACAGTATTCATACTGCAGCACCTTCCACCCACCCTTTGGTCGCTTGAACTGCCCTTCTTTGGTTCTTTTTCCGCTTTCAGATCTTTCTTGATGTGTAGTAAGCAGAACTGTACTGGGTATTCCAGCTGCAGTTTGGTCTTAAATAAAAGAAGGATGTTTGTCAGTTTGGTTTTCTTTATTCTTCTCTGTGGTATACAGGATTTTGTTAGTTGAACTGGATGTAGCAGCTTACTGGGCCAAATTTTCAAGAGAATAATACAATAGTTCCCAGGTCTTTCCCCTGGGATGTAACTTAACAGCTCATACTCTATGTAGCACCTTTCCTCTCTCACTGAAGCATTATCTCTCATTTTTCTTCTTGCTTACTGGGCTTTAAAAAAAAAATGCAGAGAGATCTTAAGTAAAAGGAGAGGTGAAATGTGTCAGCCCTCATTTGAGTGTTGATATAACCATTCTATTACTATTATTGAGCCCAGTACCACAAACATAGTAGGTACACTCAATTAAGTGGGGGACTCAACTACATCACCCAAAACTAACATAAAACACTATGTAAAGATCCTCATCAAGTACCAGTAGGATCCATCCAAACTACCACAGGTTCAACTGTAACACAGTCCTTTTGAAGCTGTTGGGTGTGTCACTTTAGAAACAACATATAAGATTCTCAATAGTCCATGTTTAAAAACAAGTTGACATAAGTAAAAAATAAAAATAAAATCAGGCCCCGGAGAATGAACAATTTCAATGAGCTATCTCCTCAATCTACTTCTCTCAAATTACAGTCTGTAAAACAAAACAAACCCCTCCCCACAAAAATAACTAAGGACCAGGCCTGGGCTCAAATCCTGGTTCTGCCTCATAGTCTTTTCTTTGTGCCTCAGTTTCCTTATCTGTGATAGGGGGAAAATACAAGTATATCATAGGGTTTTGTGAAGAGTAAATGAGTTAACACATAGCCTTTTCAAGTGCCCGGCACATCATGAATACTTAATAAATTATCAGCTATAATTGTCATAAAGTAGATGGAATTCAAACCACAACCTACTTCCCTGAAGAGGTTATCACTTAGTATTAGCTGCTCATCAACATTCAATTCAAACTGATTTAAAATCATGTCATAAACATTAAGTTCTAATGCATTTGTTTATGAAGAGGGAGAGAATTACTGATCCATCCAATACGAAAGTAAACACTTAGAATTAGCTGATCCAAATTTTATCTTAACACTACCAAAGAACCTCTAAAGTTAACCCAAGAGGCTTAATGAGCAATCATTAAACAACTCTGACATTACACAATGAATTTTTAACTACTGTGTAAAAGATGTACCTTTCTGGCAAGTTCTACCATTTCCAAAGTAAAAGTTATTTGTGCCTAGTGCAACACTGATCAAAAACATTCCTAAATCTATAAAGGATTGTTTCCATTGTTATTTTAGAATCATATTCAATACTGTAATAATTCCAGTTAATCATTATTTCCTTCATTTTCTTTTTATTATAGCATGTTTGCTTAATTTACAGCAAGCAGAAAATAAGCTGGGTCTTGTTTTGATCCAAACATTGATGTTTTAAAGGTTGTACACAATATTTGTTAAAAAGAACATATAAAAATACGTTTTTAGAAGCCTCTATAAGAAAGAAAATACAAAGTTTAACCCCACAACTTTCCTCTTTTCTAGAACTGCAAACTACTGCTACAGTTTTAAATAGACTTTTTGTTGTTTAAACTATACATCCAGAAAAATCTAAAAAAAATTAAAGAAACGTGCATATAAATGATTGCATAGCAGAACATGAACATTAACTGCAAACAGTAAAGAAATTAAAGTTAGAAATACTATCAAATATACAAAGGTTCTAGAATAATCGATCCTTTAAACACATTCCACAAACAGTATTTAAAATCCATCGTTTTATTCTTTACAGGCAAAGCCTAGATTCCAAAAACCAAAATTGAAAAAAGTAATCCTCTAAAAGGAATTGTTTCTCCATAATTCTTACTTATATCTGTAAGCAGGCAATCTGATTTTTAAAGATGCTATCTTTTTATTCTGAAATGAAATTGGACATGTCAAGTCACTTTTGTCCCCAAAACGATCTTTCAGAAAAATACTAGAAATTATTAATGGTTAAGGGTATTACTTCATTTTTAGTCAGGTACTACACTGATAATCAAAAACTCAGAAGATGTGACTCTTGCTTAAAACTGACTAATCCTTTTTCCAAAATTATTTTAAATTTCATGGCACCACAGAATTGCCTAGTATGAGTGTTGTCTTTCAACTTGCCTCATATTAAATAAACTGAGGTGTGAAAAGCAGGCCTCGCTCATAAAGAGGCAGGCAAATTTTGATACAAATGCACAGGCCAAGTGCTGTAAGCATCAAAAAATTTCAGTTCTTTTACACTATGCACACACACACACACACACAAAACCTACTTTGAAACAATTTACTCCCTTCTAACAGCAGTAAGAAAACTAAGCAATATTATGGTCAACAACGTTCCTTAAACTTTAGAATAACTACGTAAGAATATTCCTTTCTCCTTAAAATTATTTTTGCCATCATCAACCTGCTCAAATTTTAAGATAAGTTTCTGTGTTTTCTATGTTCCAAATCTTCACAGGAACCAGAAAAAAAGCAGTGAAGGCTTCATGTTTCAGTCAAAAACTCAATCTCCCTGAAAATATGACCTAACTCAGCTGGCATCATTCCCCAAAGACAGTGGGGTTAACAAAAGAACTAATCCACACTTCATCGTAAGTAATTATCATGGGCCTAGACATTTCTTTTTTTTTTTTTTTTTTTGAGATGGAGTTTCACTCTTGTCACCCAGGCTGGAGTGCAGTGACGCAATCTTGGCTCACTGCAACTGTCACCTCCCAGGTTCCAGCAATTCCCCTGCCTCAGCCTCCCAAATAGCTAGGATTACAAGCGTGCACCACCACACCCAGCTAATTCTGTATTTTTAGTAGAGGGGGTTTCATCCTGTTGGTCAGGCTGGTCTCGAACGCCTGACCTCATGACCCCACCCGCCTTGGCCTCCCAAAGTGCTGGGATTACAGGCGTGAGCCACCGCGCCCGGCCGGGCCTAGACATTTTGACAAGACATAAAGGCCCACCCTGAACCTAAGTGTGTCTGAGCAGTCAGTGCTGTACTGTGGCTACTACTTCACTTTTGTATCATTCTATCTTATTAGCAAGCTACATTTCTAGGTTAACAGTTCTACCAAATATGAATATGAAAGTTTATTTTTAATGAGACAATGTTGCAAATTATGGTCAACCAACATCTTTTCACCAAATACTTCAAGCATAAAAAATGAGAATCTTTACAAAAATATACAGAGACACCACAAATTGGTAGCTGCCCATAACATTAAACAAACTGGACTCTTAAGAGTGGCTTCTCAACAGCATATCATTTTAATTATAACCATTGCCTGGTACAGGGAAAACTAACAAGTGTTTTTTAAGCATCATTGCAACATTGTATTCCTGATAATTTAAGTAAACCAAACTATGAGTAAATGATACATGCCTAAAAATGACCATGGTTTATACTATCAGTGGCCACTGGACTTAGGACTAGTCCAAGACCTTGATCTAGATTTTGACCTAGACCTAGACTGTGATCTTGACTGAGATTTGGATCTAGGTGGTTCTTTTTTCCTTGATTCCTTTTCATATCTTGAGCCAGACTTATAATGTGTTTTGGAATCTGTTTTAGAGGTGCCTCTAGTTTTGGTGTGAGATGCAGACCTAGAACGTGATTTAGCCTTCATTTCTTTCTTGGGCTGGGACTTGGACCGTGATCTTGAATTGGATTTAGATCTTGAAAAAGATCGATTTCGGTGTTTGAATCTTTCAAAACAGAGGAGAGATATAATTAGAGTAAAAATTAGATTCTATATTAATCAAATTTGTTACTTTTAGAGCAAAAGTTCACTCTGAAATTAAAAAACACATGAGTCTTTTTCAAAGCAAAGTTATTTACCTATCATTGTCGGAATGGCTTCTGCTACGCCGTGGTCTTCCAGTCGGTCTACTGCTAAAAAGCATATCAGAAAAAGCAGTGACAAATATCTAGTTGTAGAGGCAAAATTTCTAATTAAAGCAAACCATAAAACTTTTCTTTTTTTTTTGAGATGGAGTCTCACTCTGTCACCCAGGCTGGAATCCAATGGCGCAGTATCAGCTCATTGCAACCTCCGCCTCTCGGGTTCAAGCGATTCTCCTGCCTCAGCCTCCCAAGTAACTGGGATTACAGGCGCCCACCACTACGCCCGGATAATTTTTGTATTTTTCGCAGAGATGAGGTTTCACCATGTTGGTAAGGCTGGTCTCAAACCCCCAACTTTAGGTGATCTGCCCGCCTCAACCTCCCAAAGTGCCAGGATTACAGGCGTGAGCCACTGCATCCAGCCATAAAACTTTTAAAATGCTAAAAGATTTTTTTGTCTCAATGAAACATTCAACGTATATAATTAAAAGCATACAAAAAGGTAAAAAAAAAAATTAAATGCTAACAAATACATCTTTTTTTAAACAGATCACTGTGTTTACGCATCACACTTACTTTCTAGGACTATACGATCTTCTATAGTTGTAATCAAAAGACCGACTTCTTGATCTCCTTCTTTCGTAACTTCGGCTTCTTGAACGTCTGTATCTGTCATAATCATCATAGCGTGAAGAACTGTACACATTCCTCCCTTCCTTGGCTTTCATCTGATTTGGTGCTAGGAAATACAAGTAACAGAAATACTTAGAAATACTAAAAACAGTACTGAAGCCCTCAATAAATAGGGTAAAAAAATCTCTGCATGAGTGTGTATGACCAGGCATGGTGGCTCACACCTGTAAACCCAGTACTTTGGGAGGTTTAAGTGGGAGGATCATTTGAGCCAGGAGTTTGAGACCAGCCTGGGGCAACATAGCAATATCCCATTGCTACAAAAAATAATTAGCTGTGCCTGGTGGCTCACATATGTATTCCAGCTACCTGGGAGGCTGAGGTGAGAAGATCACTTGAGCTCATGAGTTTGAGGATGCAGGAATCGTGATCACACAACTGCATGTCAGCCTGGGGGACAGAGACCCTGTCTCTAAAAAAATAATAACAATAACAAAGTGTGTGTTTTGGAGTGTTTTTTTTTTTTTTAATTTTATTTTTGAGACCAGAGTCCTGCTCTGTCACACAGGTTGGAGTGCAGTGGTGCAATCTCAGCTCACTGCAACCTCCACCCCACACCAGTTCAAGCCATTCTTCTGCCTCAGCCTCCTGAGTAGCTGAGATTACAGAAACGTGCCACCATACCTGGCTAATTTTTGCATTTTAGTAGAGACACGTTTCACCATATTGGCCAGGCTGGTCTCAAATTCCTGACCTAAAACGATCTGCCCGCCTCAGCCTTCCAAAGTGCTGGGATTACAGGTGTCAGCCACTGTACCCAGCCTGGAGTCTGTTTTAGAGGTGTCTTATAGTTTTGGTGTGAGATGCAGATGCAGAAAGTGATTTAGCCTAGGTTGGGTTGAAGTTAACTGCAAATATTGACCTTAGAAAAGGCATGTTTTTCTTTTTCCTTTTTTTTTGAGACGGAGTTTCGCTCTTGTTGCCCAGGGTGGAAGTGAGATGGTGTGATCTTGGCTCACCGCAACCTGTGCCTCCCGGGTTCAAGCGATTCTCCTGCCTCAGCCTCCTGAGTAACTGGGATTACAGGCATGCGCCACCATGCCTAGTTGATTTTTTATTTTTAGTAGAGATGGGGTTTCTCCATGTTGGTCAGGCTGGCCTCAAACTCCTGACCTCAGGTGATCCGCCCACCCGACCTATGTATTTATTTTCAAGAAAATATACTAGAAGACTGTTTTGTGTTAAAAATAATACTCGATTATACCCAACTTTTTTTGAGACAAGAGTCACTTTGTAGCCAGGGCTGGAGTGCAGTGGTGCAATCTCAGTGGCTACCGCCGCCTCCAGGGCTCAAGTGATTCTCCTGCCTCAGCCTATTAAGTACGTGGGATTACAGGTGCTCGCCACCACGCCCAGCTAATTTTTTGTATTTTTAGCAGAGATGGTGTTTCACCATGTTGGCCAGGCTGGTCTCAATCTCCTGACCTTGTGATTGCCCACCATGGCCTCCCCAAATGCTGGGATTACAGGCGTGAGCCACCGTGCCCAGCCCTATCTCCAACTATTTTCAAAATCTTTCACCACCTAGCTTGTTAGCCAAGACCTGCCAACTATTCCAACACTGGGAACCTATACCATAAAAGGATTTTTTTTAAACTCAAAATGGGAGTGAGTGGCTTTTTGAGAGTCGGTCTTGCTGTTACCCAGGCTGGAGTACAGTTGTGGAACATGGCTCACTGCAGCCTCAACCTCCTGGGCCCAACTGATTCTCCTGCCTAGCTGGGACCATAGGTATGCACTACCACGCCTGACTAATTTATTTTCTTTTTTGTAAAGACAGGGATCTCACTTTGCTGCCCAGGCTGGTCTCAAACTCCTGGGCTCAGGCAATTCTCCTGCCTAGGCCTCCTAAAATGGTGGGATTACAGGTATGAGCTACCACATCCATCCATTTTACATTTCTTTTCTAACCACAGAGTATTAGTTTATTTTCATGCTGCCATTTTACATTCTTAAACGGTTGAAAAAAATGACCACTGAACTGTATTGATTTGGAATGATCCCGCCATGGATTCTATTCATTAGGAACCCAACAAAATATTTATAGGTGGTAAGAACCTAAGTAGAATAAGGCATTCCTAAATGCCTTATATACACTTCAATTCTTATCTCATTCAATTCAATGAAGCAGATATTTTACATATTAGAGTACATTAATGCATAACCAGGAATCTATTACCCAACTCAAGAACCAGTTACCAATAGTTTGTGTCTACTCAAGTGTTGCTCTTCTCTTCAGCAGCTATTTTAATCTCTTAATTGGTATCTTGCCCAAGACAACATAATGGCTAAGCCAGAATTCAAACACAGGTCTATTTGACTCTAAAACCTGTACTCCTGCCTCATAAGTATGCAGCAAACATCTGGTTAGCCTGCATTAAGTTGGTTAACTTTCAGAAGAGGCTAGATATAAAGGCCGGGCGTAGTGGCTCACGCCTGTAATCCTAGCACTTTGGGAGGCCGAGGCAGGTAGATTACCTGAAGGCAGGTAAAAAACAAGAGTCTAGATATATTTCAGGCACTACGATCTCCACCTCCCACCTATACCTTCTCCAAAACTTTATAATACATTTGAAAAATATGATGAAATATTCAAGACACCCCATTTTCTTAAAAATGATCCTTTTGGGCCAAGTGTAGTGGCTCACGTCTGTAATACCGGCACTTTGGGAGGCTGAGGTGTGCGATTACTTGAGGTGGGGAGTTTGAGGGCAGCCTGGCCAAAATGGTGAAACTCCATCTCTACTAAAAATACAAAAATCAGCCAGGTGTGGTGGCATGCATCTGTAATCTCAGCTAGTCAGAAGGCTGAGGCATGAGAACCGTTTGAACCCAGGAGGTGGAGGTTGCAGTGAGCTGAGATTAAACCACTGTACTCCAGCCTGAGTGACAGAGTGAGGCTGTTTCAAAAAAACAAAACAAAACAAAAACCCAAAAAAAGATCCTTTTGAGTTTTGAACAGATACACAAATTGCTTAAATTCTTTTAAAAAAAATCTCAAAACACTACCTAAAAAATAATGCATCATACACATCAGGTATAAGGGTACTTACTCTTCCGATCCCCCTGGGCAAACTGTATTTCAATCTGCCGTCCACAAATCCACTTTCTGTCCAAATTATGTAAAGCATCTTCTGCATCACGAACATCCTCAAATGTGCTAAATGTTAAGGGGCTTGGGAAGTTTTGCAAACTTTGATAATGAATGAAAGTTCAGTTCATACGTCTGGAACAATTCACAATCTCCCAGTATTATTCCAGAAAATCAACCAGACCCCACTTACTAGTTGGTGATTCAGTTGGATTCAGCCATTAACACTTCACAGTATAAAAGCACTTGTGATTTCCTAAGGCACACATTTGAAAATGTATGAATACATATTGCAGTAAAGTGATTATTGAAATAAGATGTTATAGCTGAATCACCAAGTTGTCCTTCCTATCCAAGAATTTTCCTAAGTTTTAAGAATTAAGTTTACAAAAAAGAAAAACAAATATCAGTTCTATGTTGTATGTTAAAAGTTTCTTAAAACCAAAACACTGTTTTTTCGTATGTTTCAAATGAAAAAAAGAAAATGCCAATAGTTCTTGTGTAAGCAAGCAGTATATGCCTTACCTTACAAGAGACGAAAGTATTAACCTCAAATTAATTTCGCTATTTTCTTTTTCATATATAGCTAATACTACTATTTTACTGTCTTCCTTGCACTGCATGGGAAGACAAGCATGCTAGCCATTTGTGGGCATCGAGACAGAGTCAAGCAGTACTAAAGACAATCACTATACCAAAAGCATTATTACGTCCATGCAGACTGTAAAAGCATGCTATCAAGAAACAACAGACCACTGTAAGGACTCCTAGACCGGAAAACCCTAACCATGATCCGAAATATACAATTTCTTGCAAAGAAATGGGTTTGAGACTGGTTTCTAACTTGAGAATTTCAAGGTATTATTTACCAGCTTTAAGCAGGAACTGCTGGTACTTGTTTTTGATCTGAGAAGCTAAGCCCTTTGTCTTCCCTGGTCATGTCAGCAACGATACTATGAGAACTCCTGGCTTTACATAGTTATTCTGTCCAAACCTAGCTCCTTTCCTAAAAGCATCATCATGACAGAGGTGAAGCACACATTCAAGGCAGTGTTTGGTACCAATGGTTTGGAAAGAGAGCTAGGTTAGGTCCGGGTATAGAGTTTCATTCTATCCTAAAAAAATCACTATTCTAGTTTGCACATTTTTATTTCCTAAATTTGAGACAACACAAAACTGAAGATTTGGAGAGGTATTTTATAAATTGTACACTTCTTTTTTGAGACTGATACTGGTATTCTTTTATTTTAGAGACTAAAAGGTCTGCCTTACTATTCACTCTTTGTTCTGAACGGAATTAAGGACTGCAGGTTTCCAGCTCTCTCTTCCTGAGGCCATTATGAATAGATTAAATGGAAGGACAAGGTTTAAATAACTGGGCTTTCAACATGAAAAGGCAAAGGCTGACGGGGAATTTAGAACCTTGAATACTGTAACTGAACATCCCTCAAGGTTAATGCAGCTGGGCTCTAAACTAATTAGAAGGAGTAAGTTCACTTAATGGGTATACTACTTTGTTACCCCAGGAGACAGAATATAAGTATAAAAAGGATTTCTATTGAGAGCCATAAAAATTATTAATGAGAGCAGAGCATCCTCTCTGGGGCTATCCTCAAAAACAGAATCCTGGGCTGATGGCAAGTTTCTACTGTACTCGGTAAGCCAGGGATAGGAAGAAAAGGCTAACTGGGAATTGAGTCAGAGACAGTAGCAGCAAAGGCAGCTAAGCATCACTCTGATGTCAGTCATGGAGAAATTTGTACTTTATGGTCTTTTCAAAAATGAAACTGATAAGCCTGTTATTTCATCTATTTTAAGACCACAGACTTACTGAATATGTATTAAAAATTATCATTCTCCTTTAGATTGCTTTGAATTACTACCCTTTTCTGCCTCAAGTATCACATAGTCTTGAATCAAAACTACTACTGACCTTGATTCCTGGGCCACCCAACACTAGGTAAAATTAGGTTTATACTGTAAGACAGAATGTACTGCTACCTTCATTTAATAAGCCAAATATGGCCGGGCACGGTGGCTCAAGCCTGTAATCCCAGCACTTTGGGAGGCCGAGGCGGGTGGATCACGAGGTCAAGAGATCAAGACCATCCTGGTCAACATGGTGAAACCCCGTCTCTACTAAAAATACAAAAAATTAGCTGGGCATGGTGGCACGTGCCTGTAATCCCAGCTACTCAGGAGGCTGAGGCAGGAGAATTGCCTGAACCCAGGAGGCGGAGGTTGCGGTGAGCCGAGATCGCGCCATTGCACTCCAGCCTGGGTAACAAGAGCGAAACTCCATTTCAAAAAAAAAAAAAAAAAAAAGCCAGATACAGCAATTATCTTCTCTATAATACAGGTTTGCAACCAATTCTCACAATTGTCCTTGACAGCTGGCCCTGCAGGAGTAGTTTTTGGCTTTTCCCTGTCTCACAAGGACTCCACTAATGTATTGTAAGTTTCAGGAGGCCCACTGAATTTAAGCAGGAAGAATTTTTCCTAGTTTGAGGTCCACAACCCAAACCCTTGTTGCAGGGAGATGATCTCACACTTAAAGGAGGAAGTAAGATCACCTGAAACTCTGGGTCAGGGACCAGTCTCTCATAGGTCCCAATTAGGCATCTACATTAGGGAGAATGCCTTCTGCAACTCATTCAGGGCCAACTTATCATTTTCGATAAAGGAGCACAGGGCTAGCAGTCTTCACAGGGCTAAATTCCAGAAGTTAAGGGTTTATGTGTCCCCAGCAAGCACTTTAAAATCTATATATAAACAGAATTTCTAGTGGCTCTGACCCTGTAAGACCACCCAAGCTGTTTCTAAGTAGTCCCCAGTGCATACACCTGTCTCTCCTTTAAGCAGGGCTCTGTGGCTTAACCCCAGAACCCCATGCTACTCCAAAGAGCGCTGCCTGCTACTCTGTGACATCTGACCACCGGGTCCAAAATCAAAATATGCTGAATTTAATCTTAACAATATACATCCTGTTACACTTTAGCTTTAAGAGAGAGTGCATTTATACAAGACCACAATCACAACATCAAAGGCCCACACAAACCAAGTTATAGGTTTTGTCACTAGACCAAACCAGAATAATTTTGAAAATTAACTGCTTACAAAAAAAAAAAAAAAAAAAAAAAAAAAAAAAAAAAAAAAAAAAAAAAAAAAAAAAAAAAAAAAGAAAAGAAAAATAGTTATTCTGTAGGATACATCAGGTATGACTCCTTTAATCTTGGCCATCATTCAATTCAACTTCATCTTGACCTTTAACTCTTTAAGTGCTTGTCAGAAGGACTTGTCATGAGATGCTTGGCCAAATATGACAGATGGCTTTATCTTTAACTTTGAAAAACAACCTTTTCCCCCTTTTGTAGATAAAGCGAGGCTTTGTCTCCCATTAGGCTTGTCCTTCTTCCAGCTTTTCTTTATTTTTTCTTTTCCCAAACTCTCCCTTCTCTTCAAGCCTGATCCTTAAGAGGTCTTTGGCTTGTCTACTTGCCTTAAGTGTTGAACTCTACTCTAAAGGTTCTTTCATGCTTTCTCTTTGGGGTCGCCATAACTGTACAGCTTTACATTCTCTGAGGTAACAACAGAGGACAGCAAATTAGGGGACAATATTAAAGAAGTTTACCTCATTGTTATACAATTTGTTTTTGATCAAGTGATTCAAATTAACAAACAAGAATACCAAATTTTAATTGCTAAGCACAAGAACATATTAACTTTCAATGGACTTAAAGGTAGTAGCAACCAGAGTGCATTCAAATTTAAATCACACATATAATCATTGATTTGAGTTTCAGAAGCATGAATGGGAATTTAAATATTTTACCATTTTTGGATTAACTTTAAGAAACAACAAGAGCAATGTGTGAGTCAGAATTAATTTTCAAAAATTTGAAGACACAGACATTAGAGGACAAAAACAAACCACTTTTTAGATGTTACCACTTACATAAACTTGAATTTCAAACTTCAACACCCCTCACTAATCAGCCATCTGAAGAAAGGATATTGAACATAAGCAAATCCTCTTGGACGGCGAGTGTAGAAATCAAGTGGAACATACACATCAACTATAGGACCATAACGACCAAATTCACGCCGTAAATCTTCAGACCTAAAACATCACAAAAAGACCTCAAATGTTTATGTTCAAGTCCTTAAGGTGTATAGGCAATATATCTTTTTGATAAAGGAAAGCTAGGTTCGAGAATTTGAAAGATAAAAAACGCAGTTTACATTAACAGAACAACAACAGACATTCGATGTTGTTGGGAATGAACTTTGTTTTCATCTATAGCCTTAGTTTTTCATAAAAGGTACAACAGCATTAGGTTGTATATAAGCATTGCTATTTTTTGTTTTACTTTGAAAAACACCAAGCACTTATTTTTACTCCCCAATTTTAGCGACAGGTTTAGACACTTAACAGAAGGCAAATATGGGCTGAAAAAGTCACAAATATCGAATGCCTTAACTAATGTCAAAATGACGTAAAGGGAAAATTTCTCTAGACGCTAACATAATTACCATTATGTCTTTCCTGCTTAAACTTAAGACAAAAAAAGAATCACAAAGCTAGCAAAAAATAAACCCAACAAAAACACCAAAAAACCTAAACCATGTATTTCCTGTGTGCAGATTATTTGTGAAATACGAAGCCTTATTTGTAGTTAAGACCTCTTCCAAAATAATCTGGAAGCAACTCGAAACAAGGGAATGGTGAGAACAAAGCCTACTTAAGGTAGGTCTGAATTAATCTAATTTGGCTGTCAACGTCCTAATGATTGAGGCTTCCTAAACCTCCCTTTTCAAAGGGTGACCAGAATTTCCAGGAAATAAAAACTACTCGCAACATGTAACTGGAAGAATCTAACTCCCCAAATCTCAACGTTCCCTTTCTCCAAACACTTCCAACTGATTAAAAACCCCAAATATTAACAACGGCAACAACAAAAAGGATAAAACCAGCATTCCTCTCCCTCGATCCCGTTATTTCATCTTACTCATTTTTAGCTGGAGAAAAAAAATCTCTGGGCCGAGGGGGCGTGCACCCCGAAGAACGTGAACTTCGAATCAATGGGGAGCGGCCGTCGGGTGGCGGAAAGGCCGCGGCGGGGGCTGCCCGCGCCGGCAAGAAGCGGGGAAAAAGGGGCTGCGAACTGCGGAGGGGGAGGGGGACCGAGAAACCACGCCACGCGGCTGGGTGAGGGCAGAGGCGCGGCCCTCACTTCCACCCGGCGGCTGAGGCCGGCTACGCGGCCTAGTTCGGCGCCAAAGCGGGAGCGGGACCCGCCATCTTCGCCCTGTCCCCTCCCCCGGCCCCGTGCCGCCACCGCCAGGGTCCTCTCCGGGAGCCTGCGGCCTCCCCGCCTAGGCCCGGAGTACCTGCCTTGTACCCACCTGGTGTCGTCGGCCACGTTCCTGACGAACAGAGACGTGTTTGGGGGACGCAGGTAGCGAGACATGGCGGCGGCGTGTCTCGGCCGGGCGCACTAACGGGTTCAGCAAACCGTCCGCAGCTCCGACGCCGAAGCCTCACACACACGGCCAGAAGGCTCCGCTACTGCAACCGCCTCTTCTCGCGAGACTTCACTCCCGCCCCCACTCCCCCCTCCTACCTCGGCGCAAAGCCGGGCCCGCAACGGTTCTTTCCCGCGAGATCAACAGACGTGCGCCTGCGCATGCGGAGAACTGGCGCACGCGCCTCAGCCTCGGTCTTGTTCATTGGCTTCTTGCGGTGCCTCTTCCCCTCCCCCTAGCCTGTTCTTTCTTCTGGTCTTCACTTTCCCGCTCTTTTCTTCTTGGCACTCCCCTTCATCCCCACCCCCAAATCAGGAAGCAGGTGTTTTAGTCTTTAGGCCGAACTTAGCAGTTGTTACTAAGTGGACAGATTTTTAAGCTATGTGATTTAGAGAGGCTGCCTTAAATTTCCCCTTTAGCCCAAGTTATGCTCTGCTTTTATTTTGCCTTAAATTTCCCGTTTGTTGGTTCCACTATTGAAGCATGGTGTTATTAAGAAAAAAAAAAAAAATCCCGTTTGGTCCAGGTTATGCCCTGACCAGCAAGAGAAGGATTTATAGCTTCTTGTATTAAGTGTGCAAAGGAAGGAGGTGTGTTCCCTAGCGCAGAGTCGGGCCTGTCTTTCCAGTGCTTTCAACCCGCCTTTGCCCCTCACCCAAACCCTGGCCATCTCCACTTAGCCGCGCATTTGGCTCCCAACCTTCTGGGTGGGACCAGACCTCACACTGTAGGATCCGTGGTCATCTGTAGTGTATTCGTTGTTGCTGACGGCTTCTAGGATATGCGTCGGACCTGTACTGCAGTGGTTCTCAACACTTTTTGTCTCAGAACCCCTTTATATTCTTGTAGATAATGGAAGATTCCAAAGTGCTTTTTTTTTTTTAAAGTATGGGTTATACCTATTAATAAGTAGTTACTGAATGAGAACTTAAAATGGAGAAAACTTTGACACACTCCACTACCCTTTTTCACACATCACAACATGTGCCCTCTGGAAAACACATTTGTGTCAGGCCTCCACGTGCAAGCGTGGACCCAGAAAGTCTAAAGTCCTTCCTGCCTCGGCTGATTACCCCCCACTACCCCGCGGCGTTCGCCATTATCCCTGATCGCCCAGAGGAGCTTCCCCCGGACATTAAGGTTCTCACCCCAAGCTGCCATCTTAATTGTTATTATGATAATGTGAATACTCCTCACCCGACCCTACCATCTTAACTACTCTTACCCCACCCGACATTGTAACTGAACTTATAGTAATGTATACTCCTTGCCCCCTACCCCCACCACTGTAACTGATCTTACTCCATAACACCCCTGCCCCCTCCCCAAAAGATTCGCCCCAACCTATAAAACCAATTCCTGAGAAGCCGCTGAGCTCTTCCCTGGTTATTGCACGTCTAAAGGCCGAGCCCCCCCATCCCCCGCCACCCTCCCATAGCTAGGATGCCGAGTGGAAGCCTAAGCCGCACCTCCCGCATGGCCCCTCCGGCCAGCCGGGCCCTTCAGAGGAGAGCTGCGCCCAGGCCAGCACCAGCCGCTCAGCCACCAGCAGCGGCACCCCCATCTGCAGTTGGGTCTCTGCTGCTGCGCCTTGGCAGCCAGGTCTGCTGTCCCAGATGGCAACCACTGCAGCTGGCGTGGCTGTGGGCTCTGCTGTGGGGCACACACTGGGCCACGCCATTACTGGGGGTTTCAGTGGAGGAAGTGATCCTGAGCCTGCGAGGCCTGACATCACTTACCAGGAGCCTCAGGGAACCCAGCCGGCACAGCAGCAGCAGCCTTGCTTCTATGAGATCAAACAGGTCTTGGAGTGTGCCCAGAACCAGGGTGACATCAAGCTCTGTGAGGGTTTCAGTGAGGTGCTGAAACAGTGTCGACTTGCAAACGGATTGACCTAATCAAGAAGTTCAACCTGGAGAAATGGAAAACCAGCTCTCATAACCAAGTTAATTTAATATAAAAATGTAATTGATAGTGAAGGTATAAATTGTAGCCGTCAGTTAAACCTCTCCTGTCATTCCTAGCTTCCTTGCTTCAGAATTGAAATGGAAGGGAGTGTTCCTACTCTGTAGAATTTGGAGCTGGTCAAATGTTTGTGTGGTCTCCTTAAACTAGCTGTTATGATTTTATTCTTTGTGAGTTAATTAGAATAAAGTGATTTTCTTTAAAACAAACAAACAAACAAACAAAAAAACAACTATCCCACCGCCCTTCGACAACGCCCTTTTCTGCCTTTAGCCCACATGCGCCCAGGTAAATAAACAGCTATATTGTTCACACAAAGCCTGTTTGGGGAGTCTTCTCTTTCAAAGCATGCGTTTTTAACAGTTTGTAAGTGAATGAGCAAGAAAATAGCAAATAATCTTTAGTATAGTTTTGACTTTGGAGACCCTATTGAGAGCCATTACCTGCTCCATAAGAGTCAACTTCTGGAGAAGGGGGAGCTCTAGTTAGAATGCCTCCAGCGTGTGGCACAGTGCCAAGCAAGTAGCAGAGATTCAACTACTATTTAATTAAATGAGCTTTTATTTCATAAAAAGCCATAAAAGCATTAGTTTTGTATCAATCAGTATCTAAGACAATTAAGTGATTTGATTCAGGTGATGATAGTTTGTAGCAATCTGTAGCAGAGCTATTTAAAATTTTTGTTTCCCAGGAAGATTTGCATGCTTAATTTATTAAAATGGTGGGCCCGGCAAGGTGGTTTATGTTGAAAAAAAGGGCGCTTTGAATGAAGAGACCTTCCAAACAGGCTTTGTGTGGGCAACATGGCTGTTTATTCAGCTGGGTGCAGGTGGGCTAAGGCCGAAAAGGGCATTAGCAAAGGGCAGTGGGGTAGGAGTTGGCTTTATAGGTTTGGGTAGTTTTTTGGGGGGTGGGGGTGTTGCAGAGTAAGTTCAGTTACAGTGGTGGGGTTCGGTGAGAGGTATTTATCATGAGAACAGTTAAGATGGCAGGGTTAGGTGAGGGGCTCGTCCGAGGAAGCTCAGCTGGGCAATCAGGGACAATGGCGAATGCAGGCAGGAGGTGGGAGACTTGAGCTGAGGCCAGCAGGACTTCAGACTTTCAGGCTCCAGGCTTGCATTTGGAGACCTGACAGTTTACACCTGTGATTCCAGCACTTTGGGAGGCTGAGGTGAAAAACAAAACAAAAAGTTCGATTACCTGTTATGTGTCAGACGTGCTAGAAGCTTGAAATTCAATAATGAAAAACATAGAGCTTATATTTCTAGAGGGGACAATGAGAAAATAAGTAAACAAAATAATTGCAGATTTGTGATATGAAAGAAACAGTAATGCAATAGGTTTTTTCTTGTTTTTGATTTTTATGTACTTTTATTTTATTTTTTGAGACATAGTCTTGCTCTGTTGCCTAGGCTGGAATGCAGTGTCTGGATCTCAACTTACCGCAGCCTCCACCTCCTGGGTTCCAGCAATTTACCTCTGTCAGCCTCCCGAGTAGCTGGAACTATAGGCGCCCACCACCATGCCTGGCTAATTTTTCTATTTTCAATAGAGACGGGGTTTCACCATTTTGGCCAGGCTGGGCTCGAGCTCCTGACCTCAAGTGATCTGCCTGCCTCGGCTTCCAAAGTGCTGAGATCACAGGTGTAAGGCATTGCACCCCCGGTCTTGTTTTTACTTTTTAAAACAGGGTTGCCTAGGAAGGCCTTGCTGAGTAAGTGTCACCCCTGCCCCTCTCAGTTAAGCACTTTTCGGTGGCAAGGAAACAGATTCCTGCAAATTACCTTAAGTAATGGAGGAAATTTATACAGTCTGGTGGTACTCCAGCCACTCATGTTTAACAGGGTGAAGGTTTAGAATGGAGTCTGATGCATAGAAAGTGCCCTAAAATGTTAACAGGATCACAGGAGCCCAGTACAATATGAAAATGCAAAGCCCTTCTTTCACTATTTATTAAGAAATTCAAAATGACAATCTCAGAGTAGTAAGCCAAGTGCAGGGTCCTTCTGAGCGTGGGTCCATTCCAGTGTACAAGCAGCACGCTCAAGGAGCTGGCCCGGAAGGCTAGCAATTATTATTTTTCACAATGCCTTGAGAAATAATACAGGTAACTGAAGGACAAATATTTACACACCAGAATTGCTTTCTGCCTCACACACAAAGTGTCCTTTTTTTTTTTTTTTTTTTTTTTTTTGAGACAGACAGCTCTGTCACCCAGTCTTGAGTGCAGTGGCACAGTCTTGGCTCACTGCAACCTCTGCCTCTCAGGTTCAAGTAATTCTCCTGCTTCAGCCTCCCAAGTAGCTGGGATTACAGGCATGTGCCACCTCGACCAGCTAATTTTTGTATTTTTAGTAGACGTAGGGTTTTACCATGTTGGTCAGGCTCGTCTCGAACTCCTGACCTCAAAAAATTCACCCACCTTGGCCTCCCAAAGTGCTGGGATTACAGGCATGAGTCACTGTACCCGGACCACAAAGTTTCCCTTTGATGTTTTCTGCTGTAGGATCCCAGAACCAAGAAAATGATGATGGTGAGAAAAGTAGAGAAAGAGTGAACTCCTTTCTGACAGAGATGGGGCTTGAGCTGGGTAATTTACCAAACTATGAATCTGCTGGGGTCGGGGGAGAGGAACAAGGGAAGATACATTAAGGAATTTTGGAAGTACAACGTCGCATCCCAAAAGTGCTGCCCAATGTGCTAAGAGCACTGTATTTAATTCTGAGTATAATACCAGGGCTGGTAATTTTTTTGAAGATCCAAATGTTCATTTCTCTCGCTTTCTCTCTTTCTTCCTTTCTTTATTTTCTTTCTTCCTTTCCTTTTTTTTTTTTTTGAGACTCCCTGGCCAGAGTGTAGTGGCTCAATCGCTGCAAACTCCACCTCCTGGGCTCAAATGATCCTCCCACCTCAGCCTCCCTAGTAGCTGGGACTACAGGTTCGAACCACCACGCTTGGCTGATTCTTTAAGGTTTTTGTAGAAATGAGATTTTACTGTATTGCTCAGGCTGGTCTCGAACTCCTGGGCTCAAGCAATCATCCTGCTTCAGCTTCCCAAAGTACTGGAATTACAGGTATGAGCCACTGCACTTGGCCTCCAAACGTTAATTTCTGAAAATGATCTGTTGCACTGCACCTCTTCTTGAAGACATTATGTTTTATTGGGATTTATGTTAGAAAACCACTTTCCTTGGGTACTGTTCTCAGAACTGCACAAATAAGACCCAAATGTAAAGAATATAACTGAATTTCCTTGATCCTGAAATAGTTCTTCCTTGATTTGTGGGCAGTGGCACAGACACCACACTCATTGAGCCATGCTGCTTGCTGGAGGGAGACTCACAGGGACAAATTCTGTGTATTAATAAGTCAGTGGAATTACAAGTCTGACTCCATAAGCAGAACGAAAGCCTTGAGTCAATACAGCATTATTTTATTGGTACAATTGCTTAATTCAGACAACTGCCACAGACAGTGCTTGGTGTTCTGTCTCTGTCAACATGAGTAAGCAATCAATTAGAAGCATGTTCATTTAATTTGTTTAATAAGACATGCCTGGTGTTTCCTATAAACCGCCTCACTCTAGTAAGTGGGCAGCAAGCCAAGATCCTCAGACTGCGGGGAACTCAGTGTTCTCGTTTAAACATTCCTTACTTGTGAGTTGGAAACTTTTGGGCACATACATATGCACACATTTATCAATTTATTGATATCTATGTGCAGGCTCTCCTTTTAACCCCTGCTCTGACTAATTCTGCTCTGTGGGAGACTTCATGGCTAATGGACATATTTGTTTACCACATTCTCTATGTTTTTAATTTTTATTTTTTTGAAACAGAGTCTCACTCTGTTGCCCAGGCTGGAATGCAGTGGCACAATCATGGCTCGCTGCAGCCTTGACCTCCCAGTCTCCAGAGATCATCCCACCTCAGCCTCCCAAGTAGCTGAGACTAAGGCACAACCCACCACACCCTGCTAATTTTTTTGAAAAAAATTTTTGTAGAGGTAGAGTCTCACTATGTTACCCAGGCTGGCCCGTGTTAAATTGGGCTTGGGCTGGGTGTGGTGGCTCACACCTGTAATCCAAGCACTCTGGAGGCCAAGGCGGGCGGATCACCTAAGGTCGGGAGTTCAAGAACAGCCTGACCAACATGGTGAAATCCCGTCTTTAAAAAATATATAAAATAAAATAAAAAATAAATAAACTGGGCTCAAGTGGTCCTCCCAGTGGGGCCTCCCAAAGTGTTGGGATTACAGGCATGAGCCACTACTCCTGGCTTAATGTCTTCAAATAACATGTTAAAACTTTGGAAATGAAAAATTTAAAGAAAGCAAAAATCACCTGTTACCCTACCACTCAGAACTAATTACTAATAAAACTTTGATTATTATTATTATTTTGAGAAGGAGTTTTGCTCTTGTCACCCAGACTGGAGTGCAGTGGCACGAACTCAGCTCCCTGCAAACTCTGCCTCCCAGATTCTCCTACCTCAGACTCCTGAGGAGCTGGGATTACAGGCACCCACCATCACGCCCAGCTAATTTTTGTATTTTAAGTAGAGATGGGGTTTCACCATGTCAGTCAGGCTGATCTCGAACACTTGATCTCAAGTGATTCACCCACCTCTGCCTCCCAAAGTGCTGGGATTACAGGCATGAGCCACCGCGCCCAGCCTGGAGCCTGACTCTTAATTGTCACATGACATCTCCCTAGAAAAGTAGATCAGGGAGCTCTGATTTACCAAGGAGTGCATATAGGGGCTGAGAAAAGGTAAGAACCTTTGCCTTAAAACTTTGCAGAATTGCCAAGGCTTACTGTTCTTTGTAGCCTGGTTATCTAGGTTAACATGTAACAATTGGTATCATGTAACAAAGGGCATGGGAAAGAACTGAAGAAAAGAATCATGGACTTCATAATGAGGTTTTGGTCAGCAACCGGCCCTATATACCAGCAGTCCCCAACTGTTGTAATTCACTTAGGGTGATTGGCAAAATATTACAGAAAACATTTAGGGAAAGTTATAGATTAGTCTCAAACCTTTTGGAAGGCCAAAAGGTTTTACTGGGGCAGGCTGAAGGCAGCTGGCCAGTCCATTAAGTTAGGGAGAAGATAGGGAAGAGGCTTTTCCCATCTTCTGTTTACCCCACATCCCTTTGTCTCTACTCTGCTTACTCAGGTAAACTTTTTTTTTTTTTTTTTTT